>NW_027361761.1:1367500-1967500 GCF_039654945.1 Dendrobates tinctorius | reverse complement strand
CCAGTGATGACATCAGTATTGTGACATCATAAGAGGGACAGACCAGTGATGACATCAGCACTGTGACATCATAATAGGGACAGACCAGTGATGACATCAGTATAGTGACATCATAATAGGGACAGACAATTAATGACATCAGGACAGTGACATCATAAGAGGGACAGACCAATGATGACATCAGCACAGTGACATCATAATAGGGACAGACCAGTGTTGACATCAGTATAGTGACATCATAAGAGGGACAGACCAGTGTTGACACCAGTATAGTGACATCATAATAGAGACAGTCCAGTGATGACATTCGCACAGTGATATCATAATAGGGACAGACCAGTGATGACATCAGTATCGTGACATCATAATAGGGACAGACCAGTGATGACATCAGTATAGTGACATCATAATAGGGACAGACCAGTGATGACATCAGCGCAGTGACATCATAATAGGGACAGACCAGTGATGACATCAGTATAGTGACATCATAATAGGGACAGACCAGTGATGACATCAGCACAGTGACATCATAATAGGGACAGACCAGTGACGACATCAGTATAGTGACATCATAAGAGGGACAGACCAGTGATGACATCAGCACAGTGACATCATAATAGGGACAGACCAGTGACGACAACAGTATAGTGACATCATAAGAGGGACAGACCAGTGATGACATCAGCACAGTGACATCATAATAGGGACAGACCAGTGATGACATCAGCACAGTGACATCATAATAGGGACTGAACAGTGATGACATCAGCACAGTGACAACATAAGAGGGAGAGACCAGTGTTGACATCAGTATAGTGACATCATAATAGGGACAGAACAGTGATGACATCAGCATAGTGACATCATAATAGAGACAGTCCAGTGATGACATTCGCACAGTGATATCATAATAGGGACAGACCAGTGATGACATCAGCACAGTGACATCATAATAGGGACAGACCAGTGATGACATCAGTATAGTGACATCTTAATAGGGACAGACCAGTGATGACATCAGCATAGTGACATCATAATAGGGACAGACCAGTGACGACATCAGTATAGTGACATCATAAGAGGGACAGACCAGTGATGACATCAGCACAGTGACATCATAATAGGGACAGACCAGTGATGACATCAGCACAGTGACATCATAATAGGGACAGACCAGTGATGACATCAGCACAGTGACATCATTAGAGGGAGAGACCAGTGTTGACATCAGTATAGTGACATCATAAGAGGGACAGACCAGTGTTGACATCAGTATAGTGACATTATAATAGGGACAGACCAGTGATGACATCAGTATAGTGACATCATAATAGAGACAGTCCAGTGATGACATTCGCACAGTGACATCATAATAGGGACAGACCAGTGATGACATCAGCACAGTGATATCATAATAGGGACAGACCAGTGATGACATCAGTATAGTGACATCATAATAGGGACAGACCAGTGATGACATCAGTATAGTGACATCATAATAGAGACCGTTCAGTGATGACATTTGCACAGTGATATCATAATAGGGACAGACCAGTGATGACATCAGCACAGTGACATCATAAGAGGGACAGACCAGTGATGACATCAGTATAGTGACATCATAAGAGGGATAGACCAGTGATGACATCACTATAGTGACATCATAATAGAGACAGTCCAGTGATGACATTCGCACAGTGATATCATAAAAGGGACAGACCAGTGATGACATCAGCACAGTGACATCATAATAGGGACAGACCAGTGATGACATCAGTATAGTGACATCATAAGAGGGATAGACCAGTGATGACATCAGTATTGTGACATCATAAGAGGGACAGACCAGTGATGACATCAGCACTGTGACATCATAATAGGGACAGACCAGTGATGACATCAGTATAGTGACATCATAATAGGGACAGACAATTAATGACATCAGGACAGTGACATCATAAGAGGGACAGACCAATGATGACATCAGCACAGTGACATCATAATAGGGACAGACCAGTGTTGACATCAGTATAGTGACATCATAAGAGGGACAGACCAGTGTTGACACCAGTATAGTGACATCATAATAGAGACAGTCCAGTGATGACATTCGCACAGTGATATCATAATAGGGACAGACCAGTGATGACATCAGTATCGTGACATCATAATAGGGACAGACCAGTGATGACATC
Organism: Dendrobates tinctorius; assembly: GCF_039654945.1. Classification (NCBI taxonomy): domain Eukaryota; kingdom Metazoa; phylum Chordata; class Amphibia; order Anura; family Dendrobatidae; genus Dendrobates; species Dendrobates tinctorius. The sequence continues at coordinate 1,965,302 of NW_027361761.1, read as the reverse complement.
AGTATAGTGACATCATAATAGGGACAGACCAGTGATGACATCAGCGCAGTGACATCATAATAGGGACAGACCAGTGATGACATCAGTATAGTGACATCATAATAGGGACAGACCAGTGATGACATCAGCACAGTGACATCATAATAGGGACAGACCAGTGACGACATCAGTATAGTGACATCATAAGAGGGACAGACCAGTGATGACATCAGCACAGTGACATCATAATAGGGACAGACCAGTGACGACAACAGTATAGTGACATCATAAGAGGGACAGACCAGTGATGACATCAGCACAGTGACATCATAATAGGGACAGACCAGTGATGACATCAGCACAGTGACATCATAATAGGGACTGAACAGTGATGACATCAGCACAGTGACAACATAAGAGGGAGAGACCAGTGTTGACATCAGTATAGTGACATCATAATAGGGACAGAACAGTGATGACATCAGCATAGTGACATCATAATAGAGACAGTCCAGTGATGACATTCGCACAGTGATATCATAATAGGGACAGACCAGTGATGACATCAGCACAGTGACATCATAATAGGGACAGACCAGTGATGACATCAGTATAGTGACATCTTAATAGGGACAGACCAGTGATGACATCAGCATAGTGACATCATAATAGGGACAGACCAGTGACGACATCAGTATAGTGACATCATAAGAGGGACAGACCAGTGATGACATCAGCACAGTGACATCATAATAGGGACAGACCAGTGATGACATCAGCACAGTGACATCATAATAGGGACAGACCAGTGATGACATCAGCACAGTGACATCATTAGAGGGAGAGACCAGTGTTGACATCAGTATAGTGACATCATAAGAGGGACAGACCAGTGTTGACATCAGTATAGTGACATTATAATAGGGACAGACCAGTGATGACATCAGTATAGTGACATCATAATAGAGACAGTCCAGTGATGACATTCGCACAGTGACATCATAATAGGGACAGACCAGTGATGACATCAGCACAGTGATATCATAATAGGGACAGACCAGTGATGACATCAGTATAGTGACATCATAATAGGGACAGACCAGTGATGACATCAGTATAGTGACATCATAATAGAGACAGTCCAGTGATGACATTCGCACAGTGATATCATAAAAGGGACAGACCAGTGATGACATCAGCACAGTGACATCATAATAGGGACAGACCAGTGATGACATCAGTATAGTGACATCATAAGAGGGATAGACCAGTGATGACATCAGTATTGTGACATCATAAGAGGAACAGACCAGTGATGACATCAGCACTGTGACATCATAATAGGGACAGACCAGTGATGACATCAGTATAGTGACATCATAATAGGGACAGACAATTAATGACATCAGGACAGTGACATCATAAGAGGGACAGACCAATGATGACATCAGCACAGTGACATCATAATAGGGACAGACCAGTGTTGACATCAGTATAGTGACATCATAAGAGGGACAGACCAGTGTTGACACCAGTATAGTGACATCATAATAGAGACAGTCCAGTGATGACATTCGCACAGTGATATCATAATAGGGACAGACCAGTGATGACATCAGTATCGTGACATCATAATAGGGACAGACCAGTGATGACATCAGTATAGTGACATCATAATAGGGACAGACCAGTGATGACATCAGCGCAGTGACATCATAATAGGGACAGACCAGTGATGACATCAGTATAGTGACATCATAATAGGGACAGACCAGTGATGACATCAGCACAGTGACATCATAATAGGGACAGACCAGTGACGACATCAGTATAGTGACATCATAAGAGGGACAGACCAGTGATGACATCAGCACAGTGACATCATAATAGGGACAGACCAGTGACGACAACAGTATAGTGACATCATAAGAGGGACAGACCAGTGATGACATCAGCACAGTGACATCATAATAGGGACAGACCAGTGATGACATCAGCACAGTGACATCATAATAGGGACTGAACAGTGATGACATCAGCACAGTGACAACATAAGAGGGAGAGACCAGTGTTGACATCAGTATAGTGACATCATAATAGGGACAGAACAGTGATGACATCAGCATAGTGACATCATAATAGAGACAGTCCAGTGATGACATTCGCACAGTGATATCATAATAGGGACAGACCAATGATGACATCAGCACAGTGACATCATAATAGGGACAGACCAGTGATGACATCAGTATAGTGACATCTTAATAGGGACAGACCAGTGATGACATCAGCATAGTGACATCATAATAGGGACAGACCAGTGACGACATCAGTATAGTGACATCATAAGAGGGACAGACCAGTGATGACATCAGCACAGTGACATCATAATAGGGACAGACCAGTGATGACATCAGCACAGTGACATCATAATAGGGACAGACCAGTGATGACATCAGCACAGTGACATCATTAGAGGGAGAGACCAGTGTTGACATCAGTATAGTGACATCATAAGAGGGACAGACCAGTGTTGACATCAGTATAGTGACATTATAATAGGGACAGACCAGTGATGACATCAGTATAGTGACATCATAATAGAGACAGTCCAGTGATGACATTCGCACAGTGACATCATAATAGGGACAGACCAGTGATGACATCAGCACAGTGATATCATAATAGGGACAGACCAGTGATGACATCAGTATAGTGACATCATAATAGGGACAGACCAGTGATGACATCAGTATAGTGACATCATAATAGAGACAGTCCAGTGATGACATTCGCACAGTGATATCATAAAAGGGACAGACCAGTGATGACATCAGCACAGTGACATCATAATAGGGACAGACCAGTGATGACATCAGTATAGTGACATCATAAGAGGGATAGACCAGTGATGACATCAGTATTGTGACATCATAAGAGGAACAGACCAGTGATGACATCAGCACTGTGACATCATAATAGGGACAGACCAGTGATGACATCAGTATAGTGACATCATATTAGAGACAGTCCAGTGATGACATTCGAACAGTGACATCATAATAGGGACAGACCAGTGATGACATCAGTGCAGTATCATAATAGGGACAGACCAGTGTTGACATCAGTATAGTGACATCATAAGAGGGACAGACCAGTGTTGACATCAGTATAGTGACAATATAATAGGGACAGACCAGTGATGACATCGGTATAGTGACATCATAATAGAGACAGTCCAGTGATGACATTCGCACAGTGACATCATAATAGGGACAGACCAGTGATGACATCAGCACAGTGACATCATAATAGGGACACACCAGTGATGACATCAGCACAGTGACATCATAAGAGGGAGAGACCAGTGTTGACATCAGTATAGTGACATCATAATAGGGACAGACCAGTGATGACATCAGCACAGTGACATCATAATAGGGACAGAACAGTGACGACAACAGTATAGTGACATCATAAGAGGGACAGACCAGTGATGACATCAGCACAGTGACATCATAATAGGGACAGACCAGTGATGACATCAGCACAGTGACATCGTAATAGGGACTGAACAGTGATGACATCAGCACAGTGACAACATAAGAGGGAGAGACCAGTGTTGACATCAGTATAGTGACATCATAAGAGGGACAGACCAGTGTTGACATCAGTATAGTGACATCATAATAGGGACAGACCAGTGATGACATCAGCATAGTGACATCATAATAGAGACAGTCCAGTGATGACATTCGCACAGTGATATCATAATAGGGACAGACCAGTGATGACATCAGCACAGTGACATCATAATAGGGACAGACCAGTGATGACATCAGTATAGTGACATCTTAATAGGGACAGACCAGTGATGACATCAGTAAAGTGACATCATAAGAGGGACAGACCAGTGATGACATCAGCACAGTGACATCATAATAGGGACAAACCAGTGATGACATCAGTATAGTGACAACATAATAGGGACAGACCAGTGACGACATCAGTAAAGTGACATCATAAGAGGGACAGACCAGTGATGACATCAGCACAGTGACATCATAATAGGGACAGACCAGTGATGACATCAGCACAGTGACATCATTAGAGGGAGAGACAAGTGTTGACATCAGTATAGTGACATAATAAGAGGGACAGACCAGTGTTGACATCAGTATAGTGACATTATAATAGGGACAGACCAGTGATGACATCAGTATAGTGACATCATAATAGAGACAGTCCAGTGATGACATTCGCACAGTGACATCATAATAGGGACAGACCAGTGATGACATCAGCACAGTGACATCATAATAGGGACAGACCAGTGATGACATCAGCACAGTGACATCATAAGAGGGAGAGACCAGTGTTGACATCAGTATAGTGACATCATAATAGGGACAGACCAGTGATGACATCAGCACAGTGACATCATAATAGGGACAGACCAGTGATGACATCAGCACAGTGACATCATAATAGGGACAGACCAGTGATGACATCAGCACAGTAACATCATAATAGAGGCAGACCAGTGATGACATCAGTATAGTGACATCATAATAGAGACAGACCAGTGATGACATTTGCAGTGACATCATAATAGGGACAGACCAGTGATGACATCAGTACAGTGACATCATAATAGGGACAGACCAGTGATGACATTCGCACAGTGACATCATAATAGGGACAGACCAGTGATGACATTCGCACAGTGACATCATAATAGGGACAGACCAGTGATGACATTCGCACAGTGATATCATAATAGGGACAGACCAGTTATGACATTAGTATAGTAACATCATAATAGGGACAGACCAGTGATGACATCAGTATAGTGACATCAAAATAGGGACAGACCAGTGATGACATCAGCACAGTGACATCATAATAGGGACAGACCAGTGATGACATCAGTATAGTGACATCATAATAGGAATAGACCAGTGATGACAAAAGCACAGTGACATCATAATAGGGACAGACCAGTGACGACATCAGTATAGTGACATCATAAGAGGGACAGACCAGTGATGACATCAGCACAGTGACATCATAATAGGGACAGACGAGTGATGACATCAGCACAGTGACATCATAAGAGGGAGAGACCAGTGTTGACATCAGTATAGTGACATCATAATAGGGACAGACCAGTGATGACATCAGTATAGTGACATCATAATAGAGACAGTACAGTGATGACATTTGCACAGTGATATCATAATAGGGACAGACCAGTGATGACATCAGCACAGTGACATCATAAGAGGGACAGACCAGTGATGACATCAGTATAGTGACATCATAAGAGGGATAGATCAGTGATGACATCACTATAGTGACATCATAATAGAGACAGTCCAGTGATGACATTCGCACAGTGATATCATAAAAGGGACAGACCAGTGATGACATCAGCACAGTGACATCATAATAGGGACAGACCAGTGATGACATCAGTATAGTGACATCATAAGAGGGATAGACCAGAGATGACATCAGTATTGTGACATCATAAGAGGGACAGACCAGTGATGACATCAGCACTGTGACATCATAATAGGGACAGACCAGTGATGACATCAGTATATTGACATCATAATAGGGACAGACAATTGATGACATCAGGGCAGTGACATCATAAGAGGGACAGACCAGTGATGACATCAGCACAGTGACATCATAATAGGGACAGACCAGTGATGACATCAGTATAGTGACATCATAATAGGGACAGACCAGTGATGACATCAGTATAGTAGCATCATAATAGGGACAGACCAGTGATGACATCAGTATAGTGACATCAAAATAGGGACAGACCAGTGATGACATCAGCACAGTGACATCATAATAGGGACAGACCAGTGATGACATCAGTATAGTGACATCATAATAGGGACAGACCAGTGATGACATCAGCACAGTGACATCATAATAGGGACAGATCAGTGACGACATCAGTAAAGTGACATCATAAGAGGGACAGAGCAGTGATGACATCAGCACAGTGACATCATAATAGGGACAGACCAGTGATGACATCAGCACAGTGACATCATAATAGGGACAGACCAGTGATGACATCAGCACAGTGACATCATAAGAGGGAGAGACCAGTGATGACATCAGTACAGTGACATCATAATAGAGACATTCCAGTGATGACATTCGCACAGTGATATCGTAATAGGGACATACCAGTGATAACATCAGTATAGTGACATCATAAGAGGGACAGACCAGTGTTGACATCAGTATAGTGACATCATAATAGAGACAGTCCGGTGATGACATTCGCACAGTGATATCATAATAGGGACAGACCAGTGATGACATCAGTATAGTGACATCATATGAGGGACAGACCAGTGATGACATCAGTATAGTGTCATCATAATAGGGACAGACCAGTGATGACATCAGTATAGTAACATCATATCGGGACAGACCAGTGATGACATCAGTATAGTGACATCATAATAGGGACAGACCAGTGATGACATCAGTATAGTGACATCATAATAGGGACAGTACAGTGATGACATCAGCACAGTGACATCATCATAGGGACAGACCAGTGACGACATCAGTATAGTGACATCATAAGAGGGACAGACCAGTGATGACATCAGCACAGTGACATCATAATAGGGACAGACCAGTGATGACATCAGCACAGTGACATCATAAGAGGGACAGACCAGTGTTGACATCAGTATAGTGACATCATAATAGGGACAGACCAGTGATGACATCAGTATAGTGACTTCATAATAGAGACAGTCCAGTGATGACATTCGCACAGTGATATCATAATAGGGACAGACCAGTGATGACATCAGCACAGTGACATCATAATAGGGGCAGACCAGTGATGACATCAGTATAGTGACATCATAATAGCGACAGACCAGTGATGACATCAGTATAGTGACATCATAATAGAGACAGTCCAATGATGACATTCGCACAGTGATATAATAGGGACAGACCAGTGATGACATCAGCACAGTGACATCATAATAGGGACAGACCAGTGATGACATCAGTATAGTGACATCATAAGAGGGACAGACCAGTGATTACATCAGTAAAGTGACATCATAAGAGGGACAGACCAGTGATGACATCAGCACAGTGACATCATAATAGGAACTGACCAGTGATGACATCAGTATAGTCACATCATAATAGCGACAGACCAGTGATGACATCAGTATAGTGACATCATAATAGAGACAGTCCAGTGATGACATTCGCACAGTGATATCATAATAGGGACAGACCAGTGATGACATCAGCACAGTGACATCATAATAGGGACAGACCAGTGATGACATCAGTATAGTGACATCATAAGAGGGACAGACCAGTGATGACATCAGTATAGTGACATCTTAAGAGGGACAGACCAGTGATGACATCAGCACAGTGACATCATAATAGGGACCATAATAGGGACAGACCAGTGATGACATCAGTATAGTGACATCATAATAGAGACAGTCCAGTGATGACATTCGCACAGTGATATCAAAATAGGGACAGACCAGTGATGACATCAGTACAGTGACATCAAAATAGGGACAGACCAGTGATGACATCAGCACAGTGACATCATAATAGGGACAGACCAGTGATGACATCAGTATAGTGACATCATAATAGGGACAGACCAGTGATGACATCAGCACAGTGACATCATAATAGGGACAGACCAGTGACGACATCAGTATAGTGACATCATAAGAGGGACAGACCAGTGATGACATCAGCACAGTGACATCATAATAGGGACAGACCAGTGATGACATCAGCACAGTGACATCATAATAGGGACAGACCAGTGTTGACATCAGTATAGTGACATCATAATAGGGACAGATCAGTGATGACATCAGTATAGTGACATCGTAAGAGGGACAGACCAGTGATGACATCAGCACAGTGACATCATAATAGAGAGAGTCCAGTGATGACATTCGCACAGTGATATCATAATAGGGACAGACCAGTGATGACATCAGTATAGTGACATCATAATAGGGACAGACAATTGATGACATCAGGACAGTGACATCATAAGAGGGACAGACCAGTGATGACATCAGCACAGTGACATCATAATAGGGACAGACCAGTGATGACATCAGTATAGTGACATCATAAGAGGGACAGACCAGTGATGACATCAGTATAGTGACATCATAATAGGGACAGAACAGTGATGACATCAGTATAGTGACATCATAATAGGGACAGACCAGTGATGACATCAGTATAGTAACATCATAATAGGGACAGACCAGTGATGACATCAGTATAGTGACATCAAAATAGGGACAGACCAGTGATGACATCAGCACAGTGACATCATAATAGGGACAGACCAGTGATGACATCAGTATAGTGACATCATAAGAGGGATAGACCAGTGATGACATCAGTATTGTGACATCATAAGAGGGACAGACCAGTGATGACATCAGCACTGTGACATCATAATAGGGACAGACCAGTGATGACATCAGTATAGTGACATCATAATAGGGACAGACAATTGATGACATTAGGACAGTGACATCATAAGAGGGACAGACCAGTTATGACATCAGCACAGTGACATCATAATAGGGACAGACCAGTGATGACATCAGTATAGTGACATCATAATAGGGACAGACCAGTGATGACATCAGTATAGTAGCATCATAATAGGGACAGACCAGTGATGACATCAGTATAGTGACATCAAAATAGGGACAGACCAGTGATGACATCAGCACAGTGACATCATAATAGGGACAGACCAGTGATGACATCAGTATAGTGACATCATAATAGGGACAGACCAGTGATGACATCAACACAGTGACATCATAATAGGGACAGACCAGTGACGACATCAGTATAGTGACATCATAAGAGGGACAGACCAGTGATGACATCAGCACAGTGACATCATAATAGGGACAGACCAGTGATGACATCAGCACAGTGACATCATAATAGGGACACACCAGTGATGACATCAGCACAGTGACATCATAAGTGGGAGAGAACAGTGTTGACATCAGTATAGTGACATCATAATAGGGACAGACCAGTGATGACATCAGTATAGTGACATCATAATAGAGACAGTCCTGTGATGACATTCGCACAGTGATATCATAATAGGGACAGACCAGTGATGACATCAGCACAGTGACATCATAATAGGGACAGACCAGTGATGACATCAGTATAGTGACATCATAATAGAGACAGTCCAGTGATGACATTTGCACAGTGATATCTTAATAGGGACAGACCAGTGATGACATCAGCACAGTGACATCATAAGAGGGACAGACCAGTGTTGACATCAGTATAGTGACATCATAATAGGGACAGACCAGTGATGACATCAGTATAGTGACATCATAATAGAGACAGTCCTGTGATGACATTCGCACAGTGATATCATAATAGGGACAGACCAGTGATGACATCAGCACAGTGACATCATAATAGGGACAGACCAGTGATGACATCAGTATAGTGACATCATAATAGGGACAGACCAGTGATGATATCACTATAGTGACATCATAATAGAGACAGTCCAGTGATGACATTCGCACAGTGATATCATAAAAGGGACAGACCAGTGATGACATCAGCACAGTGACATCATAATAGGGACAGACCAGTGATGACATCAGTATAGTGACATCATAAGAGGGATAGACCAGTGATGACATCAGTATTGTGACATCATAAGAGGGACAGACCAGTGATGACATCAGCACTGTGACATCATAATAGGGACAGACCAGTGATGACATCAGTATAGTGACATCATATTAGAGACAGTCCAGTGATGACATTCGCACAGTGATATCATAATAGAGACAGACCAGTGATGACATCAGTACAGTGACATCATAAGAGGGACAGACCAGTGTTGACATCAGCATAGTGACATCTAATAGGGACAGACCAGTGATGACATCAGTACAGTGACATCATAATAGAGACAGACCAGTGATGACATCAGTATAGTGACATCATAATAGAGACAGACCAGTGTTGACATCAGTATAGTGACATCATAATAGGGACAGACCAGTGATGACATCAGTACAGTGACATCATAATAGGGACAAACCAGTGATGACATCAGCACAGTGACATCATAATAGGGACAGACCAGTGATGAAATCAGTATAGTGACATCATAAGAGGGACAGACCAGTGTTGACATCAGTATAGTGACATCTTAAGAGGGACAGACCAGTGTTGACATCAGTATAGTGACATCATAATAGGGACAGACCAGTGATGACATCAGTATAGTGACATCATAATAGAGACAGTCCAGTGATGACATTCGCACAGTGATATCATAATAGGGACAGACCAGTGATGACATCAGTATAGTGACATCATAAGAGGGACAGACCAGTGTTGACATCAGCATAGTGACATCATAATAGGGACAGACCAGTGTTGACATCAGTATAGTGACATCATAAGAGGGACAGACCAGTGTTGACACCAGTATAGTGACATCATAAAAGAGACAGTCCAGTGATGACATTCGCACAGTGATATCATAATAGGGACAGACCAGTGATGACATCAGTATCGTGACATCATAATAGGGACAGACCAGTGGTGACATCAGTATAGTGACATCATAATAGGGACAGACCAGTGATGACATCAGCACAGTGACATCATAATAGGGACAGACCAGTGACGACATCAGTATAGTGACATCATAAGAGGGACAGACAAGTGATGACATCAGCACAGTGACATCATAATAGGGACAGACCAGTGACGACATCAGTATAGTGACATCATAAGAGGGACAGACCAGTGATGACATCAGCACAGTGACATCATAATAGGGACTGACCAGTGATGACATCAGCACAGTGACAACATAAGAGGGAGAGACCAGTGTTGACATCAGTATAGTGACATCATAAGAGGGACAGACCAGTGTTGACATCAGTATAGTGACATCATAATAGGGACAGACCAGTGATGACATCAGCATAGTGACATCATAATAGAGACAGTCCAGTGATGACATTCGCACAGTGTTATCATAATAGGGACAGACCAGTGATGACATCAGCACAGTGACATCATAATAGGGACAGACCAGTGATGACATCAGTATAGTGACATCTTAATAGGGACAGACCAGTGATGACATCAGTACAGTGACATCATAATAGGGACAGACCAGTGACGACATCAGTATAGTGACATCATAAGAGGGACAGACCAGTGATGACATCAGCACAGTGACATCATAATAGGGACAGACCAGTGATGAAATCAGTATAGTGACATCATAAGAGGGACAGACCAGTGTTGACATCAGTATAGTGACATCTTAATAGGGACAGACCAGTGATGACATCAGTACAGTGACATCATAATAGGGACAGACCAGTGACGACATCAGTATAGTGACATCATAAGAGGGACAGACCAGTGATGACATCAGTATTGTAACATCATAAGAGGGACAGACCAGTGATGACATCAGCACTGTGACATCATAATAGGGACAGACCAGTGATGACATCAGTATAGTGACATCATAATAGGGACAGACAATTGATGACATTAGGACAGTGACATCATAAGAGGGACAGACCAGTTATGACATCAGCACAGTGACATCATAATAGGGACAGACCAGTGATGACATCAGTATAGTGACATCATAATAGGGACAGACCAGTGATGACATCAGTATAGTAGCATCATAATAGGGACAGACCAGTGATGACATCAGTATAGTGACATCAAAATAGGGACAGACCAGTGATGACATCAGCACAGTGACATCATAATAGGGACAGACCAGTGATGACATCAGTATAGTGACATCATAATAGGGACAGACCAGTGATGACATCAACACAGTGACATCATAATAGGGACAGACCAGTGACGACATCAGTATAGTGACATCATAAGAGGGACAGACCAGTGATGACATCAGCACAGTGACATCATAATAGGGACAGACCAGTGATGACATCAGCACAGTGACATCATAATAGGGACACACCAGTGATGACATCAGCACAGTGACATCATAAGTGGGAGAGAACAGTGTTGACATCAGTATAGTGACATCATAATAGGGACAGACCAGTGATGACATCAGTATAGTGACATCATAATAGAGACAGTCCTGTGATGACATTCGCACAGTGATATCATAATAGGGACAGACCAGTGATGACATCAGCACAATGACATCATAAGAGGGACAGACCAGTGTTGACATCAGTATAGTGACATCATAATAGGGACAGACCAGTGATGACATCAGTATAGTGACATCATAATAGAGACAGTCCTGTGATGACATTCGCACAGTGATATCATAATAGGGACAGACCAGTGATGACATCAGCACAGTGACATCATAATAGGGACAGACCAGTGATGACATCAGTATAGTGACATCATAATAGGGACAGACCAGTGATGATATCACTATAGTGACATCATAATAGAGACAGTCCAGTGATGACATTCGCACAGTGATATCATAAAAGGGACAGACCAGTGATGACATCAGCACAGTGACATCATAATAGGGACAGACCAGTGATGACATCAGTATAATGACATCATAAGAGGGATAGACCAGTGATGACATCAGTATTGTGACATCATAAGAGGGACAGACCAGTGATGACATCAGCACTGTGACATCATAATAGGGACAGACCAGTGATGACATCAGTATAGTGACATCATATTAGAGACAGTCCAGTGATGACATTCGCACAGTGATATCATAATAGAGACAGACCAGTGATGACATCAGTACAGTGACATCATAAGAGGGACAGACCAGTGTTGACATCAGCATAGTGACATCTAATAGGGACAGACCAGTGATGACATCAGTACAGTGACATCATAATAGAGACAGACCAGTGATGACATCAGTATAGTGACATCATAATAGAGACAGACCAGTGTTGACATCAGTATAGTGACATCATAATAGGGACAGACCAGTGATGACATCAGTACAGTGACATCATAATAGGGACAGACCAGTGATGACATCAGCACAGTGACATCATAATAGGGACAGACCAGTGATGAAATCAGTATAGTGACATCGTAAGAGGGACAGACCAGTGTTGACATCAGTATAGTGACATCTTAAGAGGGACAGACCAGTGTTGACATCAGTATAGTGACATCATAATAGGGACAGACCAGTGATGACATCAGTATAGTGACATCATAATAGAGACAGTCCAGTGATGACATTCGCACAGTGATATCATAATAGGGACAGACCAGTGATGACATCAGTATAGTGACATCATAAGTGGGACAGACCAGTGTTGACATCAGCATAGTGACATCATAATAGGGACAGACCAGTGTTGACATCAGTATAGTGACATCATAAGAGGGACAGACCAGTGTTGACACCAGTATAGTGACATCATAAAAGAGACAGTCCAGTGATGACATTCGCACAGTGATATCATAATAGGGACAGACCAGTGATGACATCAGTATTGTGACATCATAATAGGGACAGACCAGTGGTGACATCAGTATAGTGACATCATAATAGGGACAGACCAGTGATGACATCAGCACAGTGACATCATAATAGGGACAGACCAGTGACGACATCAGTATAGTGACATCATAAGAGGGACAGACAAGTGATGACATCAGCACAGTGACATCATAATAGGGACAGACCAGTGACGACATCAGTATAGTGACATCATAAGAGGGACAGACCAGTGATGACATCAGCACAGTGACATCATAATAGGGACTGACCAGTGATGACATCAGCACAGTGACAACATAAGAGGGAGAGACCAGTGTTGACATCAGTATAGTGACATCATAAGAGGGACAGACCAGTGTTGACATCAGTATAGTGACATCATAATAGGGACAGACCAGTGATGACATCAGCATAGTGACATCATAATAGAGACAGTCCAGTGATGACATTCGCACAGTGTTATCATAATAGGGACAGACCAGTGATGACATCAGCACAGTGACATCATAATAGGGACAGACCAGTGATGACATCAGTATAGTGACATCTTAATAGGGACAGACCAGTGATGACATCAGTACAGTGACATCATAATAGGGACAGACCAGTGACGACATCAGTATAGTGACATCATAAGAGGGACAGACCAGTGATGACATCAGCACAGTGACATCATAATAGGGACAGACCAGTGATGACATCAGCACAGTGACATCATAATAGGGACAGACCAGTGATGACATCAGCACAGTGACATCATTAGAGGGAGAGACCAGTGTTGACATCAGTATAGTGACATCATAAGAGGGACAGACCAGTGTTGACATCAGTATAGTGACATTATAATAGGGACAGACCAGTGATGACATCGGTGTAGTGACATCATAATAGAGACAGTCCAGTGATGACATTCGCACAGTGACATCATAATAGGGACAGACCAGTGATGACATCAGCACAGTGACATCATAATAGGGACACACCAGTGATGACATCAGCACAGTGACATCATAAGAGGGAGAGACCAGTGTTGACATCAGTATAGTGACATCATAATAGGGACAGACCAGTGATGACATCAGCACAGTGACATCATAATAGGGACAGACCAGTGACGACAACAGTATAGTGACATCATAAGAGGGACAGACCAGTGATGACATCAGCACAGTGACATCATAATAGGGACAGACCAGTGATGACATCAGCACAATGACATCGTAATAGGGACTGAACAGTGATGACATCAGCACAGTGACAACATAAGAGGGAGAGACCAGTGTTGACATCAGTATAGTGACATCATAAGTGGGACAGACCAGTGTTGACATCAGTATAGTGACATCATAATAGGGACAGACCAGTGATGACATCAGCATAGTGACATCATAATAGAGACAGTCCAGTGATGACATTCGCACAGTGATATCATAATAGGGACAGAACAGTGATGACATCAGCACAGTGACATCATAATAGGGACAGACCAGTGATGACATCAGTATAGTGACATCTTAATAGGGACAGACCAGTGATGACATCAGCACAGTGACATCATAATAGGGACAGACCAGTGACAACATCAGTATAGTGACATCATAAGAGGGACAGACCAGTGATGACATCAGCACAGTGACATCATAATAGGGACAGACCAGTGATGACATCAGCACAGTGACATCATTAGAGGGAGAGACAAGTGTTGACATCAGTATAGTGACATAATAAGAGGGACAGACCAGTGTTGACATCAGTATAGTGACATTATAATAGGGACAGACCAGTGATGACATCAGTATAGTGACATCACAATAGAGACAGTCCAGTGATGACATTCGCACAGTGACATCATAATAGGGACAGACCAGTGATGACATCAGCACAGTGACATCATAATAGGGACAGACCAGTGATGACATCAGCACAGTGACATCATAAGAGGGAAAGACCAGTGTTGACATCAGTATAGTGACATCATAATAGGGACAGACCAGTGATGACATCAGCACAGTGACATCATAATAGGGACAGACCAGTGATGACATCAGCACAGTGACATCATAATAGGGACAGACCAGTGATGACATCAGCACAGTAACATCATAATAGAGGCAGACCAGTGATGACATCAGTATAGTGACATCATAATAGAGACAGACCAGTGATGACATTTGCAGTGACATCATAATAGGGACAGACCAGTGATGACATCAGTACAGTGACATCATCATAGGGACAGACCAGTGATGACATTCGCACAGTGACATCATAATAGGGACAGACCAGTGATGACATTCGCACAGTGACATCATAATAGGGACAGACCAGTGATGACATTCGCACAGTGATATCATAATAGGGACAGACCAGTGATGACATCAGTATAGTGACATCATAATAGGAACAGACCAGTGATGACATCAGCACAGTGACATCATAATAGGGACAGACCAGTGACGACATCAGTATAGTGACATCATAAGAGGGACAGACCAGTGATGACATCAGCACAGTGACATCATAATAGGGACAGACCAGTGATGACATCAGTATAGTGACATCAAAATAGGGACAGACCAGTGATGACATCAGCACAGTGACATCATAATAGGGACAGACCAGTGATGACATCAGTATAGTGACATCATAATAGGAACAGACCAGTGATGACATCAGCACAGTGACATCATAATAGGGACAGACCAGTGACGACATCAGTATAGTGACATCATAAGAGAGACAGACCAGTGATGACATCAGCACAGTGACATCATAATAGGGACAGACCAGTGATGACATCAGCACAGTGACATCATAAGAGGGAGAGACCAGTGTTGACATCAGTATAGTGACATCATAATAGGGACAGACCAGTGATGACATCAGTATAGTGACATCATAATAGAGACAGTCCAGTGATGACATTTGCACAGTGATATCATAATAGGGACAGACCAGTGATGACATCAGCACAGTGACATCTTAAGAGGGACAGACCAGTGATGACATCAGTATAGTGACATCATAAGAGGGATAGATCAGTGATGACATCACTATAGTGACATCATAATAGAGACAGTCCAGTGATGACATACGCACAGTGATATCATAAAAGGGACAGACAAGTGATGACATCAGCACAGTGACATCATAATAGGGACAGACCAGTGATGACATCAGTATAGTGACATCATAAGAGGGATAGACCAGTGATGACATCAGTATTGTGACATCATAAGAGGGACAGACCAGTGATGACATCAGCACTGTGACATCATAATAGGGACAGACCAGTGATGACATCAGTATAGTGACATCATAATAGGGACAGACAATTGATGACATCAAGACAGTGACATCATAAGAGGGACAGACCAGTGATGACATCAGCACAGTGACATCATAATAGGGACATACCAGTGATGACATCAGTATAGTGACATCATAATAGGGACAGACCAGTGATGACATCAGTATAGTAGCATCATAATAGGGACAAACCAGTGATGACATCAGTATAGTGACATCAAAATAGGGACAGACCAGTGATGACATCAGCACAGTGACATCATAATAGGGACAGACGAGTGATGACATCAGTATAGTGACATCATAATAGGGACAGACCAGTGATGACATCAGCACAGTGACATCATAATAGGGACAGATCAGTGACGACATCAGTAAAGTGACATCATAAGAGGGACAGAGCAGTGATGACATCAGCACAGTGACATCATAATAGGGACAGACCAGTGATGACATCAGCACAGTGACATCATAATAGGGACAGACCAGTGATGACATCAGCACAGTGACATCATAAGAGGGAGAGACCAGTGATGACATCAGTACAGTGACATCATAATAGAGACATTCCAGTGATGACATTTGCACAGTGATATCGTAATAGGGACATACCAGTGATAACATCAGTATAGTGACATCATAAGAGGGACAGACCAGTGTTGACATCAGCATAGTGACATCATAATAGGGACAGACCAGTGATGACATCAGCACAGTGACATCATAATAGGGACAGACCAGTGATGACATCAGTATAGTGACATCATAATAGGGACAGACCAGTGTTGACATCAGTATAATGACAACATAATAGAGACAGACCAGTGATGACATCAGTATAATGACATCATAATAGAGACAGACCAGTGTTGACATCAGTATAGTGACATCATAATAGGGACAGACCAGTGATGACATCAGTACAGTGACATCATAATAGAGACAGACCAGTGATGACATCAGTATAGTGACATCATAATAGAGACAGACCAGTGTTGACATCAGTATAGTGACATCATAATAGGGACAGTCCAGTGATGACATCAGTACAGTGACATCATAATAGGGACAGACCAGTGATGACATCAGCACAGTGACATCATAAGAGGGAGAGACCAGTGATGACATCAGTACAGTGACATCATAATAGAGACATTCCAGTGATGACATTCGCACAGTGATATCGTAATAGGGACATACCAGTGATAACATCAGTATAGTGACATCATAAGAGGGACAGACCAGTGTTGACATCAGTATAGTGACATCATAATAGAGACAGTCCGGTGATGACATTCGCACAGTGATATCATAATAGGGACAGACCAGTGATGACATCAGTATAGTGACATCATATGAGGGACAGACCAGTGATGACATCAGTATAGTGTCATCATAATAGGGACAGACCAGTGATGACATCAGTATAGTAACATCATATCGGGACAGACCAGTGATGACATCAGTATAGTGACATCATAATAGGGACAGACCAGTGATGACATCAGTATAGTGACATCATAATAGGGACAGTACAGTGATGACATCAGCACAGTGACATCATCATAGGGACAGACCAGTGACGACATCAGTATAGTGACATCATAAGAGGGACAGACCAGTGATGACATCAGCACAGTGACATCATAATAGGGACAGACCAGTGATGACATCAGCACAGTGACATCATAAGAGGGACAGACCAGTGTTGACATCAGTATAGTGACATCATAATAGGGACAGACCAGTGATGACATCAGTATAGTGACTTCATAATAGAGACAGTCCAGTGATGACATTCGCACAGTGATATCATAATAGGGACAGACCAGTGATGACATCAGCACAGTGACATCATAATAGGGGCAGACCAGTGATGACATCAGTATAGTGACATCATAATAGCGACAGACCAGTGATGACATCAGTATAGTGACATCATAATAGAGACAGTCCAATGATGACATTCGCACAGTGATATAATAGGGACAGACCAGTGATGACATCAGCACAGTGACATCATAATAGGGACAGACCAGTGATGACATCAGTATAGTGACATCATAAGAGGGACAGACCAGTGATTACATCAGTAAAGTGACATCATAAGAGGGACAGACCAGTGATGACATCAGCACAGTGACATCATAATAGGAACTGACCAGTGATGACATCAGTATAGTCACATCATAATAGCGACAGACCAGTGATGACATCAGTATAGTGACATCATAATAGAGACAGTCCAGTGATGACATTCGCACAGTGATATCATAATAGGGACAGACCAGTGATGACATCAGCACAGTGACATCATAATAGGGACAGACCAGTGATGACATCAGTATAGTGACATCATAAGAGGGACAGACCAGTGATGACATCAGTATAGTGACATCTTAAGAGGGACAGACCAGTGATGACATCAGCACAGTGACATCATAATAGGGACCATAATAGGGACAGACCAGTGATGACATCAGTATAGTGACATCATAATAGAGACAGTCCAGTGATGACATTCGCACAGTGATATCAAAATAGGGACAGACCAGTGATGACATCAGTACAGTGACATCAAAATAGGGACAGACCAGTGATGACATCAGCACAGTGACATCATAATAGGGACAGACCAGTGATGACATCAGTATAGTGACATCATAATAGGGACAGACCAGTGATGACATCAGCACAGTGACATCATAATAGGGACAGACCAGTGACGACATCAGTATAGTGACATCATAAGAGGGACAGACCTGTGATGACATCAGCACAGTGACATCATAATAGGGACAGACCAGTGATGACATCAGCACAGTGACATCATAATAGGGACAGACCAGTGTTGACATCAGTATAGTGACATCATAATAGGGACAGATCAGTGATGACATCAGTATAGTGACATCATAAGAGGGACAGACCAGTGATGACATCAGCACAGTGACATCATAATAGAGAGAGTCCAGTGATGACATTCGCACAGTGATATCATAATAGGGACAGACCAGTGATGACATCAGTATAGTGACATCATAATAGGGACAGACAATTGATGACATCAGGACAGTGACATCATAAGAGGGACAGACCAGTGATGACATCAGCACAGTGACATCATAATAGGGACAGACCAGTGATGACATCAGTATAGTGACATCATAAGAGGGACAGACCAGTGATGACATCAGTATAGTGACATCATAATAGGGACAGAACAGTGATGACATCAGTATAGTGACATCATAATAGGGACAGACCAGTGATGACATCAGTATAGTAACATCATAATAGGGACAGACCAGTGATGACATCAGTATAGTGACATCAAAATAGGGACAGACCAGTGATGACATCAGCACAGTGACATCATAATAGGGACAGACCAGTGATGACATCAGTATAGTGACATCATAAGAGGGATAGACCAGTGATGACATCAGTATTGTGACATCATAAGAGGGACAGACCAGTGATGACATCAGCACTGTGACATCATAATAGGGACAGACCAGTGATGACATCAGTATAGTGACATCATAATAGGGACAGACAATTGATGACATTAGGACAGTGACATCATAAGAGGGACAGACCAGTTATGACATCAGCACAGTGACATCATAATAGGGACAGACCAGTGATGACATCAGTATAGTGACATCATAATAGGGACAGACCAGTGATGACATCAGTATAGTAGCATCATAATAGGGACAGACCAGTGATGACATCAGTATAGTGACATCAAAATAGGGACAGATCAGTGATGACATCAGCACAGTGACATCATAATAGGGACAGACCAGTGATGACATCAGTATAGTGACATCATAATAGGGACAGACCAGTGATGACATCAACACAGTGACATCATAATAGGGACAGACCAGTGACGACATCAGTATAGTGACATCATAAGAGGGACAGACCAGTGATGACATCAGCACAGTGACATCATAATAGGGACAGACCAGTGATGACATCAGCACAGTGACATCATAATAGGGACACACCAGTGATGACATCAGCACAGTGACATCATAAGTGGGAGAGAACAGTGTTGACATCAGTATAGTGACATCATAATAGGGACAGACCAGTGATGACATCAGTATAGTGACATCATAATAGAGACAGTCCTGTGATGACATTCGCACAGTGATATCATAATAGGGACAGACCAGTGATGACATCAGCACAGTGACATCATAATAGGGACAGACCAGTGATGACATCAGTATAGTGACATCATAATAGAGACAGTCCAGTGATGACATTTGCACAGTGATATCTTAATAGGGACAGACCAGTGATGACATCAGCACAGTGACATCATAAGAGGGACAGACCAGTGTTGACATCAGTATAGTGACATCATAATAGGGACAGACCAGTGATGACATCAGTATAGTGACATCATAATAGAGACAGTCCTGTGATGACATTCGCACAGTGATATCATAATAGGGACAGACCAGTGATGACATCAGCACAGTGACATCATAATAGGGACAGACCAGTGATGACATCAGTATAGTGACATCATAATAGGGACAGACCAGTGATGATATCACTATAGTGACATCATAATAGAGACAGTCCAGTGATGACATTCGCACAGTGATATCATAAAAGTTACAGACCAGTGATGACATCAGCACAGTGACATCATAATAGGGACAGACCAGTGATGACATCAGTATAGTGACATCATAAGAGGGATAGACCAGTGATGACATCAGTATTGTGACATCATAAGAGGGACAGACCAGTGATGACATCAGCACTGTGACATCATAATAGGGACAGACCAGTGATGACATCAGTATAGTGACATCATATTAGAGACAGTCCAGTGATGACATTCGCACAGTGATATCATAATAGAGACAGACCAGTGATGACATCAGTACAGTGACATCATAAGAGGGACAGACCAGTGTTGACATCAGCATAGTGACATCTAATAGGGACAGACCAGTGATGACATCAGTACAGTGACATCATAATAGAGACAGACCAGTGATGACATCAGTATAGTGACATCATAATAGAGACAGACCAGTGTTGACATCAGTATAGTGACATCATAATAGGGACAGACCAGTGATGACATCAGTACAGTGACATCATAATAGGGACAGACCAGTGATGACATCAGCACAGTGACATCATAATAGGGACAGACCAGTGATGAAATCAGTATAGTGACATCATAAGAGGGACAGACCAGTGTTGACATCAGTATAGTGACATCTTAAGAGGGACAGACCAGTGTTGACATCAGTATAGTGACATCATAATAGGGACAGACCAGTGATGACATCAGTATAGTGACATCATAATAGAGACAGTCCAGTGATGACATTCGCACAGTGATATCATAATAGGGACAGACCAGTGATGACATCAGTATAGTGACATCATAAGAGGGACAGACCAGTGTTGACATCAGCATAGTGACATCATAATAGGGACAGACCAGTGTTGACATCAGTATAGTGACATCATAAGAGGGACAGACCAGTGTTGACACCAGTATAGTGACATCATAAAAGAGACAGTCCAGTGATGACATTCGCACAGTGATATCATAATAGGGACAGACCAGTGATGACATCAGTATCGTGACATCATAATAGGGACAGACCAGTGGTGACATCAGTATAGTGACATCATAATAGGGACAGACCAGTGATGACATCAGCACAGTGACATCATAATAGGGACAGACCAGTGACGACATCAGTATAGTGACATCATAAGAGGGACAGACAAGTGATGACATCAGCACAGTGACATCATAATAGGGACAGACCAGTGACGACATCAGTATAGTGACATCATAAGAGGGACAGACCAGTGATGACATCAGCACAGTGACATCATAATAGGGACTGACCAGTGATGACATCAGCACAGTGACAACATAAGAGGGAGAGACCAGTGTTGACATCAGTATAGTGACATCATAAGAGGGACAGACCAGTGTTGACATCAGTATAGTGACATCATAATAGGGACAGACCAGTGATGACATCAGCATAGTGACATCATAATAGAGACAGTCCAGTGATGACATTCGCACAGTGTTATCATAATAGGGACAGACCAGTGATGACATCAGCACAGTGACATCATAATAGGGACAGACCAGTGATGACATCAGTATAGTGACATCTTAATAGGGACAGACCAGTGATGACATCAGTACAGTGACATCATAATAGGGACAGACCAGTGACGACATCAGTATAGTGACATCATAAGAGGGACAGACCAGTGATGACATCAGCACAGTGACATCATAATAGGGACAGACCAGTGATGACATCAGCACAGTGACATCATAGTAGGGACAGACCAGTGATGACATCAGCACAGTGACATCATTAGAGGGAGAGACCAGTGTTGACATCAGTATAGTGACATCATAAGAGGGACAGACCAGTGTTGACATCAGTATAGTGACATTATAATAGGGACAGACCAGTGATGACATCGGTGTAGTGACATCATAATAGAGACAGTCCAGTGATGACATTCGCACAGTGACATCATAATAGGGACAGACCAGTGATGACATCAGCACAGTGACATCATAATAGGGACACACCAGTGATGACATCAGCACAGTGACATCATAAGAGGGAGAGACCAGTGTTGACATCAGTATAGTGACATCATAATAGGGACAGACCAGTGATGACATCAGCACAGTGACATCATAATAGGGACAGACCAGTGACGACAACAGTATAGTGACATCATAAGAGGGACAGACCAGTGATGACATCAGCACAGTGACATCATAATAGGGACAGACCAGTGATGACATCAGCACAGTGACATCGTAATAGGGACTGAACAGTGATGACATCAGCACAGTGACAACATAAGAGGGAGAGACCAGTGTTGACATCAGTATAGTGACATCATAAGAGGGACAGACCAGTGTTGACATCAGTATAGTGACATCATAATAGGGACAGACCAGTGATGACATCAGCATAGTGACATCATAATAGAGACAGTCCAGTGATGACATTCGCACAGTGATATCATAATAGGGACAGAACAGTGATGACATCAGCACAGTGACATCATAATAGGGACAGACCAGTGATGACATCAGTATAGTGACATCTTAATAGGGACAGACCAGTGATGACATCAGCACTGTGACATCATAATAGGGACAGACCAGTGACAACATCAGTATAGTGACATCATAAGAGGGACAGACCAGTGATGACATCAGCACAGTGACATCATAATAGGGACAGACCAGTGATGACATCAGCACAGTGACATCATTAGAGGGAGAGACAAGTGTTGACATCAGTATAGTGACATAATAAGAGGGACAGACCAGTGTTGACATCAGTATAGTGACATTATAATAGGGACAGACCAGTGATGACATCAGTATAGTGACATCACAATAGAGACAGTCCAGTGATGACATTCGCACAGTGACATCATAATAGGGACAGACCAGTGATGACATCAGCACAGTGACATCATAATAGGGACAGACCAGTGATGACATCAGCACAGTGACATCATAAGAGGGAAAGACCAGTGTTGACATCAGTATAGTGACATCATAATAGGGACAGACCAGTGATGACATCAGCACAGTGACATCATAATAGGGACAGACCAGTGATGACATCAGCACAGTGACATCATAATAGGGACAGACCAGTGATGACATCAGCACAGTAACATCATAATAGAGGCAGACCAGTGATGACATCAGTATAGTGACATCATAATAGAGACAGACCAGTGATGACATTTGCAGTGACATCATAATAGGGACAGACCAGTGATGACATCAGTACAGTGACATCATCATAGGGACAGACCAGTGATGACATTCGCACAGTGACATCATAATAGGGACAGACCAGTGATGACATTCGCACAGTGACATCATAATAGGGACAGACCAGTGATGACATTCGCACAGTGATATCATAATAGGGACAGACCAGTGATGACATCAGTATAGTGACATCATAATAGGAACAGACCAGTGATGACATCAGCACAGTGACATCATAATAGGGACAGACCAGTGACGACATCAGTATAGTGACATCATAAGAGGGACAGACCAGTGATGACATCAGCACAGTGACATCATAATAGGGACAGACCAGTGATGACATCAGTATAGTGACATCAAAATAGGGACAGACCAGTGATGACATCAGCACAGTGACATCATAATAGGGACAGACCAGTGATGACATCAGTATAGTGACATCATAATAGGAACAGACCAGTGATGACATCAGCACAGTGACATCATAATAGGGACAGACCAGTGACGACATCAGTATAGTGACATCATAAGAGGGACAGACCAGTGATGACATCAGCACAGTGACATCATAATAGGGACAGACCAGTGATGACATCAGCACAGTGACATCATAAGAGGGAGAGACCAGTGTTGACATCAGTATAGTGACATCATAATAGGGACAGACCAGTGATGACATCAGTATAGTGACATCATAATAGAGACAGTCCAGTGATGACATTTGCACAGTGATATCATAATAGGGACAGACCAGTGAAGACATCAGCACAGTGACATCTTAAGAGGGACAGACCAGTGATGACATCAGTATAGTGACATCATAAGAGGGATAGATCAGTGATGACATCACTATAGTGACATCATAATAGAGACAGTCCAGTGATGACATACGCACAGTGATATCATAAAAGGGACAGACAAGTGATGACATCAGCACAGTGACATCATAATAGGGACAGACCAGTGATGACATCAGTATAGTGACATCATAAGAGGGATAGACCAGTGATGACATCAGTATTGTGACATCATAAGAGGGACAGACCAGTGATGACATCAGCACTGTGACATCATAATAGGGACAGACCAGTGATGACATCAGTATAGTGACATCATAATAGGGACAGACAATTGATGACATCAGGACAGTGACATCATAAGAGGGACAGACCAGTGATGACATCAGCACAGTGACATCATAATAGGGACATACCAGTGATGACATCAGTATAGTGACATCATAATAGGGACAGACCAGTGATGACATCAGTATAGTAGCATCATAATAGGGACAGACCAGTGATGACATCAGTATAGTGACATCAAAATAGGGACAGACCAGTGATGACATCAGCACAGTGACATCATAATAGGGACAGACGAGTGATGACATCAGTATAGTGACATCATAATAGGGACAGACCAGTGATGACATCAGCACAGTGACATCATAATAGGGACAGATCAGTGACGACATCAGTAAAGTGACATCATAAGAGGGACAGAGCAGTGATGACATCAGCACAGTGACATCATAATAGGGACAGACCAGTGATGACATCAGCACAGTGACATCATAATAGGGACAGACCAGTGATGACATCAGCACAGTGACATCATAAGAGGGAGAGACCAGTGATGACATCAGTACAGTGACATCATAATAGAGACATTCCAGTGATGACATTTGCACAGTGATATCGTAATAGGGACATACCAGTGATAACATCAGTATAGTGACATCATAAGAGGGACAGACCAGTGTTGACATCAGCATAATGACATCACAATAGGGACAGACCAGTGATGACATCAGCACAGTGACATCATAATAGGGACAGACCAGTGATGACATCAGTATAGTGACATCATAATAGGGACAGACCAGTGTTGACATCAGTATAATGACAACATAATAGAGACAGACCAGTGATGACATCAGTATAATGACATCATAATAGAGACAGACCAGTGTTGACATCAGTATAGTGACATCATAATAGGGACAGACCAGTGATGACATCAGTACAGTGACATCATAATAGAGACAGACCAGTGATGACATCAGTATAGTGACATCATAATAGAGACAGACCAGTGTTGACATCAGTATAGTGACATCATAATAGGGACAGTCCAGTGATGACATCAGTACAGTGACATCATAATACGGACAGACCAGTGATGACATCAGCACAGTGACATCATAATAGGGACAGACCAGTGATGACATCAGTATAGTGACATCATAAGAGGGACAGACCAGTGTTGACATCAGTATAGTGACATCATAAGAGGGACAGACCAGTGTTGACATCAGTATAGTGACATCATAATAGAGACAGTCCAGTGATGACATTCGCACAGTGATATCATAATAGGGACAGACCAGTGATGATATCAGTATAGTGACATCATATGAGGGACAGACCAGTGATGACATCAGTATAGTGTCATCATAATAGGGACAGACCAGTGATGACATCAGTATAGTAACATCATATCGGGACAGAACAGTGATGACATCAGTATAGTGACATCATAATAGGGACAGACCAGTGATGACATCAGTATAGTGACATCATAAGAGGGACAGACCAGTGATGACATCAGCACAGTGACATCATAATAGGGACAGACCAGTGATGACATCAGCACAGTGACATCATAAGAGGGACAGACCAATGTTTACATCAGTACAGTGACATCATAATAGGGACAGACCAGTGATGACATCAGTATAGTGACTTCATAATAGAGACAGTCCAGTGATGACATTCGCACAGTGATATCATAATAGGGACAGACCAGTGATGACATCAGCACAGTGACATCATAATAGGGGCAGACCAGTGATGACATCAGTATAGTGACATCATAATAGCGACAGACCAGTGATGACATCAGTATAGTGACATCATAATAGAGACAGTCCAGTGATGACATTCGCACAGTGATATCATAATAGGGACAGACCAGTGATGATATCAGCACAGTGACATCATAATAGGGACAGACCAGTGATGACATCAGTATAGTGACATCATAAGAGGGACAGACCAGTGATGACATCAGTATAGTGACATCTTAAGAGGGACAGACCAGTGATGACATCAGCACAGTGACATCATAATAGGGACCATAATAGGGACAGACCAGTGATGACATCAGTATAGTGACATCATAATAGAGACAGTCCAGTGATGACATTCGCACAGTGATATCAAAATAGGGACAGACCAGTGATGACATCAGTACAGTGACATCAAAATAGGGACAGACCAGTGATGACATCAGCACAGTGACATCATAATAGGGACAGACCAGTGATGACATCAGTATAGTGACATCATAATAGGGACAGACCAGTGATGACATCAGTACAGTGACATCATAATAGGGACAGACCAGTGACGACATCAGTATAGTGACATCATAAGAGGGACAGACCAGTGATGACATCAGCACAGTGACATCATAATAGGGACAGACCAGTGATGACATCAGCACAGTGACATCATAATAGGGACAGACCAGTGATGACATCAGCACAGTGACATCATAAGAGGGAGAGACCAGTGTTGACATCAGTATAGTGACATCATAATAGGGACAGACCAGTGATGACATCAGTATAGTGACATCATAAGAGGGACAGACCAGTGATGACATCAGCACAGTGACATCATAATAGAGACAGTCCAGTGATGACATTCGCACAGTGATATCATAATAGGGACAGACCAGTGATGACATCAGTATAGTGACATCATAATAGGGACAGACAATTGATGACATCAGGACAGTGACATCATAAGAGGGACAGACCAGCGATGACATCAGCACAGTGACATCATAATAGGGACAGACCAGTGATGACATCAGTATAGTGACATCATAAGAGGGACAGACCAGTGATGACATCAGTATAGTGACATCATAATAGGGACAGAACAGTGATGACATCAGTATAGTGACATCATAATAGGGATAGACCAGTGATGACATCAGTATAGTGACATCAAAATAGGGACAGACCAGTGATGACATCAGCACAGTGACATCATAATAGGGACAGACCAGTGATGACATCAGTATAGTGACATCATAATAGGGACAGACCAGTGATGACATCAGCACAGTGACATCATAATAGGGACAGACCAGTGACGACATCAGTATAGTGACATCATAAGAGGGACAGACCAGTGATGACATCAGCACAGTGACATCATAATAGGGACAGACCAGTGATGACATCAGCACAGTGACATCATAATAGGGACAGACCAGTGATGACATCAGCACAGTGACATCATAAGAGGGAGAGACCAGTGTTGACATCAGTATAGTGACATCACAATAGGGACAGACCAGTGATGACATCAGTATAGTGACATCATAATAGAGACAGTACAGTGATGACATTTGCACAGTGATATCATAATAGGGACCGACCAGTGATGACATCAGCACAGTGACATCATAAGAGGGACAGACCAGTGTTGACATCAGTATAGTGATATCATAATAGGGACAGACCAGTGATGACATCAGTATAGTGACATCATAATAGAGACAGTCCTGTGATGACATTCACACAGTGATATCATAATAGGGACAGACCAGTGATGACATCAGCACAGTGACATCATAATAGGGACAGACCAGTGATGACATCAGTATAGTGACATCATAATAGGGACAGACCAGTGATGACATCACTATAGTGACATCATAATAGAGACAGTCCAGTGATGACATTCGCACAGTGATATCATAAAAGGAACAGACCAGTGATGACATCAGCACAGTGACATCATAATAGGGACAGACCAGTGATGACATCAGTATAGTGACATCATAAGAGGGATAGACCAGTGATGACATCAGTATTGTGACATCATAAGAGGGACAGACCAGTGATGACATCAGCACTGTGACATCATAATAGGGACAGACCAGTGATGACATCAGTATAGTGACATCATAATAGGGACAGACAATTGATGACATTAGGACAGTGACATCATAAGAGGGACAGACCAGTTATGACATCAGCACAGTGACATCATAATAGGGACAGACCAGTGATGACATCAGTATAGTGACATCATAATAGGGACAGACCAGTGATGACATCAGTATAGTAGCATCATAATAGGGACAGACCTGTGATGACATCAGTATAGTGACTTCAAAATAGGGACAGACCAGTGATGACATCAGCACAGTGACATCATAATAGGGACAGACCAGTGATGACATCAGTATAGTGACATCATAATAGGGACAGACCAGTGATGACATCAGCACAGTGACATCATAATAGGGACAGACCAGTGACGACATCAGTATAGTGACATCATAATAGGGACAGACCAGTGATGACATCAGCACAGTGACATCATAATAGGGACAGACCAGTGATGACATCAGTATAGTGACATCATAATAGAGACAGTCCTGTGATGACATTCACACAGTGATATCATAATAGGGACAGACCAGTGATGACATCAGCACAGTGACATCATAATAGGGACAGACCAGTGATGACATCAGTATAGTGACATCATAATAGGGACAGACCAGTGATGACATCACTATAGTGACATCATAATAGAGACAGTCCAGTGATGACATTCGCACAGTGATATCATAAAAGGAACAGACCAGTGATGACATCAGCACAGTGACATCATAATAGGGACAGACCAGTGATGACATCAGTATAGTGACATCATAAGAGGGATAGACCAGTGATGACATCAGTATTGTGACATCATAAGAGGGACAGACCAGTGATGACATCAGCACTGTGACATCATAATAGGGACAGACCAGTGATGACATCAGTATAGTGACATCATAATAGGGACAGACAATTGATGACATTAGGACAGTGACATCATAAGAGGGACAGACCAGTTATGACATCAGCACAGTGACATCATAATAGGGACAGACCAGTGATGACATCAGTATAGTGACATCATAATAGGGACAGACCAGTGATGACATCAGTATAGTAGCATCATAATAGGGACAGACCTGTGATGACATCAGTATAGTGACTTCAAAATAGGGACAGACCAGTGATGACATCAGCACAGTGACATCATAATAGGGACAGACCAGTGATGACATCAGTATAGTGACATCATAATAGGGACAGACCAGTGATGACATCAGCACAGTGACATCATAATAGGGACAGACCAGTGACGACATCAGTATAGTGACATCATAATAGGGACAGACCAGTGATGACATCAGCACAGTGACATCATAATAGGGACAGACCAGTGATGACATCAGCACAGAGACATCATAATAGGGACAGACCAGTGATGACATCAGCACAGTGACATCATAAGAGGGAGAGACCAGTGTTGACATCAGTATAGTGACATCATAATAGGGACAGACCAGTGATGACATCAGTATAGTGACATCATAACAGAGACAGTCCATTGATGACATTTGCACAGTGATATCATAATAGGGACAGACCAGTGATGACATCAGCACAGTGACATCATAAGAGGGACAGACCAGTGTTGACATCAGTATAGTGACATCATAATAGGGACAGACCAGTGATGACATCAGTATAGTGACATCATAATAGAGACAGTCCTGTGATGACATTCGCACAGTGATATCATAATAGGGACAGACCATTGATGACATCAGCACAGTGACATCATAATAGGGACAGACCAGTGATGACATCAGTATAGTGACATCATAATAGGGACAGACCAGTGATGATATCACTATAGTGACATCATAATAGAGACAGTCCAGTGATGACATTCGCACAGTGATATCATAAAAGGGACAGACCAGTGATGACATCAACACAGTGACATCATAATAGGGACAGACCAGTGATGACATCAGTATAGTGACATCATAAGAGGGATAGACCAGTGATGACATCAGTATTGTGACATCATAAGAGGGACAGACCAGTGATGACATCAGCACTGTGACATCATAATAGGGACAGACCAGTGATGACATCAGTATAGTGACATCATATTAGAGACAGTCCAGTGATGACATTCGCACAGTGATATCATAATAGAGACAGACCAGTGATGACATCAGTACAGTGACATCATAAGAGGGACAGACCAGTGTTGACATCAGCATAGTGACATCTAATAGGGACAGACAAGTGATGACATCAGTACAGTGACATCATATTAGAGACAGACCAGTGATGACATCAGTATAGTGACATCATAATAGAGACAGACCAGTGTTGACATCAGTATAGTGACATCATAATAGGGACAGACCAGTGATGACATCAGCACAGTGACATCATAAGAGGGAGAGACCAGTGTTGACATCAGTATAGTGACATCATAATAGGGACAGACCAGTGATGACATCAGTATAGTGACATCATAAGAGGGACAGACCAGTGATGACATCAGCACAGTGACATCATAATAGAGACAGTCCAGTGATGACATTCGCACAGTGATATCATAATAGGGACAGACCAGTGATGACATCAGTATAGTGACATCATAATAGGGACAGACAATTGATGACATCAGGACAGTGACATCATAAGAGGGACAGACCAGCGATGACATCAGCACAGTGACATCATAATAGGGACAGACCAGTGATGACATCAGTATAGTGACATCATAAGAGGGACAGACCAGTGATGACATCAGTATAGTGACATCATAATAGGGAAAGAACAGTGATGACATCAGTATAGTGACATCATAATAGGGATAGACCAGTGATGACATCAGTATAGTGACATCAAAATAGGGACAGACCAGTGATGACATCAGCACAGTGACATCATAATAGGGACAGACCAGTGATGACATCAGTATAGTGACATCATAATAGGGACAGACCAGTGATGACATCAGCACAGTGACATCATAATAGGGACAGACCAGTGACGACATCAGTATAGTGACATCATAAGAGGGACAGACCAGTGATGACATCAGCACAGTGACATCATAATAGGGACAGACCAGTGATGACATCAGCACAGTGACATCATAATAGGGACAGACCAGTGATGACATCAGCACAGTGACATCATAAGAGGGAGAGACCAGTGTTGACATCAGTATAGTGACATCACAATAGGGACAGACCAGTGATGACATCAGTATAGTGACATCATAATAGAGACAGTACAGTGATGACATTTGCACAGTGATATCATAATAGGGACCGACCAGTGATGACATCAGCACAGTGACATCATAAGAGGGACAGACCAGTGTTGACATCAGTATAGTGATATCATAATAGGGACAGACCAGTGATGACATCAGTATAGTGACATCATAATAGAGACAGTCCTGTGATGACATTCACACAGTGATATCATAATAGGGACAGACCAGTGATGACATCAGCACAGTGACATCATAATAGGGACAGACCAGTGATGACATCAGTATAGTGACATCATAATAGGGACAGACCAGTGATGACATCACTATAGTGACATCATAATAGAGACAGTCCAGTGATGACATTCGCACAGTGATATCATAAAAGGAACAGACCAGTGATGACATCAGCACAGTGACATCATAATAGGGACAGACCAGTGATGACATCAGTATAGTGACATCATAAGAGGGATAGACCAGTGATGACATCAGTATTGTGACATCATAAGAGGGACAGACCAGTGATGACATCAGCACTGTGACATCATAATAGGGACAGACCAGTGATGACATCAGTATAGTGACATCATAATAGGGACAGACAATTGATGACATTAGGACAGTGACATCATAAGAGGGACAGACCAGTTATGACATCAGCACAGTGACATCATAATAGGGACAGACCAGTGATGACATCAGTATAGTGACATCATAATAGGCACAGACCAGTGATGACATCAGTATAGTAGCATCATAATAGGGACAGACCTGTGATGACATCAGTATAGTGACTTCAAAATAGGGACAGACCAGTGATGACATCAGCACAGTGACATCATAATAGGGACAGACCAGTGATGACATCAGTATAGTGACATCATAATAGGGACAGACCAGTGATGACATCAGCACAGTGACATCATAATAGGGACAGACCAGTGACGACATCAGTATAGTGACATCATAATAGGGACAGACCAGTGATGACATCAGCACAGTGACATCATAATAGGTACAGACCAGTGATGACATCAGTATAGTGACATCATAATAGAGACAGTCCTGTGATGACATTCACACAGTGATATCATAATAGGGACAGACCAGTGATGACATCAGCACAGTGACATCATAATAGGGACAGACCAGTGATGACATCAGTATAGTGACATCATAATAGGGACAGACCAGTGATGACATCACTATAGTGACATCATAATAGAGACAGTCCTGTGATGACATTCGCACAGTGATATCATAGAAGGAACAGACCAGTGATGACATCAGCACAGTGACATCATAATAGGGACAGACCAGTGATGACATCAGTATAGTGACATCATAAGAGGGATAGACCAGTGATGACATCAGTATTGTGACATCATAAGAGGCACAGACCAGTGATGACATCAGCACTGTGACATCATAATAGGGACAGACCAGTGATGACATCAGTATAGTGACATCATAATAGGGACAGACAATTGATGACATTAGGACAGTGACATCATAAGAGGGACAGACCAGTTATGACATCAGCACAGTGACATCATAATAGGGACAGACCAGTGATGACATCAGTATAGTGACATCATAATAGGGACAGACCAGTGATGACATCAGTATAGTAGCATCATAATAGGGACAGACCTGTGATGACATCAGTATAGTGACTTCAAAATAGGGACAGACCAGTGATGACATCAGCACAGTGACATCATAATAGGGACAGACCAGTGATGACATCAGTATAGTGACATCATAATAGGGACAGACCAGTGATGACATCAGCACAGTGACATCATAATAGGGACAGACCAGTGACGACATCAGTATAGTGACATCATAATAGGGACAGACCAGTGATGACATCAGCACAGTGACATCATAATAGGGACAGACCAGTGATGACATCAGCACAGAGACATCATAATAGGGACAGACCAGTGATGACATCAGCACAGTGACATCATAAGAGGGAGAGACCAGTGTTGACATCAGTATAGTGACATCATAATAGGGACAGACCAGTGATGACATCAGTATAGTGACATCATAACAGAGACAGTCCATTGATGACATTTGCACAGTGATATCATAATAGGGACAGACCAGTGATGACATCAGCACAGTGACATCATAAGAGGGACAGACCAGTGTTGACATCAGTATAGTGACATCATAATAGGGACAGACCAGTGATGACATCAGTATAGTGACATCATAATAGAGACAGTCCTGTGATGACATTCGCACAGTGATATCATAATAGGGACAGACCATTGATGACATCAGCACAGTGACATCATAATAGGGACAGACCAGTGATGACATCAGTATAGTGACATCATAATAGGGACAGACCAGTGATGATATCACTATAGTGACATCATAATAGAGACAGTCCAGTGATGACATTCGCACAGTGATATCATAAAAGGGACAGACCAGTGATGACATCAGCACAGTGACATCATAATAGGGACAGACCAGTGATGACATCAGTATAGTGACATCATAAGAGGGATAGACCAGTGATGACATCAGTATTGTGACATCATAAGAGGGACAGACCAGTGATGACATCAGCACTGTGACATCATAATAGGGACAGACCAGTGATGACATCAGTATAGTGACATCATATTAGAGACAGTCCAGTGATGACATTCGCACAGTGATATCATAATAGAGACAGACCAGTGATGACATCAGTACAGTGACATCATAAGAGGGACAGACCAGTGTTGACATCAGCATAGTGACATCTAATAGGGACAGACCAGTGATGACATCAGTACAGTGACATCATATTAGAGACAGACCAGTGATGACATCAGTATAGTGACATCATAATAGAGACAGACCAGTGTTGACATCAGTATAGTGACATCATAATAGGGACAGACCAGTGATGACATCAGTACAGTGACATCATAATAGGGACAGACCAGTGATGACATCAGCACAGTGACATCATAATAGGGACAGACCAGTGATGAAATCAGTATAGTGACATCATAAGAGGGACAGACCAGTGTTGACATCAGTATAGTGACATCTTAAGAGGGACAGACCAGTGATGACATCAGTATAGTGACATCATAATAGAGACAGTCCAGTGATGACATTCGCACAGTGATATCATAATAGGGACAGACCAGTGATGACATCAGTATCGTGAAATCATAATAGGGACAGACCAGTGGTGACATCAGTATAGTGACATCATAATAGGGACAGACCAGTGATGACATCAGCACAGTGACATCATAATAGGGACAGACCAGTGACGACATCAGTATAGTGACATCATAAGAGGGACAGACCAGTGATGACATCAGCAGAGTGACATCATAATAGGGACAGACCAGTGACGACATCAGTATAGTGACATCATAAGAGGGACAGACCAGTGATGACATCAGCACAGTGACATCATAATAGGGACAGACCAGTGATGACATCAGCACAGTGACATCATAATAGGGACTGACCAGTGATGACATCAGCACAGTGACAACATAAGAGGGAGAGACCAGTGTTGACATCAGTATAGTGACATCATAAGAGGGACAGACCAGTGTTGACATCAGTATAGTGACATCATAATAGGGACAGACCAGTGATGACATCAGCATAGTGACATCATAATAGAGACAGTCCAGTGATGACATTCGCACAGTGATATCATAATAGGGACAGACCAGTGATGACATCAGCACAGTGACATCATAATAGGGACAGACCAGTGATGACATCAGTATAGTGACATCTTAATAGGGACAGACCAGTGATGACATCAGTACAGTGACATCATAATAGGGACAGACCAGTGACGACATCAGTATAGTGACATCATAAGAGGGACAGACCAGTGATGACATCAGCACAGTGACATCATAATAGGGACAGACCAGTGATGACATCAGCACAGTGACATCATAATAGGGACAGACCAGTGATGACATCAGCACAGTGACATCATTAGAGGGAGAGACCAGTGTTGACATCAGTATAGTGACATCATAAGAGGGACAGACCAGTGTTGACATCAGTATAGTGACATTATAATAGGGACAGACCAGTGATGACATCGGTATAGTGACATCATAATAGAGACAGTCCAGTGATGACATTCGCACAGTGACATCATAATAGGGACAGACCAGTGATGACATCAGCACAGTGACATCATAATAGGGACACACCAGAGATGACATCAGCACAGTGACATCATAAGAGGGAGAGACCAGTGTTGACATCATTATAGTGACATCATAATAGGGACAGACCAGTGATGACATCAGCACAGTGACATCATAATAGAGACAGTCCAGTGATGACATTCGCACAGTGATATCATAATAGGGACAGACCAGTGATGACATCAGCACAGTGACATCATAATAGGGACAGACCAGTGATGACATCAGTATAGTGACATCTTAATAGGGACAGACCAGTGATGACATCAGTACAGTGACATCATAATAGGGACAGACCAGTGACGAAATCAGTATAGTGACATCATAAGAGGGACAGACCAGTGATGACATCAGCACAGTGACATCATAATAGGGACAGACCAGTGATGACATCAGCACAGTGACATCATAATAGGGACAGACCAGTGATGACATCAGCACAGTGACATCATTAGAGGGAGAGACCAGTGTTGACATCAGCATAGTGACATCATAAGAGGGACAGACCAGTGTTGACATCAGTATAGTGACATTATAATAGGGACAGACCAGTGATGACATCGGTATAGTGACATCATAATAGAGACAGTCCAGTGATGACATTCGCACAGTGACATCATAATAGGGACAGACCAGTGATGGCATCAGCACAGTGACATCATAATAGGGACACACCAGTGATGAGATCAGCACAGTGACATCATAAGAGGGAGAGACCAGTGTTGACATCAGTATAGTGACATCATAATAGGGACAGACCAGTGATGACATCAGCACAGTGACATCATAATGGGACAGACCAGTGATGACATCAGCACAGTGACATCATAATAGAGGCAGACCAGTGATGACATCAGTATAGTGACATCATAATAGAGACAGACCAGTGATGACATTCGCACAGTGACATCATAATAGGGACAGACCAGTGATGACATCAGTACAGTGACATCATAATAGGGACAGACCAGTGATGACATTGGCACACTGACATCATAATAGGGACAGACCAGTGATGACATTCGCACAGTGTCATCATAATAGGGACAGACCAGTGATGACATTCGCACAGTGATATCATAATAGGGACAGACCAGTTATGACATCAGTACAGTGACATCATAATAGGGACAGACCAGTGATGACATTCGCACAGTGACATCATAATAGGGACAGAACAGTGATGACATCAGTACAGTGACATCATAATAGGGACAGACCAGTGATGACATCAGCACAGTGACATCATAATAGGGACAGACCAGTGATGACATCAATACAGTGACATCATAATAGGGACAGACCAGTGATGACATCAGCACAGTGACATCATAATAGGGAAAGACCAGTGATGACATCAGCACAGTCACATCATAATAGGGACAGACCAGTGATGACATCAGTATAGTGACATCATAATAGGGACAGACCAGTGATGTCATCAGCACAGTGACATCATAATAGGGACAGACCAGTGATGATATCAGTATTGTGACATCATTAAAGGGAAAGACCAGTGATGACATCAGCACAGTGACATCATAATAGGGACAGACCAGTGATGACATCAGTATAGTGACATCATAATAGGGACAGACCAGTGATGACATCAGTATAGTAGCATCATAATAGGTACACACCTGTGATGACATCAGTATAGTGACTTCAAAATAGGGACAGACCAGTGATGACATCAGCACAGTGACATCATAATAGGGACAGACCAGTGATGACATCAGTATAGTGACATCATAATAGGGACAGACCAGTGATGACATCAGCACAGTGACATCATAATAGGGACAGACCAGTGACGACATCAGTATGGTGACATCATAATAGGGACAGACCAGTGATGACATCAGCACAGTGACATCATAATAGGGACAGACCAGTGATGACATCAGCACAGAGACATCATAATAGGGACAGACCAGTGATGACATCAGCACAGTGACATCATAAGAGGGAGAGACCAGTGTTGACATCAGTATAGTGACATCATAATAGGGACAGACCAGTGATGACATCAGTATAGTGACATCATAACAGAGACAGTCCATTGATGACATTTGCACAGTGATATCATAA
Source organism: Dendrobates tinctorius (assembly GCF_039654945.1). NCBI lineage: Eukaryota > Metazoa > Chordata > Amphibia > Anura > Dendrobatidae > Dendrobates > Dendrobates tinctorius. The sequence goes on along the minus strand of NW_027361761.1, from coordinate 1,926,086 downwards.
TAGGGACAGACCAGTGATGACATCAGCACAGTGACATCATAAGAGGGACAGACCAGTGTTGACATCAGTATAGTGACATCATAATAGGGACAGACCAGTGATGACATCAGTATAGTGACATCGTAATAGAGACAGTCCTGTGATGACATTCGCACAGTGATATCATAATAGGGACAGACCAGTGATGACATCAGCACAGTGACATCATAATAGGGACAGACCAGTGATGACATCAGTATAGTGACATCATAATAGGGACAGACCAGTGATGATATCACTATAGTGACATCATAATAGAGACAGTCCAGTGATGACATTCGCACAGTGATATCATAAAAGGGACAGACCAGTGATGACATCAGCACAGTGACATCATAATAGGGACAGACCAGTGATGACATCAGTATAGTGACATCATAAGAGGGATAGACCAGTGATGACATCAGTATTGTGACATCATAAGAGGGACAGACCAGTGATGACATCAGCACTGTGACATCATAATAGGGACAGACCAGTGATGACATCAGTATAGTGACATCATATTAGAGACAGTCCAGTGATGACATTCGCACAGTGATATCATAATAGAGACAGACCAGTGATGACATCAGTACAGTGACATCATAAGAGGGACAGACCAGTGTTGACATCAGCATAGTGACATCTAATAGGGACAGACCAGTGATGACATCAGTACAGTGACATCATATTAGAGACAGACCAGTGATGACATCAGTATAGTGACATCATAATAGAGACAGACCAGTGTTGACATCAGTATAGTGACATCATAATAGGGACAGACCAGTGATGACATCAGTACAGTGACATCATAATAGGGACAGACCAGTGATGACATCAGCACAGTGACATCATAATAGGGACAGACCAGTGATGAAATCAGTATAGTGACATCATAAGAGGGACAGACCAGTGTTGACATCAGTATAGTGACATCTTAAGAGGGACAGACCAGTGATGACATCAGTATAGTGACATCATAATAGAGACAGTCCAGTGATGACATTCGCACAGTGATATCATAATAGGGACAGACCAGTGATGACATCAGTATCGTGAAATCATAATAGGGACAGACCAGTGGTGACATCAGTATAGTGACATCATAATAGGGACAGACCAGTGATGACATCAGCACAGTGACATCATAATAGGGACAGACCAGTGACGACATCAGTATAGTGACATCATAAGAGGGACAGACCAGTGATGACATCAGCACAGTGACATCATAATAGGGACAGACCAGTGACGACATCAGTATAGTGACATCATAAGAGGGACAGACCAGTGATGACATCAGCACAGTGACATCATAATAGGGACAGACCAGTGATGACATCAGCACAGTGACATCATAATAGGGACTGACCAGTGATGACATCAGCACAGTGACAACATAAGAGGGAGAGACCAGTGTTGACATCAGTATAGTGACATCATAAGAGGGACAGACCAGTGTTGACATCAGTATAGTGACATCATAATAGGGACAGACCAGTGATGACATCAGCATAGTGACATCATAATAGAGACAGTCCAGTGATGACATTCGCACAGTGATATCATAATAGGGACAGACCAGTGATGACATCAGCACAGTGACATCATAATAGGGACAGACCAGTGATGACATCAGTATAGTGACATCTTAATAGGGACAGACCAGTGATGACATCAGTACAGTGACATCATAATAGGGACAGACCAGTGACGACATCAGTATAGTGACATCATAAGAGGGACAGACCAGTGATGACATCAGCACAGTGACATCATAATAGGGACAGACCAGTGATGACATCAGCACAGTGACATCATAATAGGGACAGACCAGTGATGACATCAGCACAGTGACATCATTAGAGGGAGAGACCAGTGTTGACATCAGTATAGTGACATCATAAGAGGGACAGACCAGTGTTGACATCAGTATAGTGACATTATAATAGGGACAGACCAGTGATGACATCGGTATAGTGACATCATAATAGAGACAGTCCAGTGATGACATTCGCACAGTGACATCATAATAGGGACAGACCAGTGATGGCATCAGCACAGTGACATCATAATAGGGACACACCAGTGATGACATCAGCACAGTGACATCATAAGAGGGAGAGACCAGTGTTGACATCAGTATAGTGACATCATAATAGGGACAGACCAGTGATGACATTCACACAGTGACATCATAATAGGGACAGACCAGTGATGACATCAGTACAGTGACATCATAATAGGGACAGACCAGTGATGACATTGGCACAGTGACATCATAATAGGGACAGACCAGTGATGACATTCGCACAGTGACATCATAATAGGGACAGACCAGTGATGACATTCGCACAGTGATATCATAATAGGGACAGACCAGTTATGACATCAGTACAGTGACATCATAATAGGGACAGACCAGTGATGACATTCGCACAGTGACATCATAATAGGGACAGAACAGTGATGACATCAGTACAGTGACATCATAATAGGGACAGACCAGTGATGACATCAGCACAGTGACATCATAATAGGGACAGAACAGTGATGACATCAGTATAGTGACATCATAATAGGGACAGACCAGTGATGACATCAGTATAGTAACATCATAATAGGGACAGACCAGTGATGACATCAGTATAGTGACATCAAAATAGGGACAGACCAGTGATGACATCAGCACAGTGACATCATAATAGGGACAGACCAGTGATGACATCAGTATAGTGACATCATAAGAGGGATAGACCAGTGATGACATCAGTATTGTGACATCATAAGAGGGACAGACCAGTGATGACATCAGCACTGTGACATCATAATAGGGACAGACCAGTGATGACATCAGTATAGTGACATCATAATAGGGACAGACAATTGATGACATTAGGACAGTGACATCATAAGAGGGACAGACCAGTTATGACATCAGCACAGTGACATCATAATAGGGACAGACCAGTGATGACATCAGTATAGTGACATCATAATAGGGACAGACCAGTGATGACATCAGTATAGTAGCATCATAATAGGGACAGACCAGTGATGACATCAGTATAGTGACATCAAAATAGGGACAGACCAGTGATGACATCAGCACAGTGACATCATAATAGGGACAGACCAGTGATGACATCAGTATAGTGACATCATAATAGGGACAGACCAGTGATGACATCAACACAGTGACATCATAATAGGGACAGACCAGTGACGACATCAGTATAGTGACATCATAAGAGGGACAAACCAGTGATGACATCAGCACAGTGACATCATAATAGGGACAGACCAGTGATGACATCAGCACAGTGACATCATAATAGGGACAGACCAGTGATGACATCAGCACAGTGACATCATAAGTGGGAGAGAACAGTGTTGACATCAGTATAGTGACATCATAATAGGGACAGACCAGTGATGACATCAGTATAGTGACATCATAATAGAGACAGTCCTGTGATGACATTCGCACAGTGATATCATAATAGGGACAGACCAGTGATGACATCAGCACAGTGACATCATAATAGGGACAGACCAGTGATGACATCAGTATAGTGACATCATAACAGAGACAGTCCAGTGATGACATTTGCACAGTGATATCTTAATAGGGACAGACTAGTGATGACATCAGCACAGTGACATCATAAGAGGGACAGACCAGTGTTGACATCAGTATAGTGACATCATAATAGGGACAGACCAGTGATGACATCAGTATAGTGACATCATAATAGAGACAGTCCTGTGATGACATTCGCACAGTGATATCATAATAGGGACAGACCAGTGATGACATCAGCACAGTGACATCATAATAGGGACAGACCAGTGATGACATCAGTATAGTGACATCATAATAGGGACAGACCAGTGATGATATCACTATAGTGACATCATAATAGAGACAGTCCAGTGATGACATTCGCACAGTGATATCATAAAAGGGACAGACCAGTGATGACATCAGCACAGTGACATCATAATAGGGACAGACCAGTGATGACATCAGTATAGTGACATCATAAGAGGGATAGACCAGTGATGACATCAGTATTGTGACATCATAAGAGGGACAGACCAGTGTTGACATCAGCATAGTGACATCTAATAGGGACAGACCAGTGATGACATCAGTACAGTGACATCATAATAGAGACAGACCAGTGATGACATCAGTATAGTGACATCATAATAGAGACAGACCAGTGTTGACATCAGTATAGTGACATCATAATAGGGACAGACCAGTGATGACATCAGTACAGTGACATCATAATAGGGACAGACCAGTGATGACATCAGCACAGTGACATCATAATAGGGACAGACCAGTGATGAAATCAGTATAGTGACATTATAAGAGGGACAGACCAGTGTTGACATCAGTATAGTGACATCTTAAGAGGGACAGACCAGTGTTGACATCAGTATAGTGACATCATAATAGGGACAGACCAGTGATGACATCAGTATAGTGACATCATAATAGAGACAGTCCAGTGATGACATTCGCACAGTGATATCATAATAGGGACAGACCAGTGATGACATCAGTATAGTGACATCATAAGAGGGACAGACCAGTGTTGACATCAGCATAGTGACATCATAATAGGGACAGACCAGTGTTGACATCAGTATAGTGACATCATAAGAGGGACAGACCAGTGTTGACACCAGTATAGTGACATCATAAAAGAGACAGTCCAGTGATGACATTCGCACAGTGATATCATAATAGGGACAGACCAGTGATGACATCAGTATCGTGACATCATAATAGGGACAGACCAGTGGTGACATCAGTATAGTGACATCATAATAGGGACAGAACAGTGATGACATCAGCACAGTGACATCATAATAGGGACAGACCAGTGACGACATCAGTATAGTGACATCATAAGAGGGACAGACAAGTGATGACATCAGCACAGTGACATCATAATAGGGACAGACCAGTGACGACATCAGTATAGTGACATCATAAGAGGGACAGACCAGTGATGACATCAGCACAGTGACATCATAATAGGGACTGACCAGTGATGACATCAGCACAGTGACAACATAAGAGGGAGAGACCAGTGTTGACATCAGTATAGTGACATCATAAGAGGGACAGACCAGTGTTGACATCAGTATAGTGACATCATAATAGGGACAGACCAGTGATGACATCAGCATAGTGACATCATAATAGAGACAGTCCAGTGATGACATTCGCACAGTGTTATCATAATAGGGACAGACCAGTGATGACATCAGCACAGTGACATCATAATAGGGACAGACCAGTGATGACATCAGTATAGTGACATCTTAATAGGGACAGACCAGTGATGACATCAGTACAGTGACATCATAATAGGGACAGACCAGTGACGACATCAGTATAGTGACATCATAAGAGGGACAGACCAGTGATGACATCAGCACAGTGACATCATAATAGGGACAGACCAGTGATGACATCAGCACAGTGACATCATAATAGGGACAGACCAGTGATGACATCAGCACAGTGACATCATTAGAGGGAGAGACCAGTGTTGACATCAGTATAGTGACATCATAAGAGGGACAGACCAGTGTTGACATCAGTATAGTGACATTATAATAGGGACAGACCAGTGATGACATCGGTGTAGTGACATCATAATAGAGACAGTCCAGTGATGACATTCGCACAGTGACATCATAATAGGGACAGACCAGTGATGACATCAGCACAGTGACATCATAATAGGGACACACCAGTGATGACATCAGCACAGTGACATCATAAGAGGGAGAGACCAGTGTTGACATCAGTATAGTGACATCATAATAGGGACAGACCAGTGATGACATCAGCACAGTGACATCATAATAGGGACAGACCAGTGACGACAACAGTATAGTGACATCATAAGAGGGACAGACCAGTGATGACATCAGCACAGTGACATCATAATAGGGACAGACCAGTGATGACATCAGCACAGTGACATCGTAATAGGGACTGAACAGTGATGACATCAGCACAGTGACAACATAAGAGGGAGAGACCAGTGTTGACATCAGTATAGTGACATCATAAGAGGGACAGACCAGTGTTGACATCAGTATAGTGACATCATAATAGGGACAGACCAGTGATGACATCAGCATAGTGACATCATAATAGAGACAGTCCAGTGATGACATTCGCACAGTGATATCATAATAGGGACAGAACAGTGATGACATCAGCACAGTGACATCATAATAGGGACAGACCAGTGATGACATCAGCACAGTGACATCATAAGAGGGAAAGACCAGTGTTGACATCAGTATAGTGACATCTTAATAGGGACAGACCAGTGATGACATCAGCACAGTGACATCATAATAGGGACAGACCAGTGACAACATCAGTATAGTGACATCATAAGAGGGACAGACCAGTGATGACATCAGCACAGTGACATCATAATAGGGACAGACCAGTGATGACATCAGCACAGTGACATCATTAGAGGGAGAGACAAGTGTTGACATCAGTATAGTGACATAATAAGAGGGACAGACCAGTGTTGACATCAGTATAGTGACATTATAATAGGGACAGACCAGTGATGACATCAGTATAGTGACATCACAATAGAGACAGTCCAGTGATGACATTCGCACAGTGACATCATAATAGGGACAGACCAGTGATGACATCAGCACAGTGACATCATAATAGGGACAGACCAGTGATGACATCAGCACAGTGACATCATAAGAGGGAAAGACCAGTGTTGACATCAGTATAGTGACATCATAATAGGGACAGACCAGTGATGACATCAGCACAGTGACATCATAATAGGGACAGACCAGTGATGACATCAGCACAGTGACATCATAATAGGGACAGACCAGTGATGACATCAGCACAGTAACATCATAATAGAGGCAGACCAGTGATGACATCAGTATAGTGACATCATAATAGAGACAGACCAGTGATGACATTTGCAGTGACATCATAATAGGGACAGACCAGTGATGATATCAGTACAGTGACATCATCATAGGGACAGACCAGTGATGACATTCGCACAGTGACATCATAATAGGGACAGACCAGTGATGACATTCGCACAGTGACATCATAATAGGGACAGACCAGTGATGACATTCGCACAGTGATATCATAATAGGGACAGACCAGTTATGACATTAGTATAGTAACATCATAATAGGGACAGACCAGTGATGACATCAGTATAGTGACATCAAAATAGGGACAGACCAGTGATGACATCAGCACAGTGACATCATAATAGGGACAGACCAGTGATGACATCAGTATAGTGACATCATAATAGGAACAGACCAGTGATGACATCAGCACAGTGACATCATAATAGGGACAGACCAGTGACGACATCAGTATAGTGACATCATAAGAGGGACAGACCAGTGATGACATCAGCACAGTGACATCATAATAGGGACAGACCAGTGATGACATCAGCACAGTGACATCATAAGAGGGAGAGACCAGTGTTGACATCAGTATAGTGACATCATAATAGGGACAGACCAGTGATGACATCAGTATAGTGACATCATAATAGAGACAGTCCAGTGATGACATTTGCACAGTGATATCATAATAGGGACAGACGAGTGATGACATCAGCACAGTGACATCTTAAGAGGGACAGACCAGTGATGACATCGGTATAGTGACATCATAAGAGGGATAGATCAGTGATGACATCACTATAGTGACATCATAATAGAGACAGTCCAGTGATGACATTCGCACAGTGATATCATAAAAGGGACAGACCAGTGATGACATCAGCACAGTGACATCATAATAGGGACAGACCAGTGATGACATCAGCACAGTGACATCGTAATAGGGACTGAACAGTGATGACATCAGCACAGTGACAACATAAGAGGGAGAGACCAGTGTTGACATCAGTATAGTGACATCATAAGAGGGACAGACCAGTGTTGACATCAGTATAGTGACATCATAATAGGGACAGACCAGTGATGACATCAGCATAGTGACATCATAATAGAGACAGTCCAGTGATGACATTCGCACAGTGATATCATAATAGGGACAGAACAGTGATGACATCAGCACAGTGACATCATAATAGGGACAGACCAGTGATGACATCAGCACAGTGACATCATAAGAGGGAAAGACCAGTGTTGACATCAGTATAGTGACATCTTAATAGGGACAGACCAGTGATGACATCAGCACAGTGACATCATAATAGGGACAGACCAGTGACAACATCAGTATAGTGACATCATAAGAGGGACAGACCAGTGATGACATCAGCACAGTGACATCATAATAGGGACAGACCAGTGATGACATCAGCACAGTGACATCATTAGAGGGAGAGACAAGTGTTGACATCAGTATAGTGACATAATAAGAGGGACAGACCAGTGTTGACATCAGTATAGTGACATTATAATAGGGACAGACCAGTGATGACATCAGTATAGTGACATCACAATAGAGACAGTCCAGTGATGACATTCGCACAGTGACATCATAATAGGGACAGACCAGTGATGACATCAGCACAGTGACATCATAATAGGGACAGACCAGTGATGACATCAGCACAGTGACATCATAAGAGGGAAAGACCAGTGTTGACATCAGTATAGTGACATCATAATAGGGACAGACCAGTGATGACATCAGCACAGTGACATCATAATAGGGACAGACCAGTGATGACATCAGCACAGTGACATCATAATAGGGACAGACCAGTGATGACATCAGCACAGTAACATCATAATAGAGGCAGACCAGTGATGACATCAGTATAGTGACATCATAATAGAGACAGACCAGTGATGACATTTGCAGTGACATCATAATAGGGACAGACCAGTGATGATATCAGTACAGTGACATCATCATAGGGACAGACCAGTGATGACATTCGCACAGTGACATCATAATAGGGACAGACCAGTGATGACATTCGCACAGTGACATCATAATAGGGACAGACCAGTGATGACATTCGCACAGTGATATCATAATAGGGACAGACCAGTTATGACATTAGTATAGTAACATCATAATAGGGACAGACCAGTGATGACATCAGTATAGTGACATCAAAATAGGGACAGACCAGTGATGACATCAGCACAGTGACATCATAATAGGGACAGACCAGTGATGACATCAGTATAGTGACATCATAATAGGAACAGACCAGTGATGACATCAGCACAGTGACATCATAATAGGGACAGACCAGTAACGACATCAGTATAGTGACATCATAAGAGGGACAGACCAGTGATGACATCAGCACAGTGACATCATAATAGGGACAGACCAGTGATGACATCAGCACAGTGACATCATAAGAGGGAGAGACCAGTGTTGACATCAGTATAGTGACATCATAATAGGGACAGACCAGTGATGACATCAGTATAGTGACATCATAATAGAGACAGTCCAGTGATGACATTTGCACAGTGATATCATAATAGGGACAGACGAGTGATGACATCAGCACAGTGACATCTTAAGAGGGACAGACCAGTGATGACATCGGTATAGTGACATCATAAGAGGGATAGATCAGTGATGACATCACTATAGTGACATCATAATAGAGACAGTCCAGTGATGACATTCGCACAGTGATATCATAAAAGGGACAGACCAGTGATGACATCAGCACAGTGACATCATAATAGGGACAGACCAGTGATGACATCAGTATAGTGACATCATAAGAGGGATAGACCAGTGATGACATCAGTATTGTGACATCATAAGAGGGACAGACCAGTGATGACATCAGCACTGTGACATCATAATAGGGACAGACCAGTGATGACATCAGTATAGTGACATCATAATAGGGACAGACAATTGATGACATCAGGACAGTGACATCATAAGAGGGACAGACCAGTGATGACATCAGCACAGTGACATCATAATAGGGACATACCAGTGATGACATCAGTATAGTGACATCATAATAGGGACAGACCAGTGATGACATCAGTATAGTAGCATCATAATAGGGACAGACCAGTGATGACATCAGTATAGTGACATCAAAATAGGGACAGAACAGTGATGACATCAGCACAGTGACATCATAATAGGGACAGACGAGTGATGACATCAGTATAGTGACATCATAATAGGGACAGACCAGTGATGACATCAGCACAGTGACATCATAATAGGGACAGATCAGTGACGACATCAGTAAAGTGACATCATAAGAGGGACAGAGCAGTGATGACATCAGCACAGTGACATCATAATAGGGACAGACCAGTGATGACATCAGCACAGTGACATCATAATAGGGACAGACCAGTGATGACATCAGCACAGTGACATCATAAGAGGGAGAGACCAGTTATGACATCAGTACAGTGACATCATAATAGAGACATTCCAGTGATGACATTTGCACAGTGATATCGTAATAGGGACATACCAGTGATAACATCAGTATAGTGACATCATAAGAGGGACAGACCAGTGTTGACATCAGCATAGTGACATCATAATAGGGACAGACCAGTGATGACATCAGCACAGTGACATCATAATAGGGACAGACCAGTGATGACATCAGTATAGTGACATCATAATAGGGACAGACCAGTGTTGACATCAGTATAATGACAACATAATAGAGACAGACCAGTGATGACATCAGAATAATGACATCATAATAGAGACAGACCAGTGTTGACATCAGTATAGTGACATCATAATAGGGACAGACCAGTGATGACATCAGTACAGTGACATCATAATAGAGACAGACCAGTGATGACATCAGTATAGTGACATCATAATAGAGACAGACCAGTGTTGACATCAGTATAGTGACATCATAATAGGGACAGTCCAGTGATGACATCAGTACAGTGACATCATAATACGGACAGACCAGTGATGACATCAGCACAGTGACATCATAATAGGGACAGACCAGTGATGACATCAGTATAGTGACATCATAAGAGGGACAGACCAGTGTTGACATCAGTATAGTGACATCATAAGAGGGACAGACCAGTGTTGACATCAGTATAGTGACATCATAATAGAGACAGTCCAGTGATGACATTCGCACAGTGATATCATAATAGGGACAGACCAGTGATGATATCAGTATAGTGACATCATATGAGGGACAGACCAGTGATGACATCAGTATAGTAACATCATATCGGGACAGACCAGTGATGACATCAGTATAGTGACATCATAATAGGGACAGACCAGTGATGACATCAGCACAGTGACATCATCATAGGGACAGACCAGTGACGACATCAGTATAGTGACATCATAAGAGGGACAGACCAGTGATGACATCAGCACAGTGACATCATAATAGGGACAGACCAGTGATGACATCAGCACAGTGACATCATAAGAGGGACAGACCAATGTTTACATCAGTATAGTGACATCATAATAGGGACAGACCAGTGATGACATCAGTATAGTGACTTCATAATAGAGACAGTCCAGTGATGACATTCGCACAGTGATATCATAATAGGGACAGACCAGTGATGACATCAGCACAGTGACATCATAATAGGGGCAGACCAGTGATGACATCAGTATAGTGACATCATAATAGCGACAGACCAGTGATGACATCAGTATAGTGACATCATAATAGAGACAGTCCAGTGATGACATTCGCACAGTGATATCATAATAGGGACAGACCAGTGATGATATCAGCACAGTGACATCACAATAGGGACAGACCAGTGATGACATCAGTATAGTGACATCATAAGAGGGACAGACCAGTGATGACATCAGTATAGTGACATCTTAAGAGGGACAGACCAGTGATGACATCAGCACAGTGACATCATAATAGGGACCATAATAGGGACAGACCAGTGATGACATCAGTATAGTGACATCATAATAGAGACAGTCCAGTGATGACATTCGCACAGTGATATCAAAATAGGGACAGACCAGTGATGACATCAGTACAGTGACATCAAAATAGGGACAGACCAGTGATGACATCAGCACAGTGACATCATAATAGGGACAGACCAGTGATGACATCAGTACAGTGACATCATAATAGGGACAGACCAGTGACGACATCAGTATAGTGACATCATAAGAGTGACAGACCAGTGATGACATCAGCACAGTGACATCATAAGAGGGACAGACCAGTGATGACATCAGCACAGTGACATCATAATAGGGACAGACCAGTGATGACATCAGCACAGTGACATCATAAGAGGGAGAGACCAGTGTTGACATCAGTATAGTGACATCATAATAGGGACAGACCAGTGATGACATCAGTATAGTGACATCATAAGAGGGACAGACCAGTGATGACATCAGCACAGTGACATCATAATAGAGACAGTCCAGTGATGACATTCGCACAGTGATATCATAATAGGGACAGACCAGTGATGACATCAGTATAGTGACATCATAATAGGGACAGACAATTGATGACATCAGGACAGTGACATCATAAGAGGGACAGACCAGCGATGACATCAGCACAGTGACATCATAATAGGGACAGACCAGTGATGACATCAGTATAGTGACATCATAAGAGGGACAGACCAGTGATGACATCAGTATAGTGACATCATAATAGGGACAGAACAGTGATGACATCAGTATAGTGACATCATAATAGGGATAGACCAGTGATGACATCAGTATAGTGACATCAAAATAGGGACAGACCAGTGATGACATCAGCACAGTGACATCATAATAGGGACAGACCAGTGATGACATCAGTATAGTGACATCATAATAGGGACAGACCAGTGATGACATCAGCACAGTGACATCATAATAGGGACAGACCAGTGACGACATCAGTATAGTGACATCATAAGAGGGACAGACCAGTGATGACATCAGCACAGTGACATCATAATAGGGACAGACCAGTGATGACATCAGCACAGTGACATCATAATAGGGACAGACCAGTGATGACATCAGCACAGTGACATCATAAGAGGGAGAGACCAGTGTTGACATCAGTATAGTGACATCACAATAGGGACAGACCAGTGATGACATCAGTATAGTGACATCATAATAGAGACAGTACAGTGATGACATTTGCACAGTGATATCATAATAGGGACAGACCAGTGATGACATCAGCACAGTGACATCATAAGAGGGACAGACCAGTGATGACATCAGTATAGTGACATCATAATAGAGACAGTCCTGTGATGACATTCACACAGTGATATCATAATAGGGACAGACCAGTGATGACATCAGCACAGTGACATCATAATAGGGACAGACCAGTGATGACATCAGTATAGTGACATCATAATAGGGACAGACCAGTGATGACATCACTATAGTGACATCATAATAGAGACAGTCCAGTGATGACATTCGCACAGTGATATCATAAAAGGAACAGACCAGTGATGACATCAGCACAGTGACATCATAATAGGGACAGACCAGTGATGACATCAGTATAGTGACATCATAAGAGGGATAGACCAGTGATGACATCAGTATTGTGACATCATAAGAGGGACAGACCAGTGATGACATCAGCACTGTGACATCATAATAGGGACAGACCAGTGATGACATCAGTATAGTGACATCATAATAGGGACAGACAATTGATGACATTAGGACAGTGACATCATAAGAGGGACAGACCAGTTATGACATCAGCACAGTGACATCATAATAGGGACAGACCAGTGATGACATCAGTATAGTGACATCATAATAGGGACAGACCAGTGATGACATCAGTATAGTAGCATCATAATAGGGACAGACCTGTGATGACATCAGTATAGTGACTTCAAAATATGGACAGACCAGTGATGACATCAGCACAGTGACATCATAATAGGGACAGACCAGTGATGACATCAGTATAGTGACATCATAATAGGGACAGACCAGTGATGACATCAGCACAGTGACATCATAATAGGGACAGACCAGTGATGACATCAGTATAGTGACATCATAATAGGGACAGACCAGTGATGACATCAGTACAGTGACATCATAATAGGGACAGACCAGTGACGACATCAGTATAGTGACATCATAAGAGTGACAGACCAGTGATGACATCAGCACAGTGACATCATAATAGGGACAGACCAGTGATGACATCAGCACAGTGACATCATAATAGGGACAGACCAGTGATGACATCAGCACAGTGACATCATAAGAGGGAGAGACCAGTGTTGACATCAGTATAGTGACATCATAATAGGGACAGACCAGTGATGACATCAGTATAGTGACATCATAAGAGGGACAGACCAGTGATGACATCAGCACAGTGACATCATAATAGAGACAGTCCAGTGATGACATTCGCACAGTGATATCATAATAGGGACAGACCAGTGATGACATCAGTATAGTGACATCATAATAGGGACAGACAATTGATGACATCAGGACAGTGACATCATAAGAGGGACAGACCAGCGATGACATCAGCACAGTGACATCATAATAGGGACAGACCAGTGATGACATCAGTATAGTGACATCATAAGAGGGACAGACCAGTGATGACATCAGTATAGTGACATCATAATAGGGACAGAACAGTGATGACATCAGTATAGTGACATCATAATAGGGACAGACCAGTGATGACATCAGTATAGTGACATCAAAATAGGGACAGACCAGTGATGACATCAGCACAGTGACATCATAATAGGGACAGACCAGTGATGACATCAGTATAGTGACATCATAATAGGGACAGACCAGTGATGACATCAGCACAGTGACATCATAATAGGGACAGACCAGTGACGACATCAGTATAGTGACATCATAAGAGGGACAGACCAGTGATGACATCAGCATAGTGACATCATAATAGGGACAGACCAGTGATGACATCAGCACAGTGACATCATAATAGGGACAGACCAGTGATGACATCAGCACAGTGACATCATAAGAGGGAGAGACCAGTGTTGACATCAGTATAGTGACATCACAATAGGGACAGACCAGTGATGACATCAGTATAGTGACATCATAATAGAGACAGTACAGTGATGACATTTGCACAGTGATATCATAATAGGGACAGACCAGTGATGACATCAGCAAAGTGACATCATAAGAGGGACAGACCAGTGATGACATCAGTATAGTGACATCATAATAGAGACAGTCCTGTGATGACATTCACACAGTGATATCATAATAGGGACAGACCAGTGATGACATCAGCACAGTGACATCATAATAGGGACAGACCAGTGATGACATCAGTATAGTGACATCATAATAGGGACAGACCAGTGATGACATCACTATAGTGACATCATAATAGAGACAGTCCAGTGATGACATTCGCACAGTGATATCATAAAAGGAACAGACCAGTGATGACATCAGCACAGTGACATCATAATAGGGACAGACCAGTGATGACATCAGTATAGTGACATCATAAGAGGGATAGACCAGTGATGACATCAGTATTGTGACATCATAAGAGGGACAGACCAGTGATGACATCAGCACTGTGACATCATAATAGGGACAGACCAGTGATGACATCAGTATAGTGACATCATAATAGGGACAGACAATTGATGACATTAGGACAGTGACATCATAAGAGGGACAGACCAGTTATGACATCAGCACAGTGACATCATAATAGGGACAGACCAGTGATGACATCAGTATAGTGACATCATAATAGGGACAGACCAGTGATGACATCAGTATAGTAGCATCATAATAGGGACAGACCTGTGATGACATCAGTATAGTGACTTCAAAATAGGGACAGACCAGTGATGACATCAGCACAGTGACATCATAATAGGGACAGACCAGTGATGACATCAGTATAGTGACATCATAATAGGGACAGACCAGTGATGACATCAGCACAGTGACATCATAATAGGGACAGACCAGTGACGACATCAGTATAGTGACATCATAATAGGGACAGACCAGTGATGACATCAGCACAGTGACATCATAATAGGGACAGACCAGTGATGACATCAGTATAGTGACATCATAATAGGGACAGACCAGTGATGACATCAGCACAGTGACATCATAATAGGGACAGACCAGTGACGACATCAGTATAGTGACATCATAAGAGGGACAGACCAGTGATGACATCAGCACAGTGACATCATAATAGGGACAGACCAGTGATGACATCAGCACAGTGACATCATAATAGGGACAGACCAGTGATGACATCAGCACAGTGACATCATAAGAGGGAGAGACCAGTGTTGACATCAGTATAGTGACATCACAATAGGGACAGACCAGTGATGACATCAGTATAGTGACATCATAATAGAGACAGTACAGTGATGACATTTGCACAGTGATATCATAATAGGGACAGACCAGTGTTGACATCAGCACAGTGACATCATAAGAGGGACAGACCAGTGATGACATCAGTATAGTGACATCATAATAGAGACAGTCCTGTGATGACATTCACACAGTGATATCATAATAGGGACAGACCAGTGATGACATCAGCACAGTGACATCATAATAGGGACAGACCAGTGATGACATCAGTATAGTGACATCATAATAGGGACAGACCAGTGATGACATCACTATAGTGACATCATAATAGAGACAGTCCAGTGATGACATTCGCACAGTGATATCATAAAAGGAACAGACCAGTGATGACATCAGCACAGTGACATCATAATAGGGACAGACCAGTGATGACATCAGTATAGTGACATCATAAGAGGGATAGACCAGTGATGACATCAGTATTGTGACATCATAAGAGGGACAGACCAGTGATGACATCAGCACTGTGACATCATAATAGGGACAGACCAGTGATGACATCAGTATAGTGACATCATAATAGGGACAGACAATTGATGACATTAGGACAGTGACATCATAAGAGGGACAGACCAGTTATGACATCAGCACAGTGACATCATAATAGGGACAGACCAGTGATGACATCAGTATAGTGACATCATAATAGGGACAGACCAGTGATGACATCAGTATAGTAGCATCATAATAGGGACAGACCTGTGATGACATCAGTATAGTGACTTCAAAATAGGGACAGACCAGTGATGACATCAGCACAGTGACATCATAATAGGGACAGACCAGTGATGACATCAGTATAGTGACATCATAATAGGGACAGACCAGTGATGACATCAGCACAGTGACATCATAATAGGGACAGACCAGTGACGACATCAGTATAGTGACATCATAATAGGGACAGACCAGTGATGACATCAGCACAGTGACATCATAATAGGGACAGACCAGTGATGACATCAGTATAGTGACATCATAATAGAGACAGTCCTGTGATGACATTCACACAGTGATATCATAATAGGGACAGACCAGTGATGACATCAGCACAGTGACATCATAATAGGGACAGACCAGTGATGACATCAGTATAGTGACATCATAATAGGGACAGACCAGTGATGACATCACTATAGTGACATCATAATAGAGACAGTCCAGTGATGACATTCGCACAGTGATATCATAAAAGGAACAGACCAGTGATGACATCAGCACAGTGACATCATAATAGGGACAGACCAGTGATGACATCAGTATAATGACATCATAAGAGGGATAGACCAGTGATGACATCAGTATTGTGACATCATAAGAGGGACAGACCAGTGATGACATCAGCACTGTGACATCATAATAGGGACAGACCAGTGATGACATCAGTATAGTGACATCATAATAGGGACAGACAATTGATGACATTAGGACAGTGACATCATAAGAGGGACAGACCAGTTATGACATCAGCACAGTGACATCATAATAGGGACAGACCAGTGATGACATCAGTATAGTGACATCATAATAGGGACAGACCAGTGATGACATCAGTATAGTAGCATCATAATAGGGACAGACCTGAGATGACATCAGTATAGTGACTTCAAAATAGGGACAGACCAGTGATGACATCAGCACAGTGACATCATAATAGGGACAGACCAGTGATGACATCAGTATAGTGACATCATAATAGGGACAGACCAGTGATGACATCAGCACAGTGACATCATAATAGGGACAGACCAGTGACGACATCAGTATAGTGACATCATAATAGGGACAGACCAGTGATGACATCAGCACAGTGACATCATAATAGGGACAGACCAGTGATGACATCAGCACAGAGACATCATAATAGGGACAGACCAGTGATGACATCAGCACAGTGACATCATAAGAGGGAGAGACCAGTGTTGACATCAGTATAGTGACATCATAATAGGGACAGACCAGTGATGACATCAGTATAGTGACATCATAACAGAGACAGTCCATTGATGACATTTGCACAGTGATATCATAATAGGGACAGACCAGTGATGACATCAGCACAGTGACATCATAAGAGGGACAGACCAGTGTTGACATCAGTATAGTGACATCATAATAGGGACAGACCAGTGATGACATCAGTATAGTGACATCATAATAGAGACAGTCCTGTGATGACATTCGCACAGTGATATCATAATAGGGACAGACCAGTGATGACATCAGCACAGTGACATCATAATAGGGACAGACCAGTGATGACATCAGTATAGTGACATCATAATAGGGACAGACCAGTGATGATATCACTATAGTGACATCATAATAGAGACAGTCCAGTGATGACATTCGCACAGTGATATCATAAAAGGGACAGACCAGTGATGACATCAGCACAGTGACATCATAATAGGGACAGACCAGTGATGACATCAGTATAGTGACATCATAAGAGGGATAGACCAGTGATGACATCAGTATTGTGACATCATAAGAGGGACAGACCAGTGATGACATCAGCACTGTGACATCATAATAGGGACAGACCAGTGATGACATCAGTATAGTGACATCATATTAGAGACAGTCCAGTGATGACATTCGCACAGTGATATCATAATAGAGACAGACCAGTGATGACATCAGTACAGTGACATCATAAGAGGGACAGACCAGTGTTGACATCAGCATAGTGACATCTAATAGGGACAGACCAGTGATGACATCAGTACAGTGACATCATATTAGAGACAGACCAGTGATGACATCAGTATAGTGACATCATAATAGAGACAGACCAGTGTTGACATCAGTATAGTGACATCATAATAGGGACAGACCAGTGATGACATCAGTACAGTGACATCATAATAGGGACAGACCAGTGATGACATCAGCACAGTGACATCATAATAGGGACAGACCAGTGATGAAATCAGTATAGTGACATCATAAGAGGGACAGACCAGTGTTGACATCAGTATAGTGACATCTTAAGAGGGACAGACCAGTGATGACATCAGTATAGTGACATCATAATAGAGACAGTCCAGTGATGACATTCGCACAGTGATATCATAATAGGGACAGACCAGTGATGACATCAGTATCGTGAAATCATAATAGGGACAGACCAGTGGTGACATCAGTATAGTGACATCATAATAGGGACAGACCAGTGATGACATCAGCAGAGTGACATCATAATAGGGACAGACCAGTGACGACATCAGTATAGTGACATCATAAGAGGGACAGACCAGTGATGACATCAGCACAGTGACATCATAATAGGGACAGACCAGTGACGACATCAGTATAGTGACATCATATGAGGGACAGACCAGTGATGACATCAGCACAGTGACATCATAATAGGGACAGACCAGTGATGACATCAGCACAGTGACATCATAATAGGGACTGACCAGTGATGACATCAGCACAGTGACAACATAAGAGGGAGAGACCAGTGTTGACATCAGTATAGTGACATCATAAGAGGGACAGACCAGTGTTGACATCAGTATAGTGACATCATAATAGGGACAGACCAGTGATGACATCAGCATAGTGACATCATAATAGAGACAGTCCAGTGATGACATTCGCACAGTGATATCATAATAGGGACAGACCAGTGATGACATCAGCACAGTGACATCATAATAGGGACAGACCAGTGATGACATCAGTATAGTGACATCTTAATAGGGACAGACCAGTGATGACATCAGTACAGTGACATCATAATAGGGACAGACCAGTGACGACATCAGTATAGTGACATCATAAGAGGGACAGACCAGTGATGACATCAGCACAGTGACATCATAATAGGGACAGACCAGTGATGACATCAGCACAGTGACATCATAATAGGGACAGACCAGTGATGACATCAGCACAGTGACATCATTAGAGGGAGAGACCAGTGTTGACATCAGTATAGTGACATCATAAGAGGGACAGACCAGTGTTGACATCAGTATAGTGACATTATAATAGGGACAGACCAGTGATGACATCGGTATAGTGACATCATAATAGAGACAGTCCAGTGATGACATTCGCACAGTGACATCATAATAGGGACAGACCAGTGATGACATCAGCACAGTGACATCATAATAGGGACACACCAGTGATGACATCAGCACAGTGACATCATAAGAGGGAGAGACCAGTGTTGACATCATTATAGTGACATCATAATAGGGACAGACCAGTGATGACATCAGCACAGTGACATCATAATAGAGACAGTCCAGTGATGACATTCGCACAGTGATATCATAATAGGGACAGACCAGTGATGACATCAGCACAGTGACATCATAATAGGGACAGACCAGTGATGACATCAGTATAGTGACATCTTAATAGGGACAGACCAGTGATGACATCAGTACAGTGACATCATAATAGGGACAGACCAGTGACGAAATCAGTATAGTGACATCATAAGAGGGACAGACCAGTGATGACATCAGCACAGTGACATCATAATAGGGACAGACCAGTGATGACATCAGCACAGTGACATCATAATAGGGACAGACCAGTGATGACATCAGCACAGTGACATCATTAGAGGGAGAGACCAGTGTTGACATCAGCATAGTGACATCATAAGAGGGACAGACCAGTGTTGACATCAGTATAGTGACATTATAATAGGGACAGACCAGTGATGACATCGGTATAGTGACATCATAATAGAGACAGTCCAGTGATGACATTCGCACAGTGACATCATAATAGGGACAGACCAGTGATGGCATCAGCACAGTGACATCATAATAGGGACACACCAGTGATGAGATCAGCACAGTGACATCATAAGAGGGAGAGACCAGTGTTGACATCAGTATAGTGACATCATAATAGGGACAGACAAGTGATGACATCAGCACAGTGACATCATAATAGGGACAGACCAGTGATGACATCAGCACAGTGACATCATAATAGGGACAGACCAGTGATGACATCAGCACAGTGACATCATAATAGAGGCAGACCAGTGATGACATCAGTATAGTGACATCATAATAGAGACAGACCAGTGATGACATTCGCACAGTGACATCATAATAGGGACAGACCAGTGATGACATCAGTACAGTGACATCATAATAGGGACAGACCAGTGATGACATTGGCACAGTGACATCATAATAGGGACAGACCAGTGATGACATTCGCACAGTGACATCATAATAGGGACAGACCAGTGATGACATTCGCACAGTGATATCATAATAGGGACAGACCAGTTATGACATCAGTACAGTGACATCATAATAGGGACAGACCAGTGATGACATCAGCATAGTGACATCATAATAGGGACAGACCAGTGATGACATTCGCACAGTGACATCATAATAGGGACAGAACAGTGATGACATCAGTACAGTGACATCATAATAGGGACAGACCAGTGATGACATCAGCACAGTGACATCATAATAGGGACAGACCAGTGATGACATCAATACAGTGACATCATAATAGGGACAGACCAGTGATGACATCAGCACAGTGACATCATAATAGGGAAAGACCAGTGATGACATCAGCACAGTCACATCATAATAGGGACAGACCAGTGATGACATCAGTATAGTGACTTCATAAGAGGGACAGACCAGTGTTGACATCAGTATAGTGACATCATAATAGAGACAGACCAGTGATGACATCAGTACAGTGACATCATAATAGAGACAGACCAGTGATGACATCAGTATAGTGACATCATAATAGGGACAGACCAGTGATGTCATCAGCACAGTGACATCATAATAGGGACAGACCAGTGATGATATCAGTATTGTGACATCATTAAAGGGAAAGACCAGTGATGACATCAGCACAGTGACATCATAATAGGGACAGACCAGTGATGACATCAGTATAGTGACATCATAATAGGGACAGACCAGTGATGACATCAGTATAGTAGCATCATAATAGGTACACACCTGTGAGGACATCAGTATAGTGACTTCAAAATAGGGACAGACCAGTGATGACATCAGCACAGTGACATCATAATAGGGACAGACCAGTGATGACATCAGTATAGTGACATCATAATAGGGACAGACCAGTGATGACATCAGCACAGTGACATCATAATAGGGACAGACCAGTGACGACATCAGTATAGTGACATCATAATAGGGACAGACCAGTGATGACATCAGCACAGTGACATCATAATAGGGACAGACCAGTGATGACATCAGCACAGAGACATCATAATAGGGACAGACCAGTGATGACATCAGCACAGTGACATCATAAGAGGGAGAGACCAGTGTTGACATCAGTATAGTGACATCATAATAGGGACAGACCAGTGATGACATCAGTATAGTGACATCATAACAGAGACAGTCCATTGATGACATTTGCACAGTGATATCATAATAGGGACAGACCAGTGATGACATCAGCACAGTGACATCATAAGAGGGACAGACCAGTGTTGACATCAGTATAGTGACATCATAATAGGGACAGACCAGTGATGACATCAGTATAGTGACATCATAATAGAGACAGTCCTGTGATGACATTCGCACAGTGATATCATAATAGGGACAGACCAGTGATGACATCAGCACAGTGACATCATAATAGGGACAGACCAGTGATGACATCAGTATAGTGACATCATAATAGGGACAGACCAGTGATGATATCACTATAGTGACATCATAATAGAGACAGTCCAGTGATGACATTCGCACAGTGATATTATAAAAGGGACAGACCAGTGATGACATCAGCACAGTGACATCATAATAGGGACAGACCAGTGATGACATCAGTATAGTGACATCATAAGAGGGATAGACCAGTGATGACATCAGTATTGTGACATCATAAGAGGGACAGACCAGTGATGACATCAGCACTGTGACATCATAATAGGGACAGACCAGTGATGACATCAGTATAGTGACATCATATTAGAGACAGTCCAGTGATGACATTCGCACAGTGATATCATAATAGAGACAGACCAGTGATGACATCAGTACAGTGACATCATAAGAGGGACAGACCAGTGTTGACATCAGCATAGTGACATCTAATAGGGACAGACCAGTGATGACATCAGTACAGTGACATCATATTAGAGACAGACCAGTGATGACATCAGTATAGTGACATCATAATAGAGACAGACCAGTGTTGACATCAGTATAGTGACATCATAATAGGGACAGACCAGTGATGACATCAGTACAGTGACATCATAATAGTGACAGACCAGTGATGACATCAGCACAGTGACATCATAATAGGGACAGACCAGTGATGAAATCAGTATAGTGACATCATAAGAGGGACAGACCAGTGTTGACATCAGTATAGTGACATCTTAAGAGGGACAGAGCAGTGATGACATCAGTATAGTGACATCATAATAGAGACAGTCCAGTGATGACATTCGCACAGTGATATCATAATAGGGACAGACCAGTGATGACATCAGTATCGTGAAATCATAATAGGGACAGACCAGTGGTGACATCAGTATAGTGACATCATAATAGGGACAGACCAGTGATGACATCAGCACAGTGACATCATAATAGGGACAGACCAGTGACGACATCAGTATAGTGACATCATAAGAGGGACAGACCAGTGATGACATCAGCACAGTGACATCATAATAGGGACAGACCAGTGACGACATCAGTATAGTGACATCATAAGAGGGACAGACCAGTGATGACATCAGCACAGTGACATCATAATAGGGACAGACCAGTGATGACATCAGCACAGTGACATCATAATAGGGACTGACCAGTGATGACATCAGCACAGTGACAACATAAGAGGGAGAGACCAGTGTTGACATCAGTATAGTGACATCATAAGAGGGACAGACCAGTGTTGACATCAGTATAGTGACATCATAATAGGGACAGACCAGTGATGACATCAGCATAGTGACATCATAATAGAGACAGTCCAGTGATGACATTCGCACAGTGATATCATAATAGGGACAGACCAGTGATGACATCAGCACAGCGACATCATAATAGGGACAGACCAGTGATGACATCAGTATAGTGACATCATAAGAGGGATAGACCAGTGATGACATCAGTATTGTGACATCATAAGAGGGACAGACCAGTGATGACATCAGCACTGTGACATCATAATAGGGACAGACCAGTGATGACATCAGTATAGTGACATCATAATAGGGACAGACAATTGATGACATTAGGACAGTGACATCATAAGAGGGACAGACCAGTTATGACATCAGCACAGTGACATCATAATAGGGACAGACCAGTGATGACATCAGTATAGTGACATCATAATAGGGACAGACCAGTGATGACATCAGTATAGTAGCATCATAATAGGGACAGACCTGTGATGACATCAGTATAGTGACTTCAAAATAGGGACAGACCAGTGATGACATCAGCACAGTGACATCATAATAGGGACAGACCAGTGATGACATCAGTATAGTGACATCATAATAGGGACAGACCAGTGATGACATCAGCACAGTGACATCATAATAGGGACAGACCAGTGACGACATCAGTATAGTGACATCATAATAGGGACAGACCAGTGATGACATCAGCACAGTGACATCATAATAGGGACAGACCAGTGATGACATCAGTATAGTGACATCATAATAGAGACAGTCCTGTGATGACATTCACACAGTGATATCATAATAGGGACAGACCAGTGATGACATCAGCACAGTGACATCATAATAGGGACAGACCAGTGATGACATCAGTATAGTGACATCATAATAGGGACAGACCAGTGATGACATCACTATAGTGACATCATAATAGAGACAGTCCAGTGATGACATTCGCACAGTGATATCATAAAAGGAACAGACCAGTGATGACATCAGCACAGTGACATCATAATAGGGACAGACCAGTGATGACATCAGTATAATGACATCATAAGAGGGATAGACCAGTGATGACATCAGTATTGTGACATCATAAGAGGGACAGACCAGTGATGACATCAGCACTGTGACATCATAATAGGGACAGACCAGTGATGACATCAGTATAGTGACATCATAATAGGGACAGACAATTGATGACATTAGGACAGTGACATCATAAGAGGGACAGACCAGTTATGACATCAGCACAGTGACATCATAATAGGGACAGACCAGTGATGACATCAGTATAGTGACATCATAATAGGGACAGACCAGTGATGACATCAGTATAGTAGCATCATAATAGGGACAGACCTGAGATGACATCAGTATAGTGACTTCAAAATAGGGACAGACCAGTGATGACATCAGCACAGTGACATCATAATAGGGACAGACCAGTGATGACATCAGTATAGTGACATCATAATAGGGACAGACCAGTGATGACATCAGCACAGTGACATCATAATAGGGACAGACCAGTGACGACATCAGTATAGTGACATCATAATAGGGACAGACCAGTGATGACATCAGCACAGTGACATCATAATAGGGACAGACCAGTGATGACATCAGCACAGAGACATCATAATAGGGACAGACCAGTGATGACATCAGCACAGTGACATCATAAGAGGGAGAGACCAGTGTTGACATCAGTATAGTGACATCATAATAGGGACAGACCAGTGATGACATCAGTATAGTGACATCATAACAGAGACAGTCCATTGATGACATTTGCACAGTGATATCATAATAGGGACAGACCAGTGATGACATCAGCACAGTGACATCATAAGAGGGACAGACCAGTGTTGACATCAGTATAGTGACATCATAATAGGGACAGACCAGTGATGACATCAGTATAGTGACATCATAATAGAGACAGTCCTGTGATGACATTCGCACAGTGATATCATAATAGGGACAGACCAGTGATGACATCAGCACAGTGACATCATAATAGGGACAGACCAGTGATGACATCAGTATAGTGACATCATAATAGGGACAGACCAGTGATGATATCACTATAGTGACATCATAATAGAGACAGTCCAGTGATGACATTCGCACAGTGATATCATAAAAGGGACAGAACAGTGATGACATCAGCACAGTGACATCATAATAGGGACAGACCAGTGATGACATCAGTATAGTGACATCATAAGAGGGATAGACCAGTGATGACATCAGTATTGTGACATCATAAGAGGGACAGACCAGTGATGACATCAGCACTGTGACATCATAATAGGGACAGACCAGTGATGACATCAGTATAGTGACATCATATTAGAGACAGTCCAGTGATGACATTCGCACAGTGATATCATAATAGAGACAGACCAGTGATGACATCAGTACAGTGACATCATAAGAGGGACAGACCAGTGTTGACATCAGCATAGTGACATCTAATAGGGACAGACCAGTGATGACATCAGTACAGTGACATCATATTAGAGACAGACCAGTGATGACATCAGTATAGTGACATCATAATAGAGACAGACCAGTGTTGACATCAGTATAGTGACATCATAATAGGGACAGACCAGTGATGACATCAGTACAGTGACATCATAATAGGGACAGACCAGTGATGACATCAGCACAGTGACATCATAATAGGGACAGACCAGTGATGAAATCAGTATAGTGACATCATAAGAGGGACAGACCAGTGTTGACATCAGTATAGTGACATCTTAAGAGGGACAGACCAGTGATGACATCAGTATAGTGACATCATAATAGAGACAGTCCAGTGATGACATTCGCACAGTGATATCATAATAGGGACAGACCAGTGATGACATCAGTATCGTGAAATCATAATAGGGACAGACCAGTGGTGACATCAGTATAGTGACATCATAATAGGGACAGACCAGTGATGACATCAGCAGAGTGACATCATAATAGGGACAGACCAGTGACGACATCAGTATAGTGACATCATAAGAGGGACAGACCAGTGATGACATCAGCACAGTGACATCATAATAGGGACAGACCAGTGACGACATCAGTATAGTGACATCATATGAGGGACAGACCAGTGATGACATCAGCACAGTGACATCATAATAGGGACAGACCAGTGATGACATCAGCACAGTGACATCATAATAGGGACTGACCAGTGATGACATCAGCACAGTGACAACATAAGAGGGAGAGACCAGTGTTGACATCAGTATAGTGACATCATAAGAGGGACAGACCAGTGTTGACATCAGTATAGTGACATCATAATAGGGACAGACCAGTGATGACATCAGCATAGTGACATCATAATAGAGACAGTCCAGTGATGACATTCGCACAGTGATATCATAATAGGGACAGACCAGTGATGACATCAGCACAGTGACATCATAATAGGGACAGACCAGTGATGACATCAGTATAGTGACATCTTAATAGGGACAGACCAGTGATGACATCAGTACAGTGACATCATAATAGGGACAGACCAGTGACGACATCAGTATAGTGACATCATAAGAGGGACAGACCAGTGATGACATCAGCACAGTGACATCATAATAGGGACAGACCAGTGATGACATCAGCACAGTGACATCATAATAGGGACAGACCAGTGATGACATCAGCACAGTGACATCATTAGAGGGAGAGACCAGTGTTGACATCAGTATAGTGACATCATAAGAGGGACAGACCAGTGTTGACATCAGTATAGTGACATTATAATAGGGACAGACCAGTGATGACATCGGTATAGTGACATCATAATAGAGACAGTCCAGTGATGACATTCGCACAGTGACATCATAATAGGGACAGACCAGTGATGACATCAGCACAGTGACATCATAATAGGGACACACCAGTGATGACATCAGCACAGTGACATCATAAGAGGGAGAGACCAGTGTTGACATCATTATAGTGACATCATAATAGGGACAGACCAGTGATGACATCAGCACAGTGACATCATAATAGAGACAGTCCAGTGATGACATTCGCACAGTGATATCATAATAGGGACAGACCAGTGATGACATCAGCACAGTGACATCATAATAGGGACAGACCAGTGATGACATCAGTATAGTGACATCTTAATAGGGACAGACCAGTGATGACATCAGTACAGTGACATCATAATAGGGACAGACCAGTGACGAAATCAGTATAGTGACATCATAAGAGGGACAGACCAGTGATGACATCAGCACAGTGACATCATAATAGGGACAGACCAGTGATGACATCAGCACAGTGACATCATAATAGGGACAGACCAGTGATGACATCAGCACAGTGACATCATTAGAGGGAGAGACCAGTGTTGACATCAGCATAGTGACATCATAAGAGGGACAGACCAGTGTTGACATCAGTATAGTGACATTATAATAGGGACAGACCAGTGATGACATCGGTATAGTGACATCATAATAGAGACAGTCCAGTGATGACATTCGCACAGTGACATCATAATAGGGACAGACCAGTGATGGCATCAGCACAGTGACATCATAATAGGGACACACCAGTGATGAGATCAGCACAGTGACATCATAAGAGGGAGAGACCAGTGTTGACATCAGTATAGTGACATCATAATAGGGACAGACAAGTGATGACATCAGCACAGTGACATCATAATAGGGACAGACCAGTGATGACATCAGCACAGTGACATCATAATAGGGACAGACCAGTGATGACATCAGCACAGTGACATCATAATAGAGGCAGACCAGTGATGACATCAGTATAGTGACATCATAATAGAGACAGACCAGTGATGACATTCGCACAGTGACATCATAATAGGGACAGACCAGTGATGACATCAGTACAGTGACATCATAATAGGGACAGACCAGTGATGACATTGGCACAGTGACATCATAATAGGGACAGACCAGTGATGACATTCGCACAGTGACATCATAATAGGGACAGACCAGTGATGACATTCGCACAGTGATATCATAATAGGGACAGACCAGTTATGACATCAGTACAGTGA
The DNA here is from genome assembly GCF_039654945.1 of Dendrobates tinctorius. Lineage (NCBI taxonomy): Eukaryota > Metazoa > Chordata > Amphibia > Anura > Dendrobatidae > Dendrobates > Dendrobates tinctorius. The sequence continues at coordinate 1,896,566 of NW_027361761.1, read as the reverse complement.
CATCATAATAGGGACAGACCAGTGATGACATCAGCATAGTGACATCATAATAGGGACAGACCAGTGATGACATTCGCACAGTGACATCATAATAGGGACAGAACAGTGATGACATCAGTACAGTGACATCATAATAGGGACAGACCAGTGATGACATCAGCACAGTGACATCATAATAGGGACAGACCAGTGATGACATCAATACAGTGACATCATAATAGGGACAGACCAGTGATGACATCAGCACAGTGACATCATAATAGGGAAAGACCAGTGATGACATCAGCACAGTCACATCATAATAGGGACAGACCAGTGATGACATCAGTATAGTGACTTCATAAGAGGGACAGACCAGTGTTGACATCAGTATAGTGACATCATAATAGAGACAGACCAGTGATGACATCAGTACAGTGACATCATAATAGAGACAGACCAGTGATGACATCAGTATAGTGACATCATAATAGGGACAGACCAGTGATGTCATCAGCACAGTGACATCATAATAGGGACAGACCAGTGATGATATCAGTATTGTGACATCATTAAAGGGAAAGACCAGTGATGACATCAGCACAGTGACATCATAATAGGGACAGACCAGTGATGACATCAGTATAGTGACATCATAATAGGGACAGACCAGTGATGACATCAGTATAGTAGCATCATAATAGGTACACACCTGTGAGGACATCAGTATAGTGACTTCAAAATAGGGACAGACCAGTGATGACATCAGCACAGTGACATCATAATAGGGACAGACCAGTGATGACATCAGTATAGTGACATCATAATAGGGACAGACCAGTGATGACATCAGCACAGTGACATCATAATAGGGACAGACCAGTGACGACATCAGTATAGTGACATCATAATAGGGACAGACCAGTGATGACATCAGCACAGTGACATCATAATAGGGACAGACCAGTGATGACATCAGCACAGAGACATCATAATAGGGACAGACCAGTGATGACATCAGCACAGTGACATCATAAGAGGGAGAGACCAGTGTTGACATCAGTATAGTGACATCATAATAGGGACAGACCAGTGATGACATCAGTATAGTGACATCATAACAGAGACAGTCCATTGATGACATTTGCACAGTGATATCATAATAGGGACAGACCAGTGATGACATCAGCACAGTGACATCATAAGAGGGACAGACCAGTGTTGACATCAGTATAGTGACATCATAATAGGGACAGACCAGTGATGACATCAGTATAGTGACATCATAATAGAGACAGTCCTGTGATGACATTCGCACAGTGATATCATAATAGGGACAGACCAGTGATGACATCAGCACAGTGACATCATAATAGGGACAGACCAGTGATGACATCAGTATAGTGACATCATAATAGGGACAGACCAGTGATGATATCACTATAGTGACATCATAATAGAGACAGTCCAGTGATGACATTCGCACAGTGATATTATAAAAGGGACAGACCAGTGATGACATCAGCACAGTGACATCATAATAGGGACAGACCAGTGATGACATCAGTATAGTGACATCATAAGAGGGATAGACCAGTGATGACATCAGTATTGTGACATCATAAGAGGGACAGACCAGTGATGACATCAGCACTGTGACATCATAATAGGGACAGACCAGTGATGACATCAGTATAGTGACATCATATTAGAGACAGTCCAGTGATGACATTCGCACAGTGATATCATAATAGAGACAGACCAGTGATGACATCAGTACAGTGACATCATAAGAGGGACAGACCAGTGTTGACATCAGCATAGTGACATCTAATAGGGACAGACCAGTGATGACATCAGTACAGTGACATCATATTAGAGACAGACCAGTGATGACATCAGTATAGTGACATCATAATAGAGACAGACCAGTGTTGACATCAGTATAGTGACATCATAATAGGGACAGACCAGTGATGACATCAGTACAGTGACATCATAATAGTGACAGACCAGTGATGACATCAGCACAGTGACATCATAATAGGGACAGACCAGTGATGAAATCAGTATAGTGACATCATAAGAGGGACAGACCAGTGTTGACATCAGTATAGTGACATCTTAAGAGGGACAGAGCAGTGATGACATCAGTATAGTGACATCATAATAGAGACAGTCCAGTGATGACATTCGCACAGTGATATCATAATAGGGACAGACCAGTGATGACATCAGTATCGTGAAATCATAATAGGGACAGACCAGTGGTGACATCAGTATAGTGACATCATAATAGGGACAGACCAGTGATGACATCAGCACAGTGACATCATAATAGGGACAGACCAGTGACGACATCAGTATAGTGACATCATAAGAGGGACAGACCAGTGATGACATCAGCACAGTGACATCATAATAGGGACAGACCAGTGACGACATCAGTATAGTGACATCATAAGAGGGACAGACCAGTGATGACATCAGCACAGTGACATCATAATAGGGACAGACCAGTGATGACATCAGCACAGTGACATCATAATAGGGACTGACCAGTGATGACATCAGCACAGTGACAACATAAGAGGGAGAGACCAGTGTTGACATCAGTATAGTGACATCATAAGAGGGACAGACCAGTGTTGACATCAGTATAGTGACATCATAATAGGGACAGACCAGTGATGACATCAGCATAGTGACATCATAATAGAGACAGTCCAGTGATGACATTCGCACAGTGATATCATAATAGGGACAGACCAGTGATGACATCAGCACAGCGACATCATAATAGGGACAGACCAGTGATGACATCAGTATAGTGACATCTTAATAGGGACAGACCAGTGATGACATCAGTACAGTGACATCATAATAGGGACAGACCAGTGACGACATCAGTATAGTGACATCATAAGAGGGACAGACCAGTGATGACATCAGCACAGTGACATCATAATAGGGACAGACCAGTGATGACATCAGCACAGTGACATCATAATAGGGACAGACCAGTGATGACATCAGCACAGTGACATCATTAGAGGGAGAGACCAGTGTTGACATCAGTATAGTGACATCATAAGAGGGACAGACCAGTGTTGACATCAGTATAGTGACATTATAATAGGGACAGACCAGTGATGACATCGGTATAGTGACATCATAATAGAGACAGTCCAGTGATGACATTCGCACAGTGACATCATAATAGGGACAGACCAGTGATGACATCAGCACAGTGACATCATAATAGGGACACACCAGTGATGACATCAGCACAGTGACATCATAAGAGGGAGAGACCAGTGTTGACATCATTATAGTGACATCATAATAGGGACAGACCAGTGATGACATCAGCACAGTGACATCATAATAGGGACAGACCAGTGATGACATCAGTATAGTGACATCTTAATAGGGACAGACCAGTGATGACATCAGTACAGTGACATCATAATAGGGACAGACCAGTGACGAAATCAGTATAGTGACATCATAAGAGGGACAGACCAGTGATGACATCAGCACAGTGACATCATAATAGGGACAGACCAGTGATGACATCAGCACAGTGACATCATTAGAGGGAGAGACCAGTGTTGACATCAGCATAGTGACATCATAATAGGGACAGACCAGTGATGACATTCGCACAGTGACATCATAATAGGGACAGACCAGTGATGGCATCAGCACAGTGACATCATAATAGGGACACACCAGTGATGACATCAGCACAGTGACATCATAATAGGGACAGACCAGTGATGACATCACTGTAGTTACATTATTGTTATTATTTTGATTTTAAAAACTGTACTTGTAAATTGACTCACACGTCGTGCAAACAGTTGCAAACACTATAAACATTTTATTATACTATGTATTTCGCATTGTATCTAAACCTTGTGAACAATGACCCTAGCCCCAGTCCTAGATGTTTCCATGGAAATCTGCACCTTCAGCCCATTAGTCATTAGAGGTGCCGGCCTTGAAGTGTGACATTTTGGTCATGAATGCTTACATGGAGCACATACACAGAGCTGTGGGTGCAATTACGATTAACCTTTAGAAAAAGGAAAAAAAAATCAGTTTTTATTGCCACATTTGGACACTTGTTGTTGAAACTGAATTTGGGGGAGGTGGGAAGTTTTATTTGTCAATTTTTAAAACACAGTTATTCTAAAATGTAGGTGTAATACCATCTTGAATTATTACATGACGATATTGTTTATAATATTTTTTTTAATAAAATTATTACATCATTATTAGTTGCAATTTATTATATTACTAGCTGAAGAGCCCGGCGCTGCCCGGCCATGGTAACTAACTGTGGTTATAGCAAATTATAATTATCCTCCATCCCATAGTCCCGTGCCCATATACCCATCACACATCCTCCATCCCAAAGTCCCGTGCCCATATACCCATCATACATATCTTCCATCCCATAGTCCCGTGCCCATAAACCCATTATGACAACCGTGACCATGGCAACCATTATGACATCATAATGAGGGGCGGGGCTTGATGCACACACACTTTTTCCCCATTATGTAGATAGGGGCAAAATTGTTCGGTGAATTGGAACGCGTGGGGTTAAAATTTCGCCTCACAACATAGCCTAGGACACTCTCGGGGTCCAGACGTGTGACTGTGCCAAATTTTGTGGCTGTAGCTGCGACGGTGCGGATGCCAAACCCGGACATACAAACATACACACACACATACTTACATACATACATTGAGCTTTATATATTAGATTATTCTATTATTTTTTCTTAATTATTTTTTACTCTTATTTTATCTTAATTTATGATTAAAATTATTTTAATTGATTTTTTTATTCCTTATTATCACCGCTCTAAATATTGTATACACTTCAAAGATCCATGAATGCATATTTCACGATTTGTTACAGCACTTCCGAAAAATAATCCTACATAGCAAACAGTCATAACATTTACGATTACAAAAAGCTAAATTAAAACTGATAGACCAAAATATTTGCATTTTACAAATCCTCAGAAATGGAAACTGGTTCCACAATGCGCTCTCAACACTGCCACCTCCAGGTGACTCCTCTAATTTGAATTAATGCAAGAATTATTTAATGAGACAACACATTATTCTTTTCTGCCATTATCATAACAGAAAGTCATCAGGATTCTTATTTATAGAGCAAAGAAACTCATGAGTTGTTCTATCCTAGATCAACCCAGTATGTTTAATTCATTGACATTTACACAGTTTCATCACCCTGTTTAGAATTCATCCAAAATATAATAAAAGTAAATACCAATTAAAAGTAACACAAATCAAGAGACTGCATGGAAAATATTTGTACTTTGTACAAGAATATAACTACTATAATACTGCTCCTATGTACAAGAATATAACTACTATAATACTGCCCCTATGTACAAGAATATAACTACTATAATACTGCCCCCTATGTACAAGAATATAAATACTATAATACTGCCCCCTATGTACAAGAATATAACTATTATAATACTGCTCCTATGTACAAGAATATAACTACTATAATACTTCCCCTATGTACAAGAATATAACTACTATAATACTGCCCCCTATGTACAAGAATATAACTATTATAATACTGCTCCTATGTACAAGAATATAACTACTATAATACTGCTCCCTATGTACAAGACTATAACTACTATAATACTGCTCCTATGTACAAGAATATAACTACTATAATACTGCCCCCTATGTACAAGAATATAACTATTATAATACTGCTCCTATGTACAAGAATATAACTACTATAATACTGCTCCCTATGTGCAAGAATATAACTACTATAATACTGCTCCTATGTACATAAATATAACTACTATTATACTGCCTCCTATGTGCAAGAATATAACTACTATAATACTGTCCCCTATGTACAAGAATATAACTATTATAATACTGCTCCTATGTACAAGAATATAAGTACTATAATACTTCCCCTATGTACAAGAATATAACTACTATAATACTGCCCCCTATGTACAAGAATATAACTATTATAATACTGCTCCTATTTACAACAATATAACTACTATAATACTGCTCCCTATGTACAAGAATATAACTACTATAATACTGCTCCTATGTACAAGAATAGAACTACTATAATACTGCCCCTATGTACAAGAATATAACTACTATAATACTGCTCCTATGTACAAGAATAGAACTACTATAATACTGCCCCCTATGTACAAGAATATAACTACTATAATACTGCCCCTATGTACAAGAATATAACTACTATAATACTGCTCCTATGTACAAGAATATAACTACTATAATACTGCCCCTATGTACAAGAATATAACTACTATAATACTGCCCCTATGTACAAGAATATAACTACTATAATACTTCCCCTATGTACAAGAATATAACTACTATAATACTGCCCCCTATGTACAAGAATATAACTATTATAATACTGCTCCTATGTACAAGAATATAACTACTATAATACTGCTCCCTATGTGCAAGAATATAACTACTATAATACTGCTCTTATGTACATAAATATAACTACTATTATACTGCCTCCTATGTGCAAGAATATAACTACTATAATACTGTCCCCTATGTACAAGAATATAACTATTATAATACTGCTCCTATGTACAAGAATATAAGTACTATAATACTTCCCCTATGTACAAGAATATAACTACTATAATACTGCCCCCTATGTACAAGAATATAACTCTTATAATACTGCTCCTATGTACAACAATATAACTACTATAATACTGCTCCCTATGTACAAGACTATAACTACTATAATACTGCTCCTATGTACAAGAATATAACTACTATAATACTGCCCCCTATGTACAAGAATATAACTATTATAATACTGCTCCTATGTACAAGAATATAACTACTATAATACTGCTCCCTATGTGCAAGAATATAACTACTATAATACTGCTCTTATGTACATAAATATAACTACTATTATACTGCCTCCTATGTGCAAGAATATAACTACTATAATACTGTCCCCTATGTACAAGAATATAACTATTATAATACTGCTCCTATGTACAAGAATATAAGTACTATAATACTTCCCCTATGTACAAGAATATAACTACTATAATACTGCCCCCTATGTACAAGAATATAACTCTTATAATACTGCTCCTATGTACAACAATATAACTACTATAATACTGCTCCCTATGTACAAGAATATAACTACTATAATACTGCTCCTATGTACAAGAATAGAACTACTATAATACTGCCCCTATGTACAAGAATATAACTACTATAATACTGCTCCTATGTACAAGAATAGAACTACTATAATACTGCCCCCTATGTACAAGAATATAACTACTATAATACTGCCCCTATGTACAAGAATATAACTACTATAATACTGCTCCTATGTACAAGAATATAACTACTATAATACTGCCCCTATGTACAAGAATATAACTACTATAATACTGCCCCTATGTACAAGAATATAACTACTATAATACTGCCCCCTATGTACAAGAATATAACTACTATAATACTGCCCCTATGTATAAGAATATAACTACTATAATACTGCTCCTATGTACAAGAATATAACTACTATAATACTGCTCCTATGTACAAGAATATAACTACTATAATACTGCTGCTATGTACAAGAATATAACTACTATAATACTGCCCCTATGTACAAGAATACAACTACTATAATACTGCCCCCCTATGTACAAGAACATAACTGCTATAATACTGCCCCTATGTACAAGAATATAACTACTATAATACTGCCCCTATGTACAAGAATATAACTACTATAATACTGCCCCTACGTATAAGAATATAACTACTATAATACTGCTGCTATGTACAAGAATATAACTACTATAATACTACCCCTATGTATAAGAATATAACTACTATAATACTGCTGCTATGTACAAGAATATAGCTACTATAATACTGCCCCTATGTACAAGAATATAACTACTATAATACTGCTCCTATGTACAAGAATATAACTACTATAATGCTGCCCCTATGTACAAGAATATAACTACTATAATACTGCCCCCTATGTACAAGAATATAACTACTATAATACTGCCCCTATGTATAATGTGAGAATCATGTGGGAATAGTGGATGAGGGCAGGTATATCTCGCCCAGATTCCTTTCCAATGTGGCCTAGTCTGGTCAGTATCGCACCTGCTTGCTAATGAATAATGGGAGGTGGATATAAAAGGATGCCAGGTGGTTGTGTGAGTGTCTCAGCCTGGGGACACAGAGAGCCTGTCTGTGTGAGAGACACACGTAAGTGGAAGCAGTGCCCACTGCAACTGTGGTTTGGCTGGACGGGAGAAGCCCGCCAGTTGGTAGTTAGGTTGTCCATTGTTTAGTTAGTGCCGGACAGGCAAGGATTTGTTTTATGTTTTATTTCCTTTTGCATTGCTTTCACCGTTAATAAACCTGACCCAGGGTCAGTTACACCCGAATCCCAGCTCTGCGCCTGAGTTTCATGCTGAATGCACGTGACCTTTGACTAGGCCCGGATTGGCAATATAACCAACCGGGCATTTTCCTGCTGGGCCGCTGTCACGTGGGCCGCGGGCATCTGGCCGCTTGCCAGCTGCTGCGGCCACTGTTGCTCCTGCCGCCGGCCCTCTGCGGGCATGGCGGTGATAGTTTCAAGTTCCTCCCGCACTGCTGTGAGATAAACCGCCACGCCCCCCCACGCACCCCATCCTCGCCGTAGCATGAGACCCCCCCCGCCACTCACAGCGTCGCACTCGCTTGCCTGCTCGCTCTGTTCGCAGGACCTGTGATGAGGTCACAGGAGGGGAGGAGTCAAGGGGGTCACATGATCAGGAGCCTTTGTCCAGACCCCCGTTCATGTCACCCCTGACTCCGCCCCTCCTGTGACCTCATCACAGGTCCTGTGCGCTCAGCCTTGCCTTTACCGTCTTCAAGACTCTGCTTTGCTGTTGTCATGGTGCTGGTTGAGGTAAGTATGTGTGGGGTCAGGATTTACAGTGTGGATGTAGCAGAGCTGTGTGTGTATGAGGTGTACGGAGCGGAGCCGTGTGTGTACGAGGTGTACGGAGCGGAGCAGTGTGTACGAGGTGTACGGAGAGGAGCCGTGTGTACGAGGTGTACAGAGAGGAGCCGCGCGTGTACGAGGTGTACGGAGCGGAGCTGCGCGTGTATGAGGTGTGGGGAGCGGAGTCGTGTGTATGAGGTGTACGGAGCGGAGCAGTGTGTACGAGGTGTACGGAGAGGAGCCGTGTGTACGAGGTGTACGGAGAGGAGCCGTGTGTACGAGGTGTACAGAGAGGAGCTGCGCGTGTACGAGGTGTACGGAGCGGAACTGCGCGTGTATGAGGTGTGGGGAGCGGAGCCGTGTGTACGAGGTGTACAGAGAGGAGCCGCGCGTGTACGAGTTGTACGGAGCGGAGCCGTGTGTACGAGGTGTACGGAGCGGAGCCGTGTGTACGAGGTGTACGGAGCGGAGCCGTGTGTACGTGGTGTACGGTGCGGAGCCGTGTGTACGAGGTGTACGGAGCGGAGCCGTGTGTGTACGAGGTGTACGGAGAGGAGCCGCGTATGTACGAGGTGTACGGAGCAGAGCCGTGTGTACGAGGTGTACGGAGAGGAGCCGCGCGTGTACGAGGTGTACGGAGAGGAGCCGCGCGTGTACGAGGTGTATGGAGAGGAGCCGCGCGTGTACGAGGTGTACGGAGAGGAGCCGCGCGTGTACGAGGTGTACGGAGAGGAGCCGCGCGTGTACGAGGTGTACGGAGAGGAGCCGCGCGTGTACGAGGTGTACGGAGAGGAGCCACGCGTGTACGAGGTGGACGGAGTGGAGCCGTGTGTGTGCGGAGTGGAGCCATATGTGTACGGGATGTACGGAGCGGAGCCAAGTGTGTACAAAGCATACAAAGCGGACTTTTCCCACGGACACGGGAGTACACGGCGGCGCCCCGAGGAGCATTTTAAAACACACACATGACGTTCCACCGGAAGTGACGTGCTGGAAGCTGACCGGAAATGAGATAATTTCTTGAGGAGATTGTGACGGAACCAGGAATGCTTCAGATCCATCACCGTGTCCTCCTCCGACAGCGCAGACAGCAGGATCGCCTTGGAATCGGGGATGCCGGCCATGTGAGCGGATCATGATAGGTCCTGCACCGGGAGGCTCAGGTGGGCACTACAATGGGAGCCGGGCTGCTATAGTATCTTTATAGAATCTTTCTTTATTTCTTTCTCTCTTTTTCGTTCTTTCTCTGTTCTTTCATTCTCTGTTCTGTCTTTCCCTCATTTTCTTTCTCTCTCTGTTCTTTCTTTCTCTCTCTGTTCTTTCTTCCCCTCTTTCTTTCTTTTTCTTTCCTCTCTTTCTCGCTGTTCTTTCTTTCTTTCTTTTCTTTACTTCTTTCTTTCTCTCTCTGTTCTTTCTCTGTCTCTCTCTGTTCTTTCTTTCTTTCCCCTCTTTCTTTCTCTCTGTTCTTTCTCTGTCTCTCACTGTTCTTTCTTTGTCTCTCACTGTTCTTTCTTTCTTTCCCCTTTCTTTCTCGCTCTCTGTTTTCTTTTTTCTCTCTCTCTCTGTTTTCTCTCTTCCTTAGTGCCAGTCAGTGTGCCCATAATGCCAGCCACTGTGCCCTCAGTACCAGTCAGTGTGATCAGCAGTGCTAAATGGGTGCGATTAGGTGTGGACATGGGTGTGACTAGTTGTGAAATGGGTGTGGCTGGGCGTGGCCAAAATTTGCAGCGGCGCGCTGTGCGCGCCACAGTCTTTGTCCATCTTTCCCTTCTTCAAAAGTTGGGAGGTATGATAGGGGCGGCTATGACCAGGGAGTCTGGTTGCCCAATAGAGAGCAGTTCTGCCAGGAATTCTGTAATCATGCATACAAAAGGGGACAGAGCTTTGGGAGGAATACTGTACCTAAAAGCAATAAATAGGACTGAGCTGAAATACTGGGCACAGCTGTGACTACATGTTATATAGTCGTGTTAATCTCCTCTCACTTCTTGTAAACTACAAGTGTACAAAGATATTATATAGTCACCATGTGACTAGTGGGCCTGTGTAACTTCAAATGCCAGGGCTGAATTTTAGTCCCAGTCCGGCCCTGCCTTTGACCCCAGCAAAGCCGATCCCGGAGTGTTTTATCACATTGTGGTGGAGAACGCGGGCATCACGTTGCAAGCATGAGCATGGAGGACGTGGTGAAAGCGCTGGTACAGTCCACCGCCGTCCAGCAAGAAGCTAATCGGGTGATGATGGCCCAGCTGAAGGAGTTGGTGGACATGACAGCTACCGATCGTTCACTTCTCCAGCAGGTGACACAGCGCCTGGCAAGCCTACAGGAGGTTAACCTGGAAGCCGAGTCGAGAGTGATTCACGTGAGTCGGTACTGGCAGAAGATGACGACCGAAGATGACGTCGAGGCATACCTGACCACGTTTGAACGGACGGCGGTGCGAGAAAAATGGCCGAAGGCACGATGGGCCGGCCTGATTGCCCCGTTTCTTTCCGGTGAGGCCCAAAAGGCTTATTATGATTTAGAGCCTGAAGCCGCGCAGGACTTTGACAAATTGAAATCCGAGATCTTGGCCCGGCTGGGAGTGACGACCGCTGTCCGTGCACAGAGAGTGCATCAAAAGGACTTATCAGCCGGATAAACCACCGCGGTCACAGATGTTCGACCTGATCCACGTGACGAAGAAGTGGCTACAACCTGAGGTGCTGACAGCGCCAGAGATAATTCAGAGAGTCGTCATGGACAAGTACCTGAGAGCTCTACCGCCAGCCCTGAGGAAGTGTGTAAGCCATGGAAATCCTACGACGGCAGATCAACTGGTGGATCTGGTTGAACGTTACTCCGTGGCGGAAGGACTCCAAGACGACGCTACCCCACCTCATTCTTCATCATCTCCACGGGGAACCGGTAAGACTGTTCCAGGGAGTAGGGGAGATGGAAAAATCCCTAAGACAGTGGGGGAGGAAAACGGGACTGCCCGCACTGCGAGGCCGAGAGTAACGAACTATGGTCTAAGCAAGGGGCCCGTTAGGTGTTTCCGCTGCCAAGAGATGGGACATATTGCTACGAACTGTCCGGTCACTACTGAACCCATGCAGGGCGACGTCACAGACTCTAAAAACCGCATGTCTATGGTGGCACGGGTAGTGAGTGTGAATGCCGGTCAAAAAGATGTGGAAAAACATTTGTGTGATTTAACTGTTGATGGCAAAAATGTGGTGGCATTGTTAGATTCGGGAAGTGTGGTGACTCTGGTGAAGGCCAGTCTGGTGTCAGCCCCGACTGGACCATCAGACAAATTTTCTGTAACGTGTGTGCATGGAGACACCTCACCGTACCTCACCGCGGTCATATGCATTACTACTTCCTATGGGTCTGTGCAACATAAAGTTGGACTCGTCCCGGCGTTATTGCATGATGTTATCCTGGGCCGGGATTTTCTCCACTTCTGGCAATTGTGGGAGAATCAGTTGATGCCCTCGGGTAATAGTGTACATGATTCTTCTCCCAGGGCGCGTGTGGGTCCCGAACCCCTGGAAGAGGTCTCCCCGGAAGACTCGGGGGAAGAGTCTGCTGGAAATGACCTACAGTTCCCGTTTTCAGTCATGGCGGGTGATACGGAGGAGACCGGGGAAGAGGAGGAGGCCGACAGCCGTCCACCTCCCCGTTTGCCGGATTTGGAAGTTCAGAAAGATGACTTCCAAAGCGAGCAAATAAAGGATCCTACCCTTTCTCAGGCTAGGACAAATGTAAAAGTGATAAATGGGGTACCCGTTGAACCTGGCTCTAGGCTGGCATATCCTTACATGGTTCTGGAGAATGATTTACTCTATCAGATAGAGAAAAAGGGGGAAGATACGGTGCAACTATTAGTCATGCCAAAAACCTACCGGCGGCAGGTGCTGGACCTGGCCCACGGACATGTGATGGGAGGTCACCTGGGAGTCCAGAAAACCACCGAAAGGATATTACGCTGTTTTGTTTGGCCAGGCATGCATCACGATATTCGAGTATATTGTGAGTCTTGTCCTGACTGCCAAGCCTCTGCACCTAAGCCCCGGTTCTGTAGCCCTTTGGTACCCCTACCTATTATTGAAGTCCCGTTTGAGAGGATTGGGATGGATTTAGTTGGGCCCCTTCCACGGTCTGCACGTGGACACCAACATATCCTGGTCATCTTGGATTATGCCACTCGTTACCCGGAGGCCATCCCTTTGCGTAACACGGCCACCAAGACGATTGCCAAGGAACTGGTGCATGTGTTTAGTCGGGTCGGTTTACCAAAACAGATACTCACCGACCAGGGGACCTCCTTTATGTCCAGGGTAATGAAGGAGCTCTGCCGATTGTTACAAATTGAACCGTTACGCACATCCGTGTATCACCCTCAAACAGACGGGTTGGTCGAACGGTTCAATAAAACTCTGAAGGAGATGCTGAGAAAGGTGATAGACAAGGATGGGAAGAACTGGGACTATTTACTTCCGTATTTGCTTTTTGCCATCAGGGAAGTACCCCAGTCTTCCACGGGATTCTCGCCTTTCGAGTTATTGTACGCCCGACGTCCTCGCGGACTGTTAGACGTTGCAAAAGAAACCTGGGAGGGTCAGGTCACTCCGTTTAAAACAGTGATAGATCACGTCACACAAATGCAGGACCGTATTGCGGCTGTTATGCCTATCGTCAAAGAACACATGATACAGGCTCAAGGAGCCCAAAAAAGAATCTATGATAGGGGCGCCAAGATCCGTACGTTTGCACCCGGAGATAGGGTGTTGATCCTGGTCCCCACGGTGGACAGTAAGTTCCTGGCAAAGTGGCAGGGCCCCTTTGAGATCAAGGAAAGAGTTGGTGAAGTAAACCACAAAGTATACCAGGCAGGTAAACGGAAACCTGAACAGATTTATCATGTAAATCTGATAAAGCCCTGGAAGGATCGGTCTGCCTTGTCAGCGGAGCTGGCCCGTCCTGTCTGCTCGCATACCGTACCAGAGGTACGGGTTGCAGAGACTCTCTCGGAGCGGCAAAAGACTGAGGTCAGGCAGTTTCTACTTCACAACCAAAAGTTTTCTCAGAAAAACCCGGGCAGACTATGCTAATGAAACATGACATCGTAACGGAACCTGGTGTCACAGTTCACGTAAAGCCCTACCGAATCCCGGAAGCGCGCCGTGAAGCCGTTTCCCGGGAAGTGAAGGCAATGTTAGAGTTAGGAGTCATTGAGGAATCGCACAGTGCGTGGTCCAGCCCGATTGTGCTAATTCCTAAACCGGACGGCACCATCCGGTTCTGCAATGACTTCAGGAAACTGAATGCGGTCTCAAAATTTGATGCCTATCCTATGCCCCGGGTCGACGAGTTAATAGATCGGTTAGGAAAAGCCCGGTATATTACGACCCTAGATCTAACAAAGGGGTATTGGCAGATCCCTCTGGCTGAGGCTGCCAGAGAAAAGACGGCATTTGCTACGCCGGAAGGTTTATTTCAGTATGTGTATATGCCGTTTGGACTGCACGGGGCACCGGCGACCTTCCAGAGACTGATGGATCGAGTCTTGAGGCCACATAGGCGGTACGCTTCGGCCTATTTGGATGACATTGTCATTTACAGCTTGGACTGGGAGACTCATCTCCAGAAAGTACAAGCTGTGATTGACGACCTGTGGGAGGCAGGTCTAACTGCGAACCCCAAGAAATGTCACATCGGGCTAGAAGAAGCCCGGTATTTGGGGTATGTAATTGGGAGGGGTGTTGTTAAACCCCAGGTTGATAAGATTCAGGCAGTTCAGGACTGGCCACAACCTGTCAACAAGAAGCAGGTGCAAGCCTTCCTGGGGATCGCCGGTTATTATCGCCGGTTCATACCCAATTTTGCAGCCATCGCTACCCCCCTGACGGATCTTACAAAAGGGAAAGACTCCGTCATGATTAAATGGAGTTTAGCGGCTGAAGAAGCCTTCTATAGCCTAAAATGGGCACTTTGCTCTCAGCCCGTACTGGTGACTCCGGACTTCCGCAGTGAGTTTGTGGTACAAACGGATGCCTCTGATACCGGTATCGGGGCTGTACTCTCACAAGTGAGGGACGGAGTGGAACACCCAGTCCT
This sequence comes from Dendrobates tinctorius, assembly GCF_039654945.1. Taxonomy (NCBI): domain Eukaryota; kingdom Metazoa; phylum Chordata; class Amphibia; order Anura; family Dendrobatidae; genus Dendrobates; species Dendrobates tinctorius. The sequence goes on along the minus strand of NW_027361761.1, from coordinate 1,881,396 downwards.
CTATCTCAGCAGGAAGCTGAATAAACACGAGCAAAGGTATGCAGTCGTAGAAAAAGAGTGCCTCGCCATTAAGTGGGCTCTAGAGGCCCTCAAATATTACCTGGTGGGCTGAGAGTTCACGCTGATCACTGACCATGCCCCTCTCAAGTGGATGCACTTGAACAAGGAACGGAATAGCCGGGTGACCCGGTGGTTCCTTGTTCTGCAGGCCTACACTTTTACGGTGGAGCACCGCCCAGGGGTACAGATGGGAAATGCAGATGCCCTGTCCCGAGTGCACTGTTTGGCGGGTGTCATTGCTCGACCGGAGTGGTCTGAGCAGAAGGGGGGGATATGTGAGAATCATGTGGGAATAGTGGATGAGGGCAGGTATATCTTGCCCAGATTCCTTTCCTATGTGGCCTAGTCTGGTCAGTATCGCACCTGCTTACTAATGGATAATGGGAGGTGGATATAAAAGGATGCAAGGTGGTTGTGTGAGTGTCTCAGCCTGGGAACACAGAGAGCCTGTCTGTGTGAGAGACACACGTGAGTGGAAGCAGTGCCCACTGCAACTGTGGTTTGGCTGGACGGGAGAAGCCCGCCAGTTGGTAGTTAGGTTGTCCATTGTTTAGTTAGTGCCGGACAGGCAAGGATTTGTTTTATGTTTTATTTCCTTTTGCATTGCTTTCACCGTTAATAAATCTGACCCATGGTCAGTTACACCCGAATCCCAGCTCTGCGCCTGAGTTTCATGCTGAATGCACGTGACCTTTGACCCCAGCAAAGGCGATCCCGGAGTGTTTTATCACAATTAGAATATAGCTACTATAATACTGCTCCTATGTACAAGAATATAACTACTATAATACTGCTCCCTATGTACAAGAATATAACTACTATAATACTGCCCCCTATGTACAAGAATATAACTACTATAATACTGCTCCCTATGTATAAGAATATAGCTACTATAATACTGCTCCTATGTACAAGAATATAACTACTATAATACTGCTCCTATGTACAAGAATATAACTACTATAATACTGCCCTTATGTATAAGAATATAACTACTATAATACTGCCCCTAAGTATAAGAATATAACTACTATAATACTGCTGCTATGTACAAGAACATAACTACTATAATACTGCTCCCTATGTATAAGAATATAACTACTATAATACTGCTCCTATGTACAAGAATATAACTACTATAATACTGCTCCTATGTACAAGAATATAACTACTATAATACTGCACCTATGTACAAGAATATAACTACTATAATACTGCTCCTATGTACAAGAATATAACTACTATAATACTGCTCCTATGTACAAGAATATAACTACTATAATACTGCTCCTATGTACAAGAATATAACTACTATAATACTGCCCCTATATACAAGAATATAACTACTGTAATACTGCCTGTCATGTCTGCCATGTCTGCCTTGTCTGTTTTGCCTCAAGAACCCCTGGAGCGGTGTGCACGTGCATCTCGTGTCTGCTATCCTGCATGTTCCCTAGAGCTGTGTACACACTCACCTCATGTCTGTTGAGCTGCAGGATGCCTGCGTTTCTGCTCTGCCTTCTGTGATCATCTCATCATGTCTAGAATCCCTGATCATGTGTCCTTCCTATGTTCTAGCATAAGATGGTTCTGCATTCGTCTCTGCATGTCTGAAACCCTGATCATGTGACCTTTCCTAGGATCCTGCACTGTCCGGTTCTGCAATTATCTCTGCAGGTCTGAAGTCCTGATCATGTGACCGCGCTCTGTGATCCTAGAGGAACTGAACTGGAAGCTTTTCCCTGATCCTGACCCGGAAGTGGTGGTGCTATGCCCTATATCAGACCGCCCCTTCCTATGCTCAGGGCCTGAGTATTGTGTTGTGTCCCTGCATGGCTGTTTGGTCTGTGGGGCGCTCCCTCTATTCTGTGCCCTTGCACTCTGCTCTGTAGTGCGTCTCTGCACACGCTCCGTGCTCGTATTCCGTCTCTTGTGTCTTGTCTAGTGTTTGTCCTTCGTGCCATGTTTGTCCGTGCCTTGCTTTGTCTTGTAGTACTTTCTATGTTCCCTGCCTTGCCTGTTTTCGCTATGCCTTGTTCCGTCCCTAGCCTTGCCCTGCTTTGCCTTGTAGTCCTTGTTTGCTCTAATTCTGTTCCGTGTTTCTTTCCATGTTTCCTGTCTCGCTTTGCTTTGTAGCTTCAGGTACCCCTCTCTGTACCCTGTCCCTGACGTGTCTCACTACACGTGCAGGCCTCGTCTCTGTACCCTGTCCCTGGCGTGCCTCTCTGCACATGCAGACCTCTGCTCTGTACCCTGTCTACTCCCAAGGTTCTCCCTTGGCCCGGCTCTGGGCTTCGGTCTATGCTCCGCTGCTAGACTCTGTCCCTGACGTGTCTGTCTACACGTGCAGGCCTCCGTTCTGTGCCCTGTCCCTGGCGTGCCCCTCAGTACGCGCAGGCCTCGCCTTGTACTTTGCCCCTGGCATGTCCTTTGCATGCGCAGGGTCCTGTCTACTACTCTATGCCTCGCCTCTGATGTTTCGTGCGCTCTTGCACTTTTCGTACTAGGCTTTGCCGTGCTCTCTGCACGCGTCTCTGTCCTGTATCTTTGCCTAGCCCTGCCTTGTGGCTCCTTGCCTCCGTGCACGTGCCTGGTCGCCTGTGCCTGCCTGGTGTGCCTCAGCCGTGCCGCCTCTAGCCATGCTCGCCTGTGTGCCTCAGCCGTGCCCCCGTCCAGTGCTATAGTGTTTTCCGGCTGCGTGGCCGCAGCGGTGCCGCCTCTAGTCGTGCCCGCTTGCTTATGCCATCGTCGGTACCACCTGCCGGTGCCCCCAGCTGTGGTCTCCGTGCTCCCTTGCACGCACGCTGGGTCTCGCACTGTGCCTTTCCGTGCTACTCTTGCACAAAGTCTTTTGCTCTCTTTGCTCTGCTCTGAACCCTAGTTTGCCTGCCGGATTCCGTAACCTGCCGACCACTGCCAGAGGTCCGTACCTAGATGACTGCGGCCTGATGTCCGGAGCTTATGTCCGTAGCCTGATTCCTGGACCCTGTCGGTCGATGCCAGCACCCTGGATTCCGATGCCATTGAACCCGTCCCTGGCGTGCCCTCGCATGCGCTGGTCTCCGTCTTTGTACCCGTCCCTGGCATGCCCCTTGGCATGCGCAGGCCTCCGTCCTGTGAACCCAAACCTGACGTGTCCGTTGACACGCATCATGTCGTTGACCCTGTCTTGTTTCCTTGCATGGAACCCTGGCTGACTTTCGGATGTCCGGATCCTGATGATTGCCTACAGAGCTTCAGAACCTGATGTCCCGGTTGATCTTCGCTTGCTGTCCGGAGTCTGATGTCATCGTGCCTCCGCCTACCATCTGCACGTACCATGCTTGGACTTTGGCGTGCCCTTGCACGCACCTTGCTATGCTGTCCTTGTTCTGGTTATTTTTGTACCTGATGTTATCCCTGAAGCCTTCCTTAAATTAAGTTTCTTTGAACTAACGTCTCGTCTCGCCTTGTCTTGTTCCCTGAGCCGGTCGTCTGGTCCAGCTGCCGTTGTGGCTCACCCCCTTGGTCTTGCCCCTCACACTCCCTGTATAGGGGGTGGTTCTTACTAGGTTAGCTCGCCCTAGGTGGATGGGTGCCACGGCCCAGAGGGTCCACTCATTCAAAGAAGAAACGACTCAGCGTAAGTTGACGCTCGTCACACTGCCCCAATGTACAAGAATATAACTACAATAATACTGCTCCTATGTACAGGAATATAACTACTATAATACTGCCCCTTTGTACAGGAATATAACTACTATAATACTGCTCCTATGTACAAGAATATAACTACTATAATACTGTCCCTTTGTACAAGAATATATCTACTATAATACTGCCCCTATGTACAAGAATATAACTACTATAATACTGCCCCCTATGTACAAGAATATAACTACTATAATACTGCTCATATATACAAGAATGTAACTACTTTAATACTGCCCCATATGTACAAGAATATAACTACTATAATACTGCCCCATATGTACAAGAATATAACTACTATAATACTGCTCATATGTACAAGAATATAACTACTATAATACTGCCCCTATGTACAAGAATATAACTACTATAATACTGCCCCCTGTTGTGAGTTCATTTTCCCCTTCGTCACTGAGGTCTGGTGAACTCCCTATTCTGGTAAAGGAAGGTAATGAGCCTGATTATCAGGCACCTGAGTCTAATGATGATGTCTGGCTGAGTGGAGTCACGGACTGGATATAAGGCTGCAGACGCCCTTCTGCCCTGCGGTTGATTTCTTTGTGGACTTCTAGGAAACCAGTCTGATTCCTGCTCCTCTAAAGCTAAGTTTTCTGCTTTGCTTTTTAGCATTTGTGTTTTGTTTTTGTTTGCCTTGCTTTTCTGGATTCTGCCATTCCCTGCTGGGGTGAGCTGATTCTTCTTTTGCCTGTTGCTCTGTCTTCAGAATTTTCCTGAGTACTGACATAGTCTTTTTGAAGCCTAGCGTCTTCAGGGCCTTTTTCACTGTCAGTCTGTCGGCTCTTATTTTCATAGGGTTTTTCGTGGATTGCAGACAGCAGCCTTCCTGTCCTTTCCTATCTAGTTAGCTTGGGCCCCGTCTTTGCTCAGTCTATCTTTCTGTCTGTGTTGTGTTCTTTCTTCTTGCTTCACCGTCATTATATGTGGGGGGCTGCTGTTATGATTGAGTCACCGTAGGAGGCAAAAATAGAAATGCTAGCTAAGTCCAGAAAACCAGAGAAGTTGGCAGCTATCGGATTGCAGACCCCTGAACCTATCAACACAACTAGCAGTAGCCGTGGGGGGCTCCTACGATGCCCTAGGCCCCTCGATCACAGCCGGAGGACTACATAGCCTAAAGACAGAAAGGGAAATCTAAACTGCCCCAGAGCAGACCCCAAAGCAAAAGGCAGCCCCCCACATATAATGACGGTGAAGCAAGAAGAAAGAACAAAACACAGACAGAAAGATAGACTGAGCAAAGATGGGGCCCACGCTAGCTTAAATAGGAAAGGACAGGAAGGCTGCTGTCTGCAATCCATGAAAAACCCTATGAAAATAAGAGCCAACAAACTGACAGTAAAAAAGGCCCTGAAGACGCTAGGCTTCAAAAAAGCTATGTCAGTACTCAGGAATATTCTGAAGACAGAGCAACAGGCAAAAGGAGATTCAGCTCACCCCAGCAGGGAATGGCAGAATCCAGAAAAGCAAGGAAAACAAAACACTAATGCAAAAAGGCAAAGCAGAAATCTTAGCTTTAGATGAGCAGGAATCAGACTGGTTTCCTAGAAGTCCACATAGAAATCACCCGCAGGCCAGAAGGGCGTTGGCAGCCTTATATCCAGTCATTAACTCCACTCAGCCAGTCATCATCATCAGCCCCAGGTGTTTGACAATCAGGCTCACTACCTTTCTTCACCAGAAGAGGGAGTTCCTCGGGCCTCAGTAGTGAAGGGGAAAATGAACTCACAACAGGCTGCCTTTTGCTTTGGGGTCTGCTCTGGGGCAGCTTAGATTTCCCTTTCTGTCTTTAGGCTATTTAATTCTCCAGCTGTGATTGAGGGGTCTAGGGCATCGTAGGAACCCCCCACAGCTACTGCTAGTTGTGTTGATAGGTTCAGGGGTCTGCAATCCGATAGCTGCCAACCTCTCTGGTTTTCTGGACTTAGCTAGCATTTCTGTTTTTGCCTCCTACAGTGACTCAATCATAACAGAATCACCCACCATACCGCAGATCCTAGGGTACTCAATAACAGGAAAGAATTGTGTTTAAAAAAAAAAAAGAAAGTGTGTATATTCTTTCCTCTATATCTCTGAGGCCGTAGGGGGAAATTTTTTTTCTCTCAATGGAGATAAAGCAATTGCCTGATCGTGTGGAGCAGCTCGCTGCGGAAGTGCGGGGAATTTCCGCCTACCTTGCTCGTTCGCATGCTGTTGAACCAAAGATCCCTACACCTGATGTATTTTTTGGGGATCGATCTAAATTTTTGAGTTTCAAAAATAATTGTAAATTATTTTTTGCCTTGAAGCCTAACTCATCAGGGAGCTCCGCACAGCAGGTTAAAATTGTCATCTCTTTGCTGCGTGGCGATCCCCAGGATTGGGCGTTTTCTTTGAAACCAGATGATCCTATTCTGACTAATGTGAACGCATTCTTTCAAGCCTTGGGGTTGTTGTATGACGAACCTAATGCTATTGATCAGGCTGAAAAGACCCTGTTGGCATTGAACCAGGGTCGAGATTCTGCAGAGTTGTACTGTCAAAAGTTCCGAAAGTGGGCAGTACTTACTACCTGGAATGATAATGCCTTGGCTGCTCTCTTTCGGAAGGGTTTTTCAGAAGCCGTAAAAGATACTATGGTGGGATTTCCTGCTCCCTCTGGTCTGGAAGATTCTATGTCATTAGCCATTCAGGTTGACCGGCGTTTACGTGAACGCAGGATTGCATGAGAGGTGTTGCCACCGGTAGAACAGACGTCTGAACCTATGCAATGTGATAGAGTTTTGTCTAAGGCGCAACGTCAGGAGTTCAGAAGGCGTAATAAGCTGTGTTTTTTCTGTGGAGATGCCTCGCATATTATTTCTGTTTGTCCTAAACGAGAGAAACGCTTTGCACACACGTTTTCTGTTGGTGGTGTTCAACCTAAGATTCTTCTGGCAATTACTCTGATCTTCTCCCTGTCCACATTTTCCGCCAAGGCTTTTGTGGATTCGGGAGCAGCGCTAAACCTAATGGACTTGGATTTTGCTAAACGTTGTGGATTTCCTATGACACCTCTGCAGACCCCTATCCCTTTGAGGGGGATTGATGCTACTCCTTTGGCGAAAAATAAACCTCAGTTTTGGACCCAGGTGGTCATGCGGGTCGCCCCAGACCATCAAGAAAATTGCAGATTTTTGGTGTTACATGGTCTGCATGATGCCGTTGTTCTGGGGTTTCCCTGGTTGCAAATTCATAATCCAGTTTTGGATTGGAAATCTGTGTCTGTGGTGAGTTGGGGTTGTCGGTGTGCCTGTAGTGAGGCTCCGTTTTTTTCCACCTCTCCTCAGTCGCATGATGTTCCTGACTATTTGGCGGACTTTTATGATGTATTTAGTGAGAATGAGTCTGCGTCCTTGCCTCCTCATAGGAGTTATGACTGTGCAATTGAACTGAGCCCGGGGTGTAAATTTCCCAAGGGTCGGCTCTTCAATTTATCTGTACCTGAGCACGAGGCTATGCGGTCCTATATTAAGGAGGCATTGGAGAAGGGTCATATTAGACCATCCTCTTCACCCTTAGGTGCCGTTTTTTTTTTGTGGCCAAAAAGGATGGTTCTTTAAGGCCTTGTATTGATTATTGTGCCCTCAACAAAATTACTATTAAATATCAGTATCCGTTACCCCTGATTTCGGATCTATTCTCTAGAGTTAGAGGTGCTTGCTGGTTTACCAAGCTTGACCTCAGGGGGGCGTATAATCTTATCCGCATTAAGCAGGGGGATAAATGGAAGACAGCGTTTAATACTTCGGAGGGACATTTTGAGTACCTGGTGATGCCTTTTGGGCTCACTAATGCCCCTTCTGTCTTCCAGTGCTTCATGAACGAAATTTTCCGAGACTTTGTCGATAAATTTTTGATTATCTATCTGGATGATATTTTGATCTTCTCCAAGGATTGGGATTCTCATGTGGAACATATTCGGACTGTGTTCCAGATCTTGAGGGAGAATTCCCTGTATGTCAAAGGATCGAAATGCCTTTTTGGAATAAAAAGGATTTCATTTTTGGGATTTATTTTGTCTCCATTAACTATTGAAATGGACCCGGCCAAGGTACAGGCCATTTATGATTGGGTTCAGGCCACTTCTTTGAAGGCCCACCAGAAGTTTTTGGGTTTTGCTAATTTTTATCGGAAATTTATAGCAAAATTTTCTAGTATTGCCAAGCCATTGACTGATCTGACTAAGAAGGGTGCTGATGTGTTGAATTGGTGTCCGGAGGCTGTTGCTTCCTTTCAGGAGCTGAAGCGAAGATTTACCTCCGACCCCAGTTTTGCGGCAACCTGATGTCTCACTCCCGTTCCAGGTAGAGGTGGATGCTTCTGAGATTGGTGCAGGAGCTGTTTTGTCCCAAAAGGATCCTGTAACATCTAAAATGAATCCCTGTGCTTTCTTTTCCCGAAAGTTCTCTCCATCTGAACGTAACTATGATGTGGGGAATCGGGAACTGTTGACCATGAAATGGGCATTTGAGGAGTGGAGACATTGGTTTGAGGGAGCTAAACATCAAGTTGTGGTCCTCACTGACCACAAGAATTTGATTTACCTAGAGTCGGCTAAACGCTTGAACCCTAGACAGGCTAGGTGGACCTTGTTTTTTTACACGTTTTGATTTTGTGGTCTCTTTTCTTCCTGGAACTAAGAATGTCAAGGCAGACGCCCTCTCTAGGAGCTTCTTTGCTGATTCTCCTGTGGTGACCAAGCCTGCTACCATCTTAGGCGAAGGGGTAGTTCTTTCTGCCATCCCGCCTGATTTGAGACTTGCTCTGCAAGAGTTCCAGGAGGACAAACCTGAGCGTTGTCCCAGTGGAAAGTTGTATGTTCCTGACCAGTGGAAGAAGAGAGTGATGTCTGAAGTTCATTGCTCTGCATTGGCTGGTCATCCAGGTATTTTTGGTACTAGAGATCTGGTGAGTCGCTCTTTTTGGTGGCCCACCTTGTCTCATGATGTCAGGAATTTTGTGCAGTCCTGTGGGACTTGCTCCCGGTCTAAATCTTGTTCTCGCTCTAGTGGGTTGTTGACGCCTTTGCCGGTCCCCAGGAGGCCATGGACCCATATTTCAATGGATTTCATCTCTGATATGCCGGTCTCTCAAAGAATGACTGTTATTTGGGTGATTTGTGATAGGTTCTCTAAGATGTTTCATCTTGTACCACTCCCTAAGTTGCCGTCTTCCTCTGAGTTGGTGCCCCTGTTTTTGCAACAGGTGGTTCGCTTGCACGGAATTCCTGAGAACATTGTATCTGACAGAGGAGTTCGGTTTGTGTCTAGATTTTGGAGGACTTTCTGTTCCAAGCTGGGAATTCAGTTGTCCTTCTCCTCTGCTTTTCACCCTCAGACCAATGGGCAGACAGAGAGAACAAACCAGACCTTGGAGTCGTATTTGAGATGTTTTATTTCCACTGATCAGGATGATTGGGTTTCATTTTTGCCCTTGGCCGAATTTGCTTTAAATAATAGAGCTAGTTCTGCCACTTTGATGTCACCTTTTTTTTGTATCTTTGGGTTTCATCCTCGATTTTCTTCAGGGCAGGTGCAGCCTTCTGCCTGCCCAGGTGTTGACACAGTGGTGGAGAGAATGCACCAAATCTGGGACCAAGTGGTGGATAAGTTATCTCTCTCCCAGGAAAAGGCCCAGCGGTTTTCCAATCGACATAGGACCATTGGTCCCCAGTTTAAGATTGGTGATATGGTGTGGTTATCATCAAAAAATATTGCTATGAAGGTGGCTTCTCCTAAGTTTAAGCCTAGATTTATTGGACCTTACAAGATTTTGGAGATTATTAATCCGGTCTCTTTTCGTTTGGCTCTCCCTGTCACATTTAAAATCCATAATGTGTTCCATAAGTCCTTGTTGAAGAGGTTTGTTGAACCAGTTGTTCCTGGGGTGGCGCCTCCGAACCCTGTATTGGTTGAAGGTAACATGGAATATGAGGTAGAGAAAATACTGGATTCCCGTCTGGCTAGACGGAGACTCCAGTATTTGGTTAAGTGGAAGGGTTATGGTCAGGAGGATAATTCCTGGGTCTCTGCCTCTGATATTCATGCCAAAAGATTGGTGAGTGCCTTTCATCAGGCTCACCCTGATGGTCCTGGTGGCGTGGTTGAGGGTTCGGTGACCCCTCCTCAAGGGGGAGGTACTGTTGTGAGTTCATTTTCCCCTTCGTCACTGAGGTCTGGTGAACTCCCTATTCTGGTAAAGGAAGGTAATGAGCCTGATTATCAGGCACCTGAGTCTAATGATGATGACTGGCTGAGTGGAGTCACGGACTGGATATAAGGCTGCCGACGCCCTTCTGCCCTGCGGGTGATTTCTCTGTGGACTTCTAGGAAACCAGTCTGATTCCTGCTCCTTTAAAGCTAAGTTTTCTGCTTTGCTTATTAGCATTTGTGTTTTGTTTTTGTTTGCCTTGCTTTTCTGGATTCTGCCATTCCCTGCTGGGGTGAGCTGATTCTTCTTTTGCCTGTTGCTCTGTCTTCAGAATTTTCCTGAGTACTGACATAGTCTTTTTGAAGCCTAGCATCTTCAGGGCCTTTTTCACTGTCAGTCTGTTGGCTCTTATTTTCATAGGGTTTTTCACGGATTGCAGACAGCAGCCTTCCTGTCCTTTCGTATCTAGTTAGCTTGGGGGCCGTCTTTGCTCAGTCTATCTTTCTGTCTGTGTTGTGTTCTTTCTTCTTGCTTCACCGTCATTATATGTGGGGGGCTGCCTTTTGCTTTGGGGTCTGCTCTGGGGCTGTTTAGATTTCCCTTTCTGTCTTTAGGCTATTTAATTCTCTGGCTGTGATTGAGGGGTCTAGGGCATCGTAGGAACCCCCCACGGCTACTGCTAGTTGTGTTGATAGGTTCAGGGGTCTGCAATCCGATAGCTGCCAACCTCTCTGGTTTTCTGGACTTAGCTAGCATTTCTGTTTTTGCCTCCTACGGTGACTCAATCATAACAGCCCCCTATGTACAAGAATATAACTACTATAATACTTCCCCTATGTACAAGAATATAACTACTATAATACTGCCCCTATGTACAAGAATATAACTACTATAATACTGCCCCCTATGTACAAGAATATAACTACTATAATACTTCCCCTATGTACAAGAATATAACTACTATAATACTGCTCCTATGTACAAGAATATAACTACTATAATACTGCCCCTATGTACAAGAATATATCTACTATAATACTGCTCCATGTACAAGAATATAACTACTATAATACTGCTCCTATGTACAAGAATATATCTACTATAATACTGCTCCTATGTACAAGAATATAACTACTATAATACTGCCTCCTAGCTGTGAGGTTGTGTGTCTGTGGTTCTCCTCATGTCTGGAGAAAGCCCAGGGAGGGGCCACCCTGGGCGGGGAAGCTCCCCAAGTAAGGCCTAGGCTTCCAGGCCTACACTGGGAGGAAACTCCCATCCTTCTCATGTGGATGGAAATCCTAGAGTTGCCTCCGGGGAAAATAAACCTCAGAATGGAAGTTCCGGCAGCATGGAGAAAGATCATGTGTTGAAGCTCAGTACAGGAAAGAAACAGGAGAAAGCTTTGTTTGTGTGCAAGGATGTTGCAGTTAAACAGTCGGCTGGTCAAGGAAAACAGTGTCCAGAGCCTGGAAGGAAATCCCAGAAGGCATCTTCTGCTGAGAACCTGAGTGCTGGAGGGCAGGTGGCTGCACAGAAGGTGAGGCAGAGTCCATCACCAGCTTCAGGTGTGCAGCTCACTCCAGGCAGACAGAGACGGACATCTCTGGAGAAGCAAACACTCCAGGAGAACCTTCAGCTGAGACATGTGGTGACCAGCATGGTGAGCTCTGGACGCATGAGATTGCAGGCTGGCGGCAGCGGTAAAAGTGTTGCGGAGGCTGGAGCCACAAAACCAGCGATATTAAAAACCAAGGTGTCATCCCCTAAAGCAAGACCCCAGAAGGAGCCGCCGCGTGCCCTGGAGCTACAGCTGGCAGAGGAGATACCAGGACTGGTCACGAGGATGGGTAGGTTGCAGCAGCAGAGGAATCTTCTGCAAATAGAAATTGACTGCATTTGCTTGCTCCCGCACAGACATTGTCCCAGGTGGGACCCGGCAGCAGGTACGGCTGGTGCTGCAGCCTGCTAGCTTCTGTTTCAAGGAGGGTCAGATACTGCACCAGCAGCTGCAACTACCTGCGGCAGACTCCAAGCAGGAGCAAGAGGCTCACATCCCAGCAGTTCCACAAGTCCCAGCATGCCCAGCACAACAGCAAGACAGTGGACATGAGACTACATCTACTGTTGGTGTCAGGGAGAGCACTAATTCTGGGTATATTGATACTGTTCATGTGGGGTTGGGGGCTGAAGGGGGTACAGAGTCTGTGATGGACATTGCGCATCCTGATGACGCTGTTGAGATTGATGATGATTATCATGATAATAATAATGTGCAAAATGTCTGTGATTTCCCCTCTTTGGTTTCCAGCACACAAGGTGCAACAGGCCCCTCCGCTGCAGACCCTCGCCCTGTCAGTCAGCCCAGTGCAGCCCCACAGGTCCCTCCCAGAAATGTTTGGAGCCGCGGCGCTCCGTCCTTTACCTCAGGCGCCAATTACACCGGGCAGGCTTTCAAAAGGAGGAATGTGGTGCGGTTCAGGCACAGAGGTGCCAAGGAGGACCTGCCGGACAGGAGGCTGGTGGTCAGGGAGCTCCTGTGCCGCCAGATGGGGTTTGCGCCAGTTAATATCTTGGCGGTCATCAATCTGCCAGACAGACAGGGCTATGACATCAGTTTTAAGCTCATGTCTGATCTGGACAGATTCTGGGCCAATTTCCCCAAGTTCAGGGACGCTGATGGCTGGAATAAGTTTAGCTTCATTCCAATATCTAAGCCAGATACCGCCACGGTTAATATCATCTTTTGTAATGAGGCTGTTCCCCCGCAGGACATTGTGGTGTGGCTCCGGAGGCATTGTGACCTTGTCTCCGACCTCACCAAAAACAGGGATGAGGACGGTATATGGACCGGTGGATGGAAGGTGCTGGTGAAACTGCGCCAGCACAACAATATCACGGCTCACTTACCCAACTCCTTCTTTATCGGGAGGGAGAAGGGGGTTTGCTTCTACCCTGGGCAGCCACGAAAGTGTTTACCACACTTAAAAGTGGGTCACCTGGCAAACACCTGTACCGTGGTAAAGTGCAGCCTGTGCGGGGAAGTCGGCCACTTAGCGGCAGATTGCCAGAACATCAAGTGCAACCTCTGTGGGGAGATCGGCCACCCTCACAGGGACTGTCCAGATGCCAGGCACAATATATGCAAGCTCCTTCCTGATGAGGAGTTAGTGACAGGGACAGAGGTTCAGGAGGAGGAGGCTTTAATGTCAGGGACAGTACTGACCAGGTCAGAAGTCCACCAGGGGTCCACTTAGGTAACATCAGAGCAGCTTTACACAGAGGGTACAGATGGGAGCATGGAGGTCGTCCCTCAGGTCCAGCAGCCACATGTAGCCACCACTTCAGTATCACCATCTCTAGCTGAAGAAAGTGGCTGTAATCAGGTAAAAAGGAAAAAAAAGGACAAGGCTTCCCGTAAACCTGAGGAGGAGTATGTCACTAGCCAGGGTGGCAGGAAAAAAGTCCAGTTTGGCAGGTGTGATGGTCGTGTCCAATAAGTTTGATGTCTTGTCTGAGTCTGATGGGGACTTGGAGGAAGAGATAAAAAGAATAGAGACTGAGTATGACAGGGACGTAGCGGACTATCCCCCTACAAAACGGAAGCCCGTACCTGCTGACACTGAGATACAGTCTGACATGGAGACCGGTGGTAGTCAGAACATCTGTGACCCAGACTTATGATGGCGGCTTTCGCATCTCTGCTCCTCTGTTGTGGTATTGTGATGGCGGATTTCTCTTTAAAAATAACATCCAGTAATGTGAACAGCATTAAGGTTAGGAGGACGAGGCACGCTGTCTATGACCATCTCCGATACCTGGACGCAGATGTCATCTTTCTGCAGGAGACGCAGCTGACGACTCAGGGGCTCATGAGGGAGGCTGAGAGGGAATGGCGGTCTGGTCCCTCCTTTTGGTCGCTGGCTGTGGAGCCGTACGCCGGGGTCGCCATTCTGTTCAACACCAGGGATGTGACAGTACATAGGAAGACGGAGGTGGTTATGGTTAAGGTGTCTGGTCCTGGAAGTCACTGTCCATGGGAGGCGACTCCGGCTTATTAACATCTATGGGCCACTGGCGGTGACTGACAGGATACAGTTATTTAATGATGTCAAGCCTTATCTGTTCACCTCTCTTCCAGTGATAATGGCGGGGGACTTTAATGCCATACTGACATCAGGTGACAGCTCCTCAGGTAGAACCGTGACAAGGGATGGTAGGATCTTGAATAACATAGTCCTGCAGGCCGGATTAGGTGACGTCTTTAAACGGGGAGGTCGAAAGCCAAAATTAACCTATTCCTGCTCTAATAGAGGCAGTAGAACAAATCTGGCTTTTGTAAGTCCCATGGAAGTCATTGGTGCCATGAGTGAGAGAGTCGTCTCATACTCAGACGATCTTGCCCTATATTTCTGCCATGGGGCCGCTAAGCGAGCTGATGTTGGTAGGGGGTTTTGGAGACTCAATTCCAGCCTCCTCCATGATGTCTCTGTCCAGAGTTGTGTCCACTCCCTTTTGCAGGGTCATCTACAGAGAGTGGACTTCTATGACAACATGGCCGACTGGTGGGAGGACGTCAAGGATGATATCAGATACCTCTTGAAGAGACTGTTAGTTAAGAAAGGCAGGAGTAAGTATAGACAGTACCTAAGGCTGCGCAAAGAATTGGAGTCACTCTATTCTGAGAGCAGGGGTAACAAAGAGAAGATCAACCGGCTGAAATCTGAGATGAGGCAGTATCAGTACAGCAGGTATACCTCCTTGGTTCTCGAACAGGATTATGGGGTCTTAGGGGCACCTGATCCCTTTGAGAATTGCTGGGAGCGGGTGGCCAATAAATCGGACACAGGTCTCATTGACTCCCAGGGTGTATTGCAGGAATCTCGGGAGGGTATCCTGGGGGTTGTGAAATCTTATTATACTGACTTGTTTCAGAGGAAGGCTTTGGATAAATGTAAAATGATTCAATTCTTGGAGGCAACTCCAACACCTGATACTAATGGTCTGGACTTTTCTCCTTTGACAGCAGAATTAACGGTGGAGGAGGTAAAGGAGGCCATTGATAAGTTACATCTGAAGAAGGCACCAGGTCCGGATGGCATAACAGCAGAATTTTATAAGAAGTTCAGAGACCTTCTGGCTCCAATTCTTGTGGATGTTTACATAAATTGTCTGGAAAATCACCTGATGCCTCCATCCATGAGAGTGTCCTCATTAATTCTGCTGTCTAAAGGTAAGGAGCCGAGCGACATCAAGAACTTTAGGCCGATTGCCCTCTTGAATGTTGACAGGAAGATTCTGGCAAAGATCCTGTTTTCTAGGTTAGTCTGTTTGTCCCCGGCACTGTTGGTAGGCTCTCAGTTTGGCAGGGTAAAAGGGTGGAACATCTCTGGAGCGGTCATCTCGATACGGGAGATGTTTGAGAGATGTAAAGCTCTGCAGTGTGGGAGATATGTTGTTAGTCTGTACCAAGCTACAGCCTTTGACAGAGTTGATCATGATTATCTGTGGGCCACTTTGTCAAAGTACGGTATTCCGGGACAATTTGTGGATTGGTTGAAGACATTGTACAGAGAGGCGGTGAGTTTTCCTCTGATTAATGGTTGGCAGTGTGGTACTTTTGGAGTTGAGGCGGGAGTGAGACAGGGCTGTCCATTGAGTCCACTCCTGTATGTTTTTGCCATAGACCCGTTTTTGAGGTCACTGCAGGAGTGTAACTTTTGGGGGGTGCTGGTCCCCCACTGCTTGCCTCTGAAAGTAGTTGCCTACGCGGATGATGTGACGCTGGTGATATCTAATCCTCATGAGGTGCAGATGTTGTCCGCGGCCATCAGAAGTTACTCAGGGGCCTCCGGGTCTCTGGTCAACTTTGAGAAGAGTCAAGCTTTGTGGACATTGCAATCTGACCCAGACTTTGATCTGCCGCAGTTTGTTAAGGCCTCCACCCATATTAAGATCTTAGGGGTTAAATTTGGGAGGGAAGATAATGACAAGGAGGTGGAATAAGATTCTGCAGGTGAACAACTGGCTACGTCGATGGTGCCGTCAGCAACGATTTGGATTCATGGATCACGGAGTGAATTACCTTTACAATGGACTGCTTGCTAGAGATGGGGTGCACCTTACGAAGACTGGAAAACATGTATTTGGAAGTCGCCTTGCTACACTTGTAAGGAGAGCTTTAAACTAGAACAACATGGGAAGGGAAGCAAAAGACCAGAAAAAGCCATACACATGACAAATGCTATTGAGAACTCTGCTATTAGAAGTGGAAAGGAAGAACAAAGACAAAAGAATCCAACCCCTTCCTGACATGAGACGTACTATCCCGTCCATGGGACCTGGGCCCCTATGCCCATGGACGGGATAGTATGTCTAGCGCGATCAGCGGCGCCCACGTGGTGAGCGCCACTGATCGCGGCCGGGTGTCAGCTGATTATCACAGCTGACACCCGGCACAATGTGTCAGGGGCGGTCACGGACCGCCCCCGACACGTTAACCCCTTGCACACCGCGATCAAACATGATCGCGGTGTACCGGGGGTTAAAGGGAAGCATCGGCAGGGAGGGGGCTCCCTCCGTGCTTCCCTGATCCCCCCACGGCAGCGCAATGTGCAGCACTGCTGCGGGGGGCTCCTTTCCTCCAGGCCCCCGAATCCAAGATGGCGACGGGGGGCCTTCGGGGGCCTGAGGAAGCTGACTTCCTCAGTGCCTGCAAAGCGCAGGCATGAGGAAGCCTTCTGCAGTGCCTGTGTCAGATCGCTGATCTGTCACAGTGATCTGTGATGTGACAGATCAGCGATCTGTCACAGGACAGTGATGTCCCACCTGGGACTATTTAATAAAGTAAAAAAAAAAATTAAAAAAAGTGTTAAAATAATTTAAAAAAAAAAAAAAAAATTCCCCCAATAAATCCATTTTTTGGAAATAATAAAAAAAAAACAATAAAAGTACACATATTAGGTATCGCCGCGTCCGTAATGACCCGCCCTATAAAACTGTCCCATTAGTTAACCCCTTTAGCGAACCCCTTAAAAAATAAAAATAAAAAACGAAGCAAAAAATAATGATTTATTATCATACCGCCAAACAAAAAGTGTAATAACGCGCGATCAAAAAGACGCATATAAATATCCATGGTACCGCTGAAAACGTCATCTTGTCCCACAAAAAACGAGCTGCCACACAGCATCATCAGCGAAAAAATAAAAAAGTTATAGCTCGCAGAATAAAGCGATGCAAAAATAATTATTTTTTATATAAAATAGTTTTCATTGCATAAAACCGACAAAAACATAAAAAAATGACATAAATGAGGTATCGCTGTAACCGTACTGACCCGAAGAATAAAACCGCTTTATCAATTTTACCGCACGCGGAACGGTGTAAACGCACCCCCCCAAAAGAAATTCATGAAACGCTGGTTTTTGTTCATTCTGTGTCCCAAAAATAGGAGTAAAAAGCGATCAAAAAATGTCACGTGACCGAAAATGGTACCAATAAAAACGTCAACTCGTCCCGCAAAAAATAAGACCTCACATGACTCGGTGGGTCAATATACGGAAAAATTATAGCTCTCAATATGTGGTGATGCAAAAACTATTTTTACAATAAAAAGCGTCTTTTAGCGTGCGACAGCTGCCAAATATAAAAACCACCATAAATAGTAAATTAAACCCCCCGTTATCACCCCCTTAGTTAGGGAAAAATAATAAAATTAAAAAAAAAGTATTTATCTCCATTTTCCCGTTAGGGCTAGGGTTAGGGCTAGGGTTAGGGTTAGGGCTCAGATTAGGGTTAGGGGTGTGTTGGGGTTAGGGATGGAGTTATAATTGGGGGGTTTCCACTGTTTGGGCACATCAGGGGCTCTCCAAATGCAACATGGCGTCTGATCTCAATTCCAGCCAATTCTGAGTTGAAAAAGTCAAATGTTGCTCCTTCCCTTCCAAGCTCTGCCATGCGCCCAAACAGTGTTTTACCCCACATGTAGGGTATCAACCTACTCAGGACAAATTGCAAAACAATTTTTGGGGTCCAATTTCTCCTGTTACCCTTAGGAAAATAAAAAATTGGGGGCAAAAATATCATTTTTGTGGAAAAAAATGATTTTTTTATTTTCACATCCGAGTGTTATAAACTTCTGTGAAGCACTTGGGGGTTCAAAGTGCTCACCACACATCTAGATAAGTTCTGTGGGGGGTCTAGTGTCCAAAATGGGGTCACTTGTGGGGAGTTTCAATAGTTTAGGTACATCAGGGGTTCTCCAAACGCTCATGACACCCGCAGACCATTCCATCAAAGTCTGCATTCCAAAACGTCACTACTTCCCTTCCGAGCCCCGACGTGTGCCCATACAGTAGTTTTCTCCCACATATGGGGTATCAGCATACTCAGGACAAATTGGACAACAACTTTTGGGGTCCAATTTCTCCTGGTACCCTTGGGAAAAAAAAAATGGTGACTAAAAGATCATGTTTGTGGAAAAAATACGAATTTTTTATTTTCACGCCCGGGCGTTATAAACTTCTGTGAAGCACTGGGGGGTTCAAAGTGCTCACCACACATCTAGATAAGTTCCTTGGGGGGTCTAGTTTACAAAATGGTGTCATTTGTGGGGGGTTTCCACTGTTTAGGTACATCAGGGGTTTTCCAAACACAACATGGTGTCCGATCTCAATTCCAGCCAAAAACGTCAAATGGCGCTGCTTCCCTTCCGAGCTCTGCCATGCGCCCAAATAGTGGTTTACCCCCACATGTGGGGTATCAGCGTACTCAGGACAAATTGCACAATAACTTTTAGGGTCCTGTTACCCTTGGAAAAATAAGAATTGAGGGTGAAAAGATCATTTTTGTGGAAAAAATATGATTTTTTAATTGTATGGCTTTATGTTATAAACTTCTGTGAAGCCCATGGGGGTTCAAAGTTCTCACCACACATCTAGATAAGTTCCTTAGGGGGTTTAGTTTCCAAAATGGTGTCATTTGTGGGGGGTTTCCACTGTTTTGGTACATCAGGGGTTTTCCAAACGCGACATGGTGTCCGATCTCAATTCCAGCCAAAAACGTCAAATGGCGCTGCTTCCCTTCCGAGCTCTGCCATGCGCCCAAATAGTGGTTTACCCCCACATGTGGGGTATCAGCGTACTCAGGACAAATTGCACAATAACTTTTAGGGTCCTGTTACCCTTGGGAAAATAAAAATTGGGGTGAAAAGATCATTTTTGTGGAAAAAATATGATTTTTTAATTGTACCGCTGTACGTTATAAACTTCTGTAAAGCCCTTGTGGGTTCAAAGTTCTCACCACATATCTAGATAAGTTCCTTGGGGGGTCTAGTTTCCAAAATGGGGTCACTTGTAGGGGGTTTCCACTGTTAAGGTACATCAGGGACTCTCCAAACGTGACATGGCGTCCAATCTGAATTCCAGCCAATTTTGCATTGAAAAAGTCAAACGGCGCTCCTTCCATTCTGAGCTCTGCCATGCACCGAAACAGTGGTTCCCCCCCACATATCAGGTATCTGCGTACTCAGGACAAATTGCACAATAACTTTTGCAGTCCAATTTCTCCTGTTACCCTTGGTAAAATAAAAAAAATTGAACCTGAAGTATTTTTTTTATGAAAAAAAGTTAGATGTTCATTTTTTTTTAAATATTCAAAAAAATTCCTGTGACGCACCTAAAGGGTTAATAAACTTCTTGAATGTGGTTTTGAGCACTTTAAGGGGTGCAGTTTTTAGAATGGTGTCACTTTTGGGTATTTTCTATCATATAGACCCCTCAAAGTGGCTTCAAATGTGATGTGGTCCTAAAAATAAAATGGTGTTGTAAAAATGAGAAATCGCTGGTCAACTTTTAACCCTTATAACTTCCTAACAAAAAAAATTTTGGTTCCAAAATTGTGCTGATGTAAAGTAAACATGTGGGAAATGTTACTTATCAAGTTTTTTGTGTGCCGTATCTCTGTGATTTAAGGGCATAAAAATTCAAAGTTGGAAAATTGCGAAATTTTCAAAATTTTTGCCAAATTTCCGTTTTTCTCACAAATAAACGCAAGTTATTTGAATGAAATTTTACTACTAACATGAAGTACAATATGTCACGAGAAAACAATGTCAGAATCACCGGGATCCATGGAAGCGTTCCAGAGTTATGACCTCATAAAGGTACAGTGGTCAGAATTGTAAAAATTGGCCCGGTCATGAACGTGCAAACCACCCTTGGGGGTGAAGGGGCTAATTAATAAAAAAATTGGAGAAAGAGAAACCAATCACAAACTAAAATGTTTCTATACTAATGCACAAAGCATGGGCAACAAACAAGGAGAATTGGAACTACTAACACAGGAAAAGAAATATGATGTCATTGGAATCACTGAAACTTGGTGGGACAATACACATGACTGGAATACAAGACTAGAAGGATACAACTTATTTGCAAGAAACAGACTTGATAAACGAGGAGGGGGTGTCGCATTGTATGTTAGAAACGCGTATATCTGCACAGAGATTGAAGCTTCAGAGACTGGGAGTTCTGTGGAAACTGTTTGGGTAAGAATACAAGGACAGAACAATGGAAAGGACACCATTGTAGGCATTTACTACAGGCCGCCTGTGCAAGCTGAAGATATGGATGAACTCTTTATGCATCAAATGGCCAAGTTCTCCAAAAAATATGATATAGTTGTTATGGGAGATTTCAACTATCCAGACATTTGTTGGGAATCTCTCTCAGGCATAACTAACAGGCCAAGGAAATTCTTATCCTCTCTTGCTGACAACTTTATCTTCCAAAAGGTAAGGGAGAAAACAAGGGGAACTGCTACCTTGGATCTAATCCTTATAAACAGGGAGGAAATGGTTGAGGAGGTAAAAGTGGCTGGGACCCTAGGAGGTAGCGACCATGCTATTTTAGAATTTTGGATAACTAGAGGAGGAAGACCTGTGAAGACTCAGACGTCAAGGTTAGATTTCAGAAAGGTAGATTTTAAGGGATTCAGAAAGAGAATTGGAGGGATCCAATGGCTGGATATCCTTAAAGACAAAAATGTCCAGGAAGGATGGGAAATCTTGAAAAATGAAATTCTCAAAACACAATTGTTAACAATTCCGAAAAGAGGGAAGAATAGGAAGCATTTAAGGAAACCAGGATGGATGAACACAGACCTTAAGCACATGCTAATAAGGAAGAAAAAAATGTTTATAAAATGGAAAGAGGGAGGCATATCTAAAGAAGAATATAATGCTGTCTGCAGAACCTGCAGGGCACAAATCAGATTAGCTAAAGCTGAAAATGAATTGAGGCTTGCAAGAGATGTCAAAAGCAATAATAAAGGATTTTGGGGATATGTCAAAAGTAAAAGAAAAGTCAAAGATGCTATAGGATTTTTACAGGATGAAAATGATGAAATGGTAAGACAGGATGTTGAGAAGGCCGAACTTTTAAATTCCTATTTTGCATCTGTTTTCTCTCAGAAAGGAAATGTAACATCAACTGTTCTTCACTGTCCTATTAAGGGTATAGAAGAATCCAGGATATCTATAAACAGAAAGATAGTGCGGAAACACTTAGCTAACCTAAATGAATTCAAGTCTCCAGGTCCAGATGAATTACACCCCAGAGTACTGAAGGAGATAGCAGAAGAAATTTTTGAACCCCTCTCCATAATCTTTGAAAATTCTTGGAGAACAGGAGAAGTCCCAGAAGACTAGAGAAGAGCAAATGTTGTTCCTATCTTCAAAAATGGGAAGAAGGTGGACCCAGGCAACTATAGGCCGGTGAGTCTGACTTCTATACCAGGAAAGATCTTTGAACAAATTATTAAACAACATGTATGTCAGTACCTGGATAAGAATGAAGTGATTAAACAGAGTCAGCATGGGTTTGTAACTAATAAGTCATGTCAGACTAACTTAATTTCCTTCTATGACGGAATCACTGATTGGGTGGATCAAGGAAATGCTGTAGATATAGTATATCTTGACTTCAGCAAAGCATTTGACAAAGTATCTCATACAATCCTTATTGAAAAAATGACTAAGTATGGAATGGACAAGGCAACTGTTAGGTGGATTCATAACTGGCTTAGTGATCGGACCCAAAGAGTTGTCGTAAATGGCTGCACATCCAGTTGGAAGAATGTCTCAAGTGGGGTACCACAGGGCTCTGTCCTGGGCCCTGTATTGTTCAACATCTTTATCAATGATTTAGATGAAGGAATTGCGGGTAAACTGATTAAATTTGCTGATGACACAAAGCTAGGAGGGATAGCTAATACTAGAGAAGAGAGAGGATTCAAAAAGATATAAATAAACTGGAGAAGTGGGCAGCAACTAACAGAATGGTTTTTAACAGGGAAAAATGCAAAGTACTACATCTGGGCAATAAAAATGAAAAAAGCATATACAGAATGGGAGGAATAGGGCTAAGCAACAGCAAATGTGAAAAAGACTTGGGTATACTAATAGATCACAGACTGAATATGAGTCAACAGTGTGATGCAGCAGCAAAAAAGGCAAATGCAATTCTAGGATGTATTAACAGAAGCATACAGTCTAGATCACGTGAAGTCATTATTTCCCTCTACTCCTCTTTGGTCAGACCTCATCTGGAATATTGTGTCCAGTTTTGGGCACCACATTTTAAAAAAGACATCAACAAACTGGAGCAAGATCAGAAAAGAGCAACCAGAATGGTGACCGGTCTGCAAACCCTGTCTTATGAGGAAAGGTTGCAGGATTTGGGAATGTTTAGTTTGCAAAAGAGAAGACTGAGAGGAGACTTAATAGCTGTCTACAAATATCTAAAGGGTTGTCACATTGTAGAAGGATCAACTTTATTCTCATTTGCACAAGGAAAGACTAGAAGCAATGGGATGAAACTGAATGGGAGGAGACACAGATTAGATATTAGAAAAATCTTTTTGACAGTTAGAGTGATCAATGAGTGGAACAAGCTGCCACGAGAAGTGGTGAGTTCTCCTTCAATGGAAGTCTTCAAACAGAGGCTGGACAGACATCTGACTGGGATGATTTAGCGAATCCTGCTTTGAGCAGGGGGTTGGACCAGATGGCCCAGGAGGTCCCTTCCAACTCTACGATTCTATGATTCTATGACAGCCTAAATTGGGAGGAAAAATTGGAGACCGGAAATGCAAAGGTTCAGCGATGGAAGAACTGGAGTCTGACTTACAGAGAAAGTGTTGCTATGTTGAAGACTTACCTGGTCCCCGTCTTCTTGTATGTCTCTGTCGTTTTTCCTTTGCCAGAATCCTTCTCGGCAAGGCTCCTCAGCCTGTTCTTCCACCTCTTGTGGGGGAACAGGATGAACCTGATAAAGAGGGGAATAACGTACCTACAGCGGAGTGAGGGAGGGCTGGATATGTTAAATCCAAGGGTTTTCTTTGACTCCTTGTTTCTGAAAGTAAATTTTGGGAGCATGGATTCAAACAGTAGCTCCCTGTGGGCGAATAGTATCAGGTATTGGATATTGCCTTTTGAGGAATCTTAGGTTCGAGGCGGCAGTCTCAAGAGGAGGAGATGGACAGGCGACCACCTTCCCCAGTATCTGGAATATGGTCTGAAGTGTGTCAGGAAGTGGGGACTGGAGAAGTCCTACATTGAGAGTAATACGAGGAAAGATCTGTGTGCTCATACATGTAGGACTTTCTTCTACTCTCCACTGGCCCTAAGAGATTGTGCCACCAGGACTCTTCAGGACAGTCTCCGATTCCTCAACGGGAGGCGACTTCCAGCAAAGTTTTTTGACATTGCTTGGCTGTCGCTACATGGGAAGCTCTTTGTGAGGGGGAACTTAAAATATTTAAGTGTTTCGGATCGTAACTGTCCCCTTGGTTGTCAGCAGGAGGAAACTATGGAGCATTTTATTTGTGATTGCTGGGGAGGTAGGGAAATATGGACGGAAGTATCGACCAAGCTGAAAATCCCCAGACTGCTGTCCCTGAATTACCCTGACATTGTCTATGGTGTCCCATCCACTGACGGTAACATCGACAGGGGGACAATGTACCTGATCATTACCACCATTAAGTATTACCACTGGCACATGAGAACCCGAGTGTCCCTCCACAGCGAGCCCTTCCATCCCGTCACCGCAGCCACAAAGATACTGTCCGAGCTCAGATGGATAAGAGCGTTAGAGATAAAGAAAAGTCAGAGTAATGAGAGACTATGGAGGAATGTGTCTGTGGGATAATAACATGATCGTGTTACTAAAAGTATTTATTTCATATTCTTCCTTCCACAGGAGTGAACTCTAAGTTACCTTTATTCCTAATGTATTAATTTAGTTCTATAATTATTGTCTGATGCATTCATGAGAATTTATGTTTTGAATTAAGGAAGAATTCTGTTTATTTTAATTGTATTTGTTGGTTTTATACAATAAAAATTGCCCCTATGTACAAGTATATAACTACTATAATACTGCTCCTATGTACAAGAATATAACTACTATAATACTGTCCCCTATGTACAAGAATATAACTACTGTAATACTGCCCCTATGTACAAGAATATAACTACTATAATACTGCCCCCTATGCACAAGAATATAACTACTATAATACTGCCCCCTATGCACAAGAATATAACTACTATAATACTGCCCCTATGTACTAGAATATAACTACTATAATACTGCCCCCTATGTACAAGAATATAACTACTATAATACTGCTCCTATGTACAAAAATATAACTACTATAATAATGCTTCCTATGTACAAGACTATAACTACTATAATACTGCCCCCTATGTACAAGAATATGACTACTATAATACTGCCCCTATGTACAAGAATATAACTACTATAATACTGCCCTCTGTCACGGGATCCTTCTCTGGTATCACACAATCAACAGAGCAAGCGAAGAGTGAACAATTCCAAGACCTTTATTCAGGCAAAAATACGAAAAGGCCCATATTCAGTCCACCACACAAAGGATAAGATAGTCCAGAATAAGAATGCAGTCCAGTATCAGGATAAAATGTCCAGGGAAACGAGATTCCACAACTCTAGCATTCAGAGGATAAAAATGGATCCTTCTCTCTGAAATGCAGCCTTTTCACCATCATATCTATACCGGAACTGACCTGTCCAGCTGCCGTTCTTCCCCCCACCCCCTTCCTTGTCCAGGGGTAGTCCAACAAGTTGCCTCCCAGAGGAGAACAAAAGGCCTTAGGGATTAATGCACTACAGAAGGTCATCAAGAGACAGATACAGTGAGGCTGTAGACTTACAATGTAATAAGAAAAACACTATGAAAATAACTGGAATTGTTAAAAATAGGAATATACAAAAAATGACATCCACATAGCATATCTCACCATCACAACCCCCCCCCCATAATAAGTGAGCACGCCATGAAGTCTACACAGACCTCTGGCCTGCTCACTTTAGTCCATATTGCTCAGTTATTTATAGTTCCTTGTACAGTGGCAGGGGTAGGTCGGCCTGGGGAGCCTATGGTTCTTCTTGTCGAGACAGTCCATCGGCGTTCTGGTGTTGGCTTCCCTGCTTGTATTGGATGGAGAAGCTGTAGGGTTGTAAGGACAAGCTCCACCGCAGCAATCTTCCATTGTCCCCTGATACGCGGTTCAGCCATGTGAGGGGGTTGTGGTCTGTAACAATTGTGAAGTCTCTGCCATACAAGTAGGGCTGCAATTTTTTTAGCGCCCATACGATGGCAAGGCACTCCTTTTCAATAGTGGCATAGGCAACTTCCCGATCCAGTAGTTTCCGACTGGCAAAAGCAACAGGATGTTCTTCTCCGGCGGCGTTCACTTGGCTAAGTACTGCCCCAATCCCAAAGGTGGATGCATCTGTCTGCACGAGGAACCTGCGTTTATAATCCGGGGCAGCCAAGACAGGAGCAGTGACGAGGGCAGTCTTTAACGCTGAAAAGGCATCCTCGCATGCCGTCGTCCACGTCACATTCCTAGGCATGTTCTTGCGGGTCAGGTCGGTTAGGGGCTTGGTCAAGGTGCTGAAGTTAGAAACAAATTTGCGATAGTAACCAGCAGTTCCTAAAAACGCAAGTACCTGCTTTTTAGTCTGGGGTCTACACCAGTTGCTAATGGCTTCCACCTTGGCATGCTCAGGCCTTAGTGTCCCACCCCCTACTCTATGCCTGAGGTACTGCACCTCAGCCATCCCTATTTGGCACTTATCAGGGCGAATGGTCAGTCCTGCAGTAAGGATACAGTCCAGCACTATGCCCAAGTGTTTAAGATGTTCCTCCCAGGTTGTGCTAAAAATGGCGATGTCATCTAAGTAAGCACAGGCAAAGTCCTGACATTGTTGTAACAGTCGATCCACCAGTCTCTGGAAAGTAGCGGGGGCAGTTTTCATCCCAAAGGGCATTCCCAGGAACTCATAAAGCCCAAATGGAGTAATGAAGGCTGAGCGCTCCCGAGCGTCCTCCGTTAGGGGTATCTGCCAGTACCCCTTGCTCAAGTCTAACGTGGTCACAAATTGGGCACTGGCCAGACGATCCAATAGATCATCAATCCTGGGCATGGGATAAGCATCACTCTTGGTGGCATCATTTAGTCGTCTGTAATCAACACAGAATCGTGTTGTACCATCCTTCTTAGGGACCAGGACGACAGGAGAAGCCCAAGAACTGTGAGATGGCTGAATAACTCCCAGTTGTTTCATCTCCTCCAGTTCATTCTTTATCATGCCTTGAACAGCCTCTGGAACCCGGTAGGCAGCCTGCTGGATGGGGCGTTGTCCGGGGGTTTCCACATGGTGACTGGTGAGAGTAGTCTTCCCCGGCTTTGAGGAGAAAGCAGCAGCCCTCGGCCTTAGTACGGCGACAATATCGTCCTTTTGTATATCCAATAAATGGGAGCCCAGGGGCACTTGTTCCAGTGATCCTCCTGCTTGGGCAACCTGGAGGAGATCTGGGAGATACTCGGCGGCGGCGGTATCACTAGGGGGGTGGCAGACAGCTAGAACAGGCAGAGATCGGTCGTGGTAGTCTTTCAGCATGTTAATGTGGACTGTTTTCTGTCGTCGACCACTAGAGTCCAGGGCATTTAACATAGTTAGTGTCATTAAGTTTCTTGACAACCTGGTAAGGGCCTTCCCACACTGCTTGAAGCTTGTTGGCAGGGGAAGCAGTAATCATGAGCACTTGCTGTCCTTCCATAAATTCCCGGTTCCTGGCATTACGGTCATACCAGGTTTTTTGTCTGGACTGGGCCATTCGCTGATGTTCTTTAGCGAAGGTAGCTAGCTGGGCGAGACGGTCTCTGAGCTCTAGAACATAGGGAACGATGGGCATTCCGGTATCTGAGATGTCTCCCTCCAAATGTTCTTTCAGAAGAGTGAGAGGCCCACGGACCTTCCGGCTAAACAGTAGTTCGAAGGGAGAGAACCCTGTGGACTCTTGGGGAACCTCCCGATAGGCGAAGAGGAGATGTGGCAGGTACTTTTCCCAGTCTTTTTCAACGTCAACAAAAGCCCTCAGCATATTTTTTAGGGTTCCATTAAAGCGTTCACATAGTCCGTTGGTCTGCGGGTGGTATGGGGTGGTGCGAATGGCTCGAACACCACAGGTATGCCATAGGGACTGGACCAGATCTGACATGAACTGAGTGCCTTGATCTGACAATATTTCACTAGGAAACCCTACCCGGGTAAAGATGGTAACAAGGGCCTCGGCTACCTTTACTGCTGTAATACTGGACAGGGCCACAGCTTCAGGATACCTAGTGGCATTGTCCACCACGGTCAGGATATATTTTTTCCCCGACCTGCTGGGGTGGGCCAGAGGACCTATGATGTCGACGGCTACACGTTGAAATGGTTCCTCAATTATGGGCATGAATTGCAGGGGTACCTTATGTCGAGCTCCTGGATGCCGCATTCGCTGGCACACATCACAGGTGCGGCAATAATGGGCTACAGACTGCGAGACGCCAGGCCAGTAAAAACTTTGGGTGAGTCTCTTTTCAGTCCTTTTTCTCCCTTGATGCCCAGCCAAGGGGATGTCATGGGCCAGTTGAAGTAGCTGTGCCCTGTACTTCTGAGGGACAATGAGTTGCCTGGTCGTTGCGTCAGGGTTGCCCTGGTCACTGCCCTTTGTTACACGATAATACAGTCCATTTTCTCGAGTGAAGCCATCCCCATTATCTCCCATGTGCCCAGTTTCTGCCTTTCGCCTAAGGGCTGCTAAGGTAGTGTCACCCTCTATTTCTCTCCTAAACTCCTCTCTGTCCCAAGACTCTCCCAATGTAGTAGCAGCGAAAGTATTGCTTACCGACTCTGATGCGGTTTGTGGTGGTTGCTCCCCGGTGGGGTCCGGATGACGTAGTGCTTGAAGGGCCTGTAGTCGGGTGACTGCTCCCACAAATTGGCACTGTAACTCCCCAATGTCGTTCCCAAGCAGGATATCTGCAGGAAGTCCTCCCATAACTCCAATTCAACACAGTTTTTCTCCACAACCATAATCCAAACGCACAGAAGCTCGCTGTATATATTTGCGGGCACCGCCCGCCAGGACAATGGGAATTCCCGGACCCTGGTAAATTGCCTCGGGTCGAACCACACAGGGGTCAGCGATAGTCAAGAATGTCCCCGTGTCTCTAAATCCTGACACTTTGTATCCATCAATAAAGACATCCTGCAGGTGGCGTTGCCGTTGCTCTGAGTAGCTAAAGGACAGAGGCCGGAGTCCGTACACTCCGTGGAGGGGTATCTATGGTGCCGTGGTCGGTGGTCCACTCTGGTGGGGTTGGTGGTAGCTCTTCCTCAGGCGGGGTGGAGTGCATAAGATGCACTGGACGAGGTGGGGCTGCGTGGGGCTCCCTCCGAATCTTGGAGGGGCAGCCAGACTGCAAATGTCCAGGTTGCCCACACCCATAACACCTCCTCTCTGTGATACCCCCAGGTCGTGGTCGGAACTGTTGGGGCCTAGGATTGTGAGCCGTGATTGTCATCGGCTTGCGACTAGGTGGAAGAGCAGATATAATTGGAGGGGGACGGGGCGCGGGAGC
Source organism: Dendrobates tinctorius (assembly GCF_039654945.1). NCBI lineage: Eukaryota > Metazoa > Chordata > Amphibia > Anura > Dendrobatidae > Dendrobates > Dendrobates tinctorius. The sequence goes on along the minus strand of NW_027361761.1, from coordinate 1,852,433 downwards.
AGGCCGTGGTTCATTGTCCAGAAGCCTCCTCCATTGCGGCCGGATAGTAAGGGCTTCATCGGCCAGGGCTGCAGCTCTATCCACGGTACACGGCGTGCGCTCCCGGACCCATTCCCGTACCTCTGCAGGGTACTTGGCAAGAAATTGTTCTATAAGGAACGCCTGTATAACATCTTCCACAGTAAAGGAGTTTTCTGCTTCCAGCCATATCCGACATGCCTCGGACATCTTATGTGCATACATCCTAAACGATCCCCCCGTGGTGCATGGGAGGTCTCGGAACTTGGCCCTATATGAGTCTGGGGTGATAGCATGGTAATCCAGGATAGTCCGCTTTACAATGTTATAATCCCGATTCCGCAGTGTATCAATGGTTCGGTAATCCTCCGCCAAGCTTCCGTTCAGGAGCCCCACTAACAAACGCATCCAGCTAGAGTGGGGCACCTCCATCACAGCACACTGCTGCTCAAAGTCTTTGAAGAACCCCTCCACATCTCCAGAAGCCTCATCAAATGGCTTAAACTCTGTCCGGGTGATCCGTACAGGCTCCTGGATTGTTGGGGTTACACTCCACATTGCGTTACTCCCTTTTTAAAGCTCCATTGCTTCCTGTCTCTGCTGTGCCCGGCGGGCAGCCTCCTCCTTGTACTCCTGTGAGACGCCGGGGCCCAGAACCGCCATCTCTTCTTCATACCACACCAACCACTGGCTTTTCTGGATGGGGATCCCGGTCTCCAGTGCTTGTCCTTCAGACATCTGGGAGGAGGTGGCCGGGCTAGCGCCCACCAGTAGATCGATTAAGGCCTCTTTAGTCAGTCCCTGGTAGTGCAGGCCCAGGTCTCTGGCTCTCTCCTGTAAACTGCATACAGTCCAACAATTTCTGTACTCACTCTGTGGGTGGTTCTCCATTGGGTTACGCTCTGTTGATCCCACTGCTGCCACCAAGTTGTCACGGGGTCCTTCTCTGGTATCACACAATCAACAGAGCAAGCGAAGAGTGAACAATTCCAAGACCTTTTATTCAGGCAAAAATACGAAAAGGTCCACATTCAGTCCACCACACAAAGGATAAGATAGTCCAGAATAAGAATGCAGTCCAGTATCAGGATAAAATATCCAGGGAAAAGAGATTCCACAACTCTAGCATTCAGAGGATAAAAATGGATCCTTCTCTCTGAAATGCAGCCTTTTCACCATCATGTCTATACCGGAACTGACCTGTCCAGCTGCCGTTCTTCCCCCCACCCCCTTCCTTGTCCAGGGGTAGTCCAACAAGTTGCCTCCCAGAGGAGAACAAAAGGCCTTAGGGATTAATGCACTACAGAAGGTCATCAAGAGACAGATACAGTGAGGCTGTAGACTTACAATGTAATAAGAAAAACACTATGAAAATAACTGGAATTGTTAAAAATAGGAATATACAAAAAATGACATCCACATAGCATATCTCACCATCACAACCCCCCCCCATAATAAGTGAGCACGCCATGAAGTCTACACAGACCTCTGGCCTGCTCACTTTAGTCCATATTGCTCAGTTATTTATAGTTCCTTGTACAGTGGCAGGGGTAGGTCGGCCTGGGGAGCCTATGGTTCTTCTTGTCGAGACAGTCCATCGGCGTTCTGGTGTTGGCTTCCCTGCTTGTATTGGATGGAGAAGCTGTAGGGTTGTAAGGACAAGCTCCACCGCAGCAATCTTCCATTGTCCCCTGATACGCGGTTCAGCCATGTGAGGGGGTTGTGGTCTGTAACAATTGTGAAGTCTCTGCCATACAAGTAGGGCTGCAATTTTTTTAGCGCCCATACGATGGCAAGGCACTCCTTTTCAATAGTGGCATAGGCAACTTCTCGATCCAGTAGTTTCCGACTGGCAAAAGCAACAGGATGTTCTTCTCCGGTGGCGTTCACTTGGCTAAGTACTGCCCCAATCCCAAAGGTGGATGCATCTGTCTGCACGAGGAACCTGCGTTTATAATCCGGGGCAGCCAAGACAGGAGCAGTGACGAGGGCAGTCTTTAACGCTGAAAAGGCATCCTCGCATGCCGTCGTCCACGTCACATTCCTAGGCATGTTCTTGCGGGTCAGGTCGGTTAGGGGCTTGGCCAAGGTGCTGAAGTTAGAAACAAATTTGCGATAGTAACCAGCAGTTCCTAAAAACGCAAGTACCTGCTTTTTAGTCTGGGGTCTACACCAGTTGCTAATGGCTTCCACCTTGGCATGCTCAGGCCTTAGTGTCCCACCCCCTACTCTATGCCTGAGGTACTGCACCTCAGCCATCCCTATTTGGCACTTATCAGGGTGAATGGTCAGTCCTGCAGTAAGGAAACAGTCCAGCACTATGCCCAAGTGTTTAAGATGTTTCTCCCAGGTTGTGCTAAAAATGGCGATGTCATCTAAGTAAGCACAGGCAAAGTCCTGACATTGTTGTAACAGTCGATCCACCAGTCTCTGGAAAGTAGCGGGGGCAGTTTTCATCCCAAAGGGCATTCCCAGGAACTCATAAAGCCCAAATGGAGTAATGAAGGCTGAGCGCTCCCGAGCGTCCTCCGTTAGGGGTATCTGCCAGTACCCCTTGCTCAAGTCTAACGTGGTCACAAATTGGGCACTGGCCAGACGATCCAATAGATCATCAATCCTGGGCATGGGATAAGCATCACTCTTGGTGGCATCATTTAGTCGTCTGTAATCAACACAGAATCGTGTTGTACCATCCTTCTTAGGGACCAGGACGACAGGAGAAGCCCAAGAACTGTGAGATGGCTGAATAACTCCCAGTTGTTTCATCTCCTCTAGTTCGTTCTTTATCATGCCTTGAACAGCCTCTGGAACCAGGTAGGCAGCCTGCTGGATGGGGCGTTGTCCGGGGGTTTCCACATGGTGACTGGTGAGAGTAGTCTTCCCCGGCTTTGAGGAGAAAGCAGCAGCCCTCGGCCTTAGTACGGCGACAATATCGTCCTTTTGTATATCCAATAAATGGGAGCCCAGGGGCACTTGTTCCAGTGATCCTCCTGCTTGGGCAACCTGGAGGAGATCTGGGAGATACTCGGCGGCGGCGGTATCACTAGGGGGGTGGCAGACAGCTAGAACAGGCAGAGATCGGTCGTGGTAGTCTTTCAGCATGTTAATGTGGACTGTTTTCTGTCGTCGACCACTAGAGTCCAGGGCATTTAACATAGTTAGTGTCATTAAGTTTCTTGACAACCTGGTAAGGGCCTTCCCACACTGCTTGAAGCTTGTTGGCAGGGGAAGCAGTAATCATGAGCACTTGCTGTCCTTCCATAAATTCCCGGTTCCTGGCATTACGGTCATACCAGGTTTTTTGTCTGGACTGGGCCATTCGCTGATGTTCTTTAGCGAAGGTAGCTAGCTGGGCGAGACGGTCTCTGAGCTCTAGAACATAGGGAACGATGGGCATTCCGGTATCTGAGATGTCTCCCTCCAAATGTTCTTTCAGAAGAGTGAGAGGCCCACGGACCTTTCCGGCTAAACAGTAGTTCGAAGGGAGAGAACCCTGTGGACTCTTGGGGAACCTCCCAATAGGCGAAGAGGAGATGTGGCAGGTACTTTTCCCAGTCTTTTTCAACGTCAACAAAAGCCCTCAGCATATTTTTTAGGGTTCCATTAAAGCGTTCACATTGTCCGTTGGTCTGCGGGTGGTATGGGGTGGTGCGAATGGCTCGAACACCACAGGTATGCCATAGGGACTGGACCAGATCTGACATGAACTGAGTGCCTTGATCTGACAATATTTCACTAGGAAACCCTACCCGGGTAAAGATGGTAACAAGGGCCTCGGCTACCTTTACTGCTGTAATACTGGACAGGGCCACAGCTTCAGGATACCTAGTGGCATTGTCCACCACGGTCAGGATATATTTTTTCCCCGACCTGCTGGGGTGGGCCAGAGGACCTATGATGTCGACGGCTACACGTTGAAATGGTTCCTCAATTATGGGCATGAATTGCAGGGGTACCTTATGTCGAGCTCCTGGATGCCGCATTCGCTGGCACACATCACAGGTGCGGCAATAATGGGCTACAGACTGCGAGACGCCAGGCCAGTAAAAACTTTGGGTGAGTCTCTTATCAGTCCTTTTTCTCCCTTGATGCCCAGCCAAGGGGATGTCATGGGCCAGTTGAAGTAGCTGTGCCCTGTACTTCTGAGGGACAATGAGTTGCCTGGTCGTTGCGTCAGGGTTGCCCTGGTCACTGCCCTTTGTTACACGATAATACAGTCCATTTTCTCGAGTGAAGCCATCCCCATTATCTCCCATGTGCCCAGTTTCTGCCTTTCGCCTAAGGGCTGCTAAGGTAGTGTCACCTTCTATTTCTCTCCTAAACTCCTCTCTGTCCCAAGACTCTCCCAATGTAGTAGCAGTGAAAGTATTGCTTACCGACTCTGATGCGGTTTGTGGTGGTTGCTCCCCGGTGGGGTCCGGATGACGTAGTGCTTGAAGGGCCTGTAGTCGGGTGACTGCTCCCACAAATTGGCACTGTAACTCCCCAATGTCGTTCCCAAGGAGGGTATCTGCAGGAAGTCCTCCCATAACTCCAATCCAACACAGTTTTTCTCCACAACCATAATCTAAACGCACAGAAGCTCGCTGTATATATTTGCGGGCACCGCCCGCCAGGACAATGGGAATTCCCGGACCCTGGTAAATTGCCTCGGGTCGAACCACACAGGGGTCAGCGATAGTCAAGAATGTCCCCGTGTCTCTAAATCCTGACACTTTGTATCCATCAATAAAGACATCCTGCAGGTGGCGTTGCCGTTGCTCTGAGTAGCTAAAGGACAGAGGCCGGAGTCCGTACACTCCGTGGAGGGGTATCTATGGTGCCGTGGTCGGTGGTCCACTCTGGTGGGGGTGGTGGTAGCTCTTCCTCAGGCGGGGTGGAGTGCATAAGATGCACTGGACGAGGTGGGGCTGCGTGGGGCTCCCTCCGAATCTTGGAGGGGCAGCCAGACTGCAAATGTCCAGGTTGCCCACACCCATAACACCTCCTCTCTGTGATACCCCCAGGTCGTGGTCGGAACTGTTGGGGCCTAGGATTGTGAGCCGTGATTGTCATCGGCTTGCGACTAGGTGGAAGGGCAGATATAATTGGAGGGGGACGGGGCGCGGGAGCAGGCCGTGGTTCATTGTCCAGAAGCCTCCTCCATTGCGGCCAGATAGTAAGGGCTTCATCGGCCAGGGCTGCAGCTCTATCCACGGTACACGGCGTGCGCTCCCGGACCCATTCCCGTACCTCTGCAGGGTACTTGGCAAGAAATTGTTCTATAAGGAACGCCTGTATAACATCTTCCACAGTAAAGGAGTTTTCTGCTTCCAGCCATATCCGACATGCCTCGGACATCTTATGTGCATACATCCTAAACGATCCCCCCGTGGTGCATGGGAGGTCTCGGAACTTGGCCCTATATGAGTCTGGGGTGATAGCATGGTAATCCAGGATAGTCCGCTTTACAATGTTATAATCCCGATTCCGCAGTGTATCAATGGTTCGGTAATCCTCCGCCAAGCTTCCGTTCAGGAGCCCCACTAACAAACGCATCCAGCTAGAGTGGGGCACCTCCATCACAGCACACTGCTGCTCAAAGTCTTTGAAGAACCCCTCCACATCTCCAGAAGCCTCATCAAATGGCTTAAACTCTGTCCGGGTGATCCGTACAGGCTCCTGGATTGTTGGGGTTACACTCCACATTGCGTTACTCCCTTTTTAAAGCTCCATTGCTTCCTGTCTCTGCTGTGCCCGGCGGGCAGCCTCCTCCTTGTACTCCTGAGAGATGCCGGGGCCCAGAACCGCCATCTCTTCTTCATACCACACCAACCACTGGCTTTTCTGGATGGGGATCCCGGTCTCCAGTGCTTGTCCTTCAGACATCTGGGAGGAGGTGGCCGGGCTAGCGCCCACCAGTAGATCGATTAAGGCCTCTTTAGTCAGTCCCTGGTAGTTCAGGCCCAGGTCTCTGGCTCTCTCCTGTAAACTGCATACAGTCCAACAATTTCTGTACTCACTCTGTGGGTGGTTCTCCATTGGGTTACGCTCTGTTGATCCCACTGCTGCCACCAAGTTGTCACGGGGTCCTTCTCTGGTATCACACAATCAACAGAGCAAGCGAAGAGTGAACAATTCCAAGACCTTTTATTCAGGCAAAAATACGAAAAGGTCCACATTCAGTCCACCACACAAAGGATAAGATAGTCCAGAATAAGAATGCAGTCCAGTATCAGGATAAAATATCCAGGGAAAAGAGATTCCACAACTCTAGCATTCAGAGGATAAAAATGGATCCTTCTCTCTGAAATGCAGCCTTTTCACCATCATGTCTATACCGGAACAGACCTGTCCAGCTGCCGTTCTTCCCCCCCACCCCCTTCCTTGTCCAGGGGTAGTCCAACAAGTTGCCTCCCAGAGGAGAACAAAAGGCCTTAGGGATTAATGCACTACAGGGGGTCATCAAGAGACAGATACAGTGAGGCTGTAGACTTACAATGTAATAAGAAAAACACTATGAAAATAACTGGAATTGTTAAAAATAGGAATGACATCACAAAAAATGACATCCACATAGCATATCACACCATCACACCCTCTATGTACAAGAATATAACTACTATAATACTGCTCCTATGTACAAGAATATAACTACTATAATACTGCTCCCTATGTACAAGAATATAACTACTTTAATACTGCTCCTATGTACAAGAATATAACTAGTATAATACTACCCCTATGTACAAGAATATAACTACTATAATACTGCCCCTATGTACAAGAATATAACTACTATAATACTGCCCGAATGTACAAGAATATAACTACAATTATTTTGTTCCATCTGTGTTACAGGTACAATACTTCTGTATCAGAATCTATTTACCCAATAAATGTGTCAATATGATCTATGTTCATTATAGATGAGGGAAATATTTGCGTTTAGTTGCTCCGCGTCTGTAGTAATGCAGAGTTCAGATGTTCTCTGTAATATATAAATTTATTATGATCGTTTCTTTTTCTCTTCTCTTTCACCTTCATTTGTTCACAATCTTTTTACTGTTATCAGGGAACTCAACCAGAACCAATTAAAAAGCTTGGCAGCAAAGCAGTGACCAAGATGGATGAACCAATACTGCCAGCAGACGCCATTTCCATCAAGTCCGAGGACAAAAAATGAATAATCTAAAAGAAATCAGAACAACTTGTAGTTATTTCCTAATAAAACACAGCAGTGAGCGACAGGTAATCTGTGAAACACATAAACTACTATGTCATCAGGATCCAGTGGAAGCAAGAAAACTTGGCATAAAAGCCAGCAAGTAAAAGTGGTATAGTAGTTGTAATGTACAGTGGCTTGTGAAAGTATTCACCCCCTTGTCTTTTTACCTATTTTGTTACATTACAACCTGCGTGTAAATATTTTTGTAATCTTATTTCTATCTGATGTATCAGCACTAAATCGTCTAAGTTAGTGATGTGAGAAAAATACAGGCATAAATTATATTACTACTATAGTACTGCCCCTATGTAGAAGAATATAAACATTATAGTAGCTATATTCCTGTACATAGGGGCAGTATTAGGCTATGTGCACACGTATGCAGAAAATTTCTGCATAAAAACAGGACTCCTTCCCAGAAAACGCGCGTTTTTGCCGCGTGTCCCAGACACATAGAAAATAGCCAGAAATGCAGAATTTACCGCAAAATTAATGAGCATGCTGTGTTTTTTACCGCAAAGTTTTTTTTTCACTGTAAAAAATGCATCAATATGCACAAAAAGTGCAAACTGCATCAAAATGAATGGGAAGCTTCTTTTAAGCGTTTTTTGAGTGGATATTTTGGTAAATCCGTGGGAAAAACGTGAAAAAAAAACCGCTGTGTGCGAACACAGCCCTATAGTAGTTATGTTCTTGTACATAGGGGCAGTATTATAGTAGTTATATTCTTGTACATAGGGGCAGTATTATAGTAGTTATATTCTTGTACATAGGAGCAGTATTATAGTAGTTATATTCTTGTATATAGGAGCAGTATTATAGTAGTTATATTCTTGTACATAGGGGGCAGTATTATAGTAGTTATATTCTTGTACATAGGGAGCAGTATTATAGTAGTTATATTCTTGTACATAGGGGCAGTATTATAGTAGTTATATTCTTGTGCATAGGGGCAGTATTATAGTAGTTATATTCTTGTGCATAGGAGCAGTATTATAGTAGTTATATTCTTGTACATAGGGGGCAGTATTATAGTAGTTATATTCTTGTACATAGGGAGCAGTATTATAGTAGTTATATTCTTGTACATAGGGGCAGTATTATAGTAGTTATATTCTTGTGCATAGGAGCAGTATTATAGTAGTTATATTCTTGTATATAGGAGGAGTATTATAGTAGTTATATTCTTGTACATAGGGGGCAGTATTATAGTAGTTATATTCTTGTACATAGGGAGCAGTATTATAGTAGTTATATTCTTGTACATAGGGGCAGTATTATAGTAGTTATATTCTTGTGCATAGGAGCAGTATTATAATAGTTATATTCTTGTACATAGGGGCAATTTTTATTGTAAAAACCAAACAAATACAAATAACATTCCTCCAATAATACAAAACTGAATTCACTAGGATTGTACATACATTCATTACATATCCAGTTTATATATGTCAAATTAACTTAGAGTCCATACTCCTAGTTTGAGGAGAGAAAAAAAAGAAAAGAAAAAAAAAAAAAAAACACTTTGCAAACAGAGCTCATCATGTTCCTACCCAGTGACTCATCCTTCACTATCTTAACATTTCCTAATTTCTCCTAATGATTTTCCCTATCTGAGTTTGGACATTATCTGGTTGACAGCGTCACAGATCTGAGTCGGAGTTATTCTGTTCACCACCGGTCTCCATCTCAGACTCTACCCGAGTGCCCTCAGGTAAGGGCTTCCGCTTTGGCGGAGGACAGTCCTCTACGTCCCTATCACACTCTCCGTCAATTCTCTTAAGGTCATCTTCAAAATCGCAGTCAGACTCAGACAGAACATCAAACCTGTTAGATACGACCATTACACCTGCAGAACTCTGGAATTTCTTCCCGGCTCCTTGGCCAGTGTCATACTCCTCAGGTTTACGGGAGGCCTTGTCCTTTTTCTTCCTTTTCTGATTATTGCTATACTCTTCAGACACAGATGGTAGCACTGAAGTAATGCCTTCCTGAGACTGCTGCCCCTGAGGTACAACCTCCATACTCCCCTGTTCTCTCTCTGAACCCTGCTGCTCTGGTGTTAGCTGAGTAGACCCCTGGCGGACCTCTGGTCTGGTCAGTATTTCCCCTGACAGTAAAGCTGCCTCCTCCAGAATCTCTGCCCCTGCCACCAAGTCCTCGTCAGGAAAGTCCTTACAGATATTGTGCCAGGCGTCTGGACAGTCCCTGTGAGGGTGACCGATCTTCCCACAGAGGTTGCACCTGATGTTCTGGCAGTCTGCAGCTGGATGGCCGACCTCCCCACACAGGCTGCACTTCACCACAGTACAGGTTTTTGCCAGGTGACCTGCCTTGCCACATTTAAAGCACTTACGAGGCTGCCCAGGATAGAAACACACACCCCTCTCCCTCCCAATAAAGAAGGAGTTGGGTAAATGGGCAGTGATGTTATTGCATTGGCGCAGTTTCACCAAAACCCACCACCCTCCCGTCCAGATACCATCACTGTCTCTGCTTTTGGTGAGGTCAGAGACCAGGTCACAATGCCTCCGGAGCCACACCACAATGTCCTGCGGGGGAACAGACTCATTCCAGAAGATGACATTTACAGTGACAGTATCTGGCTTAGAGATAGGAATAAAGCTGAACTTACTCCAGCCCTCCGTGTCTCTAAACTTGGGGAAACTAGACCAGAATCTGTCCAGGTCAGACATGAGCTTAAAGCTGACATCATAGCCCTGCCTGTCTGGAAGATTAATCACTGCCAGGATGCTGACTGGCACAAACCCCATCTGGTGGCACAAGAGCTCCCTGACGACAAACCTCCTGTCTGGCAGGTCCTCCTTGGCACCTCTGTGCCGGAAACGCACGACGTTTCTCCGTTTAAACGCCTGGCCTGTATAATTGGTACCAGAGGTAAAGGACGGAGCACCACGACTCCAGGCATTACTGGGGGGACCGTGCGGGGTCACATTGGGTTGACTGACGGGGTGAAGGTCTGCAGCAGGAGGGGCAGCCACACCTTGTGTGCTTGAAATTAAAGTAGGGAAATCACAGACATTATCATGCACATTGTTATCATCAGCATCAATGTCATTATCAAACTGTGCAGCGTCCACCAAAGATACTGTGCTCCCCCAAGCCCCCAACCCCCCAGATACAGTGCGGTTATCCCCAGCATCAGAGCCCTGCTGGGCACCATCAGTAATGACCGGCACATGTCCACTGCCCAACTGTTGTGCTTGGCATTCTGAGACTTGTAGTCCCTCTGCTGGAAAGTGCAGTCCATGCTGCTTCTTGGAATCTGCTGCAGGCTGCTGTGCTGGGCATTCTGAGACTTGTGGTACACCTGCTGGAATCTGCATAACATGCTGCTGCTTGGGGTCTGCCGCAGGCTGCTGCAGTATTTGACCCTTTTGGAAGCAGAAACTTGCAGGCTGCAGCACTGGCCGCACCGGCTTCTGGGGCTCACCTGGGACAATGTCTGAGCTGGAACCTGCAGAGTCCTGCTTGTGTGACATAAACAGTTCCTGGTTCCTATAAGACTCTGCCAGGGGCCCCAACTTCTCTAGGACACAGTCCATGTCCGTCACCACTTTTGCCAGCTGTATACCAAGCATGTTCAGAGTCTGATCACAAAAGGTGTGATCCCCACCAGGATTAGCAGCCTTTACCTTATAGCCCATTTCTATTTAGTTCTGCAGCAAGTCTTTGTGCTGCTGTAACTCACCGAGCCTCTCGACCAGTCCTGGGATCTCCTCTGCGACCTGAAGCTCAGGTGCACATGGCGTCTCCTCCTGGGATCCTGCTTTCAGCAATGTCCCTGGATGCTTGAAACCACACGTCTCCTTAACTTTCACCACCGCTGGTTTCGTGGTTCCTGGCTCCACAGCACTTTGACTATGCCACCTGACTGCGACCTTGTGCGCCCAGAGCTCGCCATGCTGGCCACCACATGCTTCTGCTGCAGGTTCTCCTGGAGCGTCTGTCTCTCCAGTGAGGTTCTCCTCTGTCTGCTGGGAGTCAGCTGCACACCTGAAGCCGGTGATGGCACCTCCTGAGCTGCAGGCTGCTTTCCTCCATTCAGCTTCTCACCAGTAGATTTCTTTTGGATTTCTCCTAGTTGTCCTTCACTCTGCTTGCCTTGGCTGGCCGACTGCTTAACTGGAACTTTCTTACCCACAGCCATGGCTTTTCCTTGTTCCGTTACTTTTTGCACTTTCACAGCTTCATCTTTCTTGCTGCTGCTACTTCCATTCTGAGCTTTCTTTCCCTCAGAAACAACTTTGGGACTTGCATCTGCCTTAGACACAACTTGAGCGTTACTTCCAAGTGTAGGCCTGGAAGCCTGGGCCTTGCTTGGGGAGTTACCCCACCCAGGGTGGCCTCCCCCTGGGCTTGCTCCAGACATCAGGAGAGCTACAAACACACAACCTCACAGCTAGGAAGCAGTATTATAGTAGTTATATTCTTGTACATAGGAGCAGTATTATAGTAGTTATATTCTTGTACATAGGATCAGTATCATAGTAGTTATATTCTTGCATATAGGAGCAGTATTATAGTAGTTATATTCTTGTACATAGGGGGCAGTATTATAGTAGTTATATTCTTGTACATAGGAGCAGTATTATAGTAGTTATATTCTTGTACATAGGGATATTATTATAGTAGTTATATTCTTGTACATAGGGAGCAGTATTATAGTAGTTATATTCTTGTACATAGGGGGCAGTATTATAGTAGTTATATTATTGTACATAGGGGGCAGTAATATAGTAGTTATATTCTTGTACATAGGAGCAGTATTATAGTAGTTATATTCTTGTACATAGGGGGCAGTATTATAGTAGTTACATTCTTGTACATAGGGGCAGTATTATAGAAGTTATATTCTTGTACATAGGGGAAGTATTATAGTAGTTATATTCTTGTATATAGGAGCAGTATTATAGTAGTTATATTCCTATACATAAGGGGCAGCATTATAGTAGTTATATTCCTGTACATAGGGGCAGTATTATAGTAGTTATATTCTTGTACATAGGGGAAGTATTATAGTAGTTATATTCTTGTATATAGGAGCAGTATTATAGTAGTTATATTCTTGTACATAAGGGACTGTATTATAGTAGTTATATTATTGTACATAGGGGGCAGTAATATAGTAGTTATATTCTTGTACATAGGAGCAGTATTATAGTAGTTATATTCGTGTCCATAGGGACAGTATTATAGTAGTTATATTCTTGTACATAGGGGCAGTATTATAGTAGTTAAATTCTTGTACATAGGGGCAGTATTATAGTAGTTATATTCTTGTATATAGGAGCAGTATTATAGTAGTTATATTCATGTACATAGGAGCAGTATTAGGCTGTGTGCACACGCTGCGGATTTTGCTGCGGTGTACAGTACCATGATTCCCTATGGGAATCAAAAACCGCAGTGCAGACGGTGCGGAATTTTCCGCGCGGATTATCTGCGGTTTTCAATCCGCAGAAAGAATTGACATGTCAATTCTTTCTGCGGATTCCCCTGCGGTTTGACATCTCCTCCATTTGAGGAGATGAAAAACCGCAGGGCAAAACCGCAGAGCAATCCGCAGGTAAAACCGCAGGTCTTTTGACCTGCGGTTTCACCTGCGGATTTTACAAAATCCGCACGGATGAATCCGCACCTAATCCGCAGCGTGTGCACACAGCCTTATAGTAGTTATATTCTTGTACATAGGAGCAGTATTATAGTAGTTATATTCTTGTATATAGGGGCAGCATTATAGTAGTTATATTCTTGTACATAGGGGCAGTATTATAGTAGTTATATTCTTGTACATAGGGGCAGTATTATAGTAGTTATATTCTTGTACATAGGGGCAGTATTATAGTAGTTATATTATTGTACATAGGGGGCAGTATTATAGTAGTTATATTTTTGTAAATAAGGGCAGTATTATAGTAGTTATATTCTTGTACATAGGAGCAGTATTATAGTAGTTATATTCTTGTATATAGGGGCAGCATTATAGTAGTTATATTCTTGTACATAGGGGCAGTATTATAGTAGTTATATTCTTGTACATAGGGGCAGTATTATAGTAGTTATATTCTTGTACATAGGGGCAGTATTATAGTAGTTATATTATTGTACATAGGGGGCAGTATTATAGTAGTTATATTTTTGTACATAAGGGCAGTATTATAGTAGTTATATTCTTGTACATAGGAGCATTATTATAGTAGTTATATTCTTGTATATAGGAGCAGTATTATAGTAGTTATATTCTTGTACATAGGGGGCAGTATTATAGTAGTTATATTCTTGCACATAGGGAGCAGTATTATAGTAGTTATATTCTTGTACATAGGGGCAGTATTATAGTAGTTATATTCTTGTACAAAGGAGCAGTATTATAGTAGTTATATTCTTGTACATAGGAGCAGTATTATAGTAGTTATATTCTTGTACATAGGGGGCAGTATTATAGTAGTTATATTCTTGTACATAGGGAGCAGTATTATAGTAGTTATATTCTTGTACATAGGGGCAGTATTATAGTAGTTATATTCTTGTACATAGGGAGCAGTATTATAGTAGTTATATTCTTGTGCATAGGGGGCAGTATTATAGTAGTTATATTCTTGTACATACGGGCAGTATTATAGTAGTTATATTCTTGTACATAGGGGCAGTATTATAGTAGTTATATTCTTGTACATAGGGGCATAGGGGCAGTATTATAGTAGTTATATTCTTGTACATAGGGGCTGTATTATAGTAGTTATATTCTTGTACATAGGGGGCAGTATTATAGTAGTTATAATCTTCTACATAGGGGCAGTATTATAGTAGTTATATTCTTGTACATAGGGGCAGTATTATAGTAGTTATATTCTTGTACATAGAGGTAATATTATAGTAGTTATATTCTTGTACATAGGGGCAGTATTATAGTAGTTATTTTCTTGTACATAGGAGCAGTATTATAGTAGTTATATTTTTGTACATAGGGGCAGTATTATAGTAGTTATATTCTTGTACATAGGGGAAGTATTATAGTAGTTATATTCCTATACATAAGGGCAGCATTATAGTAGTTATATTCCTGTACATAGGGGCAGTATTATAGTAGTTATATTCTTGTACATAGGGGAAGTATTATAGTAGTTAAATTCTTGTTTATAGGAGCAGTATTATAATAGTTATATTCTTGTACATAGGAGCAGTATTATAGTAGTTATATTCTTGTCCATAGGGACAGTATTATAGTAATTATATTCTTTTACATAGGGGCAGTATTATAGTAGTTATTGTTATGATGAGTCACCGAAGGAGGAAAAAACAAAATACCAGCTAAGTCCAGAAAAACCAAAAAGGTTGGCAGCTATCGGATTGCAGACCCCTGAACCCATCCACAACAACTAGCAGTAGCCGTGGGGGGTTCCTACGGTGCCCTAGACGCCTCGATCACAGCCGGAGAACTATATAGCCTAAAGACAGAAAGGGGAAAAACTAAACTGCCCCAGAGCAGACCCCAAAGCAATAGGCAGCCCCCAACATATAATGACGGTGAAGCAAGATGAAAACACTAACACAGATAGAAAGATAGGTTGAGCAAATGATGGGGCCCAAGCTAACTACATAGGACAGGAAAGGAAAGCTGCTGTATGCCATCCGCAAAAACCCTATCAAAATGAGCCTACCGACTGATAGGAAAAACAGGCCCTGAAGTCGCTAGGCTTCAAAAGACTATATCAGCACTCAGGTATATTCTGAAGACAGAGCAAAATATCAACAGATCAGAGACAAAAATGGAATCCAGCTCACCCCCGGCCGGGGATGGCAGAACTCCCAAAAAACAAGGCAAAACAAAAACAAAACTGAAGAGTACAAAGCAGAGCAGAAAAACTTAGCTTTGAGATGCAGGAATCAGACTGGTCTCCAGGAATCCAGCAGGAAAATCACCAGCCAGGAAGTAGGGCGTCGGCAGCCTTATATCTAGTCCTCAATTCCAGTCATCATCCAGCTGCCCAGGTGTTTGGTAGAGGAGGGAGTTCATCAGACCTCAATGGTGAGGGGAAAAATGAACTCACAACAGTACCTCCCCCTTGAGGAAGGGTCACCGAACCCTCATCCATGCCACCAGGGCGATCCGGGTGATCCCGATGAAAGGCACCCACCAATTTTTCGGCATGAATATCAGAGGCAGAGACCCAGGAATTATCCTCCTGACCATAACCCTTCCACTTAACCAAATACTGGAGTCTCCGTCTAGCCAGACGGGAATCCAGTATCTTCTCTACCTCATATTCCATGTTACCTTGAACCAATGTAGGGTCAGGAGGTGCCACCACAGGAACTACTGGTTCAACAAACCTCTTCAACAAGGACTTATGAAACACATTATGAATTTTAAATGTGACAGGAAGAGCCAACCGAAAAGAGACCGGATTAATAATCTCCAAAATCTTGTAAGGTCCAATAAATCTAGGCTTAAACTTAGGAGAAGCCACCTTCATAGCGATATTTTTTGATGACAACCAAACCATATCACCCACCTTAAACTGGGGACCAACGGTCCTACGCCGGTTGGAAAACCGCTGGGCCTTTTCCTGGGAGAGAGACAACTTATCCACTACTTGGTCCCAGACCTGGTGCATTCTCTCCACCACAGTGTCAACACCTGGGCAGGCAGAAGGCTCCACCTGCCCTGAAGAAAATCGAGGGTGAAAACCAAAGTTACAAAAAAAAGGTGACATCAAAGTGGCAGAACTAGTTCTATTATTTAAAGCAAATTCGGCCAAGGGCAAAAATGAAACCCAATCATCCTGATCGGCAGAAATAAAACATCTCAAATATGACTCCAAAGTCTGGTTTGTTCTCTCCGTCTGCCAATTGGTCTGAGGGTGAAACGCAGAGGAGAAGGACAACTGAATTCCCAGCTTGGAAGAGAAAGTCCTCCAAAATCTAGACACAAACTGAACTCCTCTGTCAGATACAATGTTCTCAGGAATCCCGTGCAAGCGAACCACCTGTTGCAAAAACAAGGGCACCAACTCAGAGGAAGATGGCAACTTAGGGAGTGGTACAAGATGGACCATCTTAGAGAATCTATCACAAATCACCCAAATAACAGTCATTCTCTGAGAGACAGGCATATCAGAGATAAAATCCATTGAAATATGGGTCCATGGCCTCCTGGGCACCGGCAAAGGCATCAACAAGCCACTAGAGCGAGAACAAGGTTTAGACCGGGAGCAAGTCCCACAGGACTGCACAAAATTCCTGACATCATGAGACAAGGCGGGCCACCAAAAAGATCCATTCACCAGATCTCTAGTACCAAAAATACCTGGATGACCAGCCAATGCAGAGCAATGAACTTCAGACATCACTCTCTTCCTCCACTGGTCAGGAACATACAACTTTCCACTGGGACAACGCTCAGGTTTGTCCTCCTGAAACTCTTCCAGAGCACGTCTCAAATCGGGCGAGATGGCAGAAAGAACTACCCCCTCGCCTAAGATGGTAGCAGGCTTAGTCACAACAGGAGAATCAGCAAGGAAACTCCTAGAGAGGGCGTCTGCCTTGACATTCTTAGTGCCCGGAAGAAAAGAGACCACAAAATCAAACTGTGTGAAAAACAAGGCCCACCTAGCCTGTCTAGGATTCAAGCGCCTGGCCGACTCCAGGTAAATCAAATTTTTGTGGTCAGTAAGGACCACGACCTGGTGTTTGGCTACCTCCAACCAATGTCTCCACTCCTCAAATGCCCATTTCATGGCCAACAGTTCCCGATTCCCCGCATCATAGTTATGTTCGGATGGGGAGAACTTTCGGGAAAAGAAAGCACAAGGATTCATTTTAGATGTCACAGGATCTTTTTGGGACAACACCGCTCCTGCACCAATCTCAGAAGCGTCCACCTCCACCTGAAATGGGAGTGAGACATCAGGTTGCCGCAAAACCGGAGCAGAAGTGAATCTTCGCTTCAGCTCCTGAAAGGAAGAAACAGCCTCCGGAGACCAATTTAGCACATCAGCACCCTTCCTAGTCAAATCCATCAATGGCTTGGCAATACCAGAAAAATTAGCTATAAATTTCCGATAAAAATTAGCAAAACCCAAAAACTTCTGGAGGGCCTTCAAAGAAGTGGGCTGAACCCAATCATAAATGGCCTGTACCTTGGCCGGGTCCATTTCAATAGTTGACGGAGACAAAATAAATCCCAAAAATGAAATCCTCTGTACCCCAAAAAGGCATTTCGATCCCTTGACATACAGGGAATTCTCCCTCAAAATCCGGAACACAGTCCGAACATGTTCCACATGAGAGTCCCAATTCTTGGAGAAGATCAAAATATCATCCAGATAGATAATCAAAAATGTATCCACAAAGTCTCGGAATATATCGTTCATGAAGCACTGGAAGACAGAAGGGGCATTAGTGAGCCCAAAAGGCATCACCAGGTACTCAAAATGTCCCTCTGGAGTATTAAACGCCGTCTTCCATTCATCCCCATGCTTAATGCGAATAAGATTATACGCCCCCCTGAGGTCAAGTTTGGTAAACCAGCAAGCACCTTTAACTCTGGAGAATAGATCAGAAATCAGGGGTAACGGATACTGATATTTAACAGTAATTTTGTTGAGGGCACGATAGTCAATACAAGGCCTTAATGATCCATCCTTTTTAGCCACGAAAAAAAACCCAGCACCTAAGGGTGAAGAGGATGGTCTAATATGACCCTTCTCCAATGCCTCCTTAATATAGGATCACATAGCCTCGTGCTCGGGTACAGATAAATTGAAAAGCCGACCCTTGGGGAATTTACACCCCGGGTTCAGCTCAATAGCACAGTCATAACTCCTATGAGGAGGCAAAGACGCAGACTCATTCTCACTAAATACATCATAAAAGTCAGCCAAATAGTCACGAACATCATGTGACTGGGGAGAGGTGGAGAAAACAGGAGCATCACTAAGGGCACACCGACAACCCCAACTCACCACAGACAAAGATTTCCAATCCAGAACTGGATTATGGATTTGCAACCAGGGAAACCCCAGAACAATGGTATCATGCAAATTATGCAACACCAAAAATCTGCAATTTTCTTGATGGTCTGGGGCGACCCGCATTACCACCTGGGTCCAAAACTGAGGTTTATTCTTCGCCAAAGGAGTAGCATCAATACCCCTCAAAGGGATAGGCGTCCACAGAGGTGTCATAGGAAATCCACAACGTTTAGCAAAATCCAAGTCCATCAGGTTCAGAGCTGCTCCTGAATCCACAAAAGCCTTGGCGGAAAATGTGGACAGGGAGCAGATCAGAGTAATTGCCAGAAGAAACTTAGGTTGAACACCACCCACAGAAAACGTGTGTGCACAACGTTTCTCTCGTTTAGGGCAGACAGAAATAATATGCGAGGCATCTCCACAAAAAAAACACAGCTTATTACGCCTTCTGAACTCCTGACGTTGCGCCCTAGACAAAACTCTATCACATTGCATAGGTTCAGACATTTGTTCAACAGGTGGTAACATCTCTCGTGTAGTTTTGCGTTCATGTAAACGCCGATCCACCTGAATGGCTAATGACATAGAATCGTCAAGACCAGAGGGAACAGGAAATCCCACCATAGTATCTTTTACAGTTTCTGACAAACCCTTCCGAAAGAGGGCTGCCAAGGCACCATCATTCCAGGTAGTAAGGACCGCCCACTTTTGGAATTTTTGACAGTACAACTCTGCCGAATCCCGACCCTGGCTTAATGCCAACAGGGTCTTTTCAACCTGATCAACAGCATTAGGTTCATCATACAACAACCCCAAGGCTTGAAAAACTGCGTTCACATTATTCAGAATAGGATCATCAGGCTTCAAAGAAAACGCCCACTCCTGGGTATCGCCGCGCAGCAAAGAGATGACAATTTTAACCTGCTGCGCGGAGTTCCCCGACGAGTTAGACTTCAAGGCAAAAAATAAAATACAATTATTCTTGAAATTCAAGAATTTAGACCGATCCCCCAAAAATACATCAGGAGAAGAAATCTTTGGTTCAGCAGCATGTGAATGAGCAAGATAGGCGGAAATTCCCCGCACTTCAGCAGCGAGCTGCTCCACACGATCAGACAATTGCTTCATCTCAATTGAGAAAAAAATTCCCCCCACAGCCTCAGAGATATAGAGGAAAAAATATGCACACACAAAAAAAAATAAATTCTGACACTTTTTTTTTTTTTTTTTACAATTCTCTCCTGCTATTGAGTACCCTAGGATCTGCGGTATGGCTGGTGATTCTGTTATGTTGAGTCACCGAAGGAGGAAAAAACAAAATACCAGCTAAGTCCAGAAAAACCAAAGAGGTTGGCAGCTATCAGATAGCAGACCCCTGAACCCATCCACAACAACTAGCAGTAGCCGTGGGGGGTTCCTACGGTGCCCTAGACCCCTCGATCACAGCCGGAGAACTATATAGCCTAAAGACAGAAAGGGGAAAAACTAAACTGCCCCAGAGCAGACCCCAAAGCAATAGGCAGCCCCCAACATATAATGACGGTGAAGCAAGATGAAAACACTAACACAGATAGAAAGATAGGTTGAGCAAATGATGGGGCCCAAGCTAACTACATAGGACAGGATAGGAAAGCTGCTGTCTGCCATCCGCAAAAACCCTATCAAAATGAGCCAACTGTTATGATTGAGTCATCGTAGGAGGCAAAAACAGAAATGCTAGCTAAGTCCTGAAAACCAGAGAAGTTGGCAACTATCAGATTGCAGACCCTTGAACCTATCAACACAACTAGCAGTAGCCGTGGGGGGTTCCTACGATGACCTAGACTCCTCGATCACAGCCGGAGAGATACATAGGCCTAAAGAAGGAAAGGGGAAATCTAACTGCCCCAGAGCAGACCCCAAAGCAATAGGCAGCCCCCCACATATAATGACGGTGAAGCAAGATGAAAACACTTACACAGACAGAAAGACAGGCTGAGCAAAGACGGGGCCCAAAAACTACCTAGATAGGAACGGATAGGAAGGCTGCTGTCTGCAATCTGCCAAAACCCTATCAGAGACAAAAGCCAACAAGCTGATATAAAAATGGCCCTGAAGCAACTAAGCTTCAAAAACTAAATCAGCACTCAGGTACTTTCAGAAGACAGAGCTCAAGGAACACTGCACACTTCAGCAGGGAGAGGCAGAATCCCAAAAGCAAGAAAAACAAAAAACAAATCTTAGATGCAAAAAGGCAAAACAGAAAACTTAGCTTTAGGAGAGCAGGAATCAGACTGGTGTCCAAGAGTCCACAGAGAAATCTCCCGCAGGGCAGAAAGGGCGTAGGCTGCCTTAAATGCAGTCAGTGACTCCACTCAGCCAATCGTCTTCATTAGTCCCAGGTGCCTGATAATCAGGCTCACTACCTTCCTTCACTAGAATAGGGAGTTCACCAGGCCTCAGTGACGGAGGGGAAAATGAACTCACAACAGTACCCCCCCCTTGAGGAGGGGTCACCGAACCCTCAACAATGCTACCAGGGCGATCAGGGTGAGCCCGATGAAAGGCACGCACCAATCTTTTGGCATGAATATCAGAGGCAGAGACCCAGGAATTATCCTCCTGACCATAACCCTTCCACTTAACCAAATACTGGAGTCTCCGTCTAGCCAGACGGGAATCCACAATTTTCTCTACCTCATATTCCAAGTTACCTTCAACCAATACAGGGTCCGGAGGTGCCACCTCGGGCACAACTGGCTCAACAAACCTCTTCAACAAGGACTTATGGAACACATTATGGATCTTAAATGTGACAGGAAGAGCCAAACGAAAAGAGACCGGATTAATAATCTCCAAAATCTTGTAAGGTCCAATAAATCTAGGCTTAAACTTAGGAGAAGCCACCTTCATAGCAATATTTTTTGATAATAACCACACCATATCACCAATCTTAAACTGGGGACCAATGGTCCTATGTCGATTGGAAAACCGCTGGGCCTTTTCCTGGGAGAGAGATAACTTATCCACCACTTGGTCCCAGATCTGGTGCATTCTCTCCACCACAGTGTCAACACCTGGGCAGGCAGAAGGCTCCACCTGCCCTGAAGAAAATCGAGGGTGAAAACCAAAGTTACAAAAAAAAGGTGACATCAAAGTGGCAGAACTAGCTCTATTATTTAAAGCAAATTCGGCCAAGGGCAAAAATGAAACCCAATCATCCTGATCAGCGGAAATAAAACATCTCAAATACGACTCCAAGGTCTGGTTTGTTCTCTCTGTCTGCCCATTGGTCTGAGGGTGAAAAGCAGAGGAGAAGGACAACTGAATTCCCAACTTGGAACAGAACATCCTCCAAAATTTAGACACAAATTGAACTCCTCTGTCAGATACAATGTTCTCAGGAATCCCGTGCAAGCGAACCACCTGTTGCAAAAACAGAGGCACCAACTCAGAGGAAGATGGCAACTTAGGGAGTGGTACAAGATGAACCATCTTAGAGAACCTATCACAAATCACCCAAATAACAGTCATTCTTTGAGAGACCGGCATATCAGAAATGAAATCCATTGAAATATGGGTCCATGGCCTCCTGGGGACCGGCAAAGGCATCAACAACCCACTAGAGCGAGAACAAGATTTAGACCGGGAGCAAGTCCCACAGGACTGCACAAAATTCCTGACATCATGAGACAAGGTGGGCCACCAAAAAGAGCGACTCACCAGATCTCTAGTACCAAAAATACCTGGATGACCAGCCAATGCAGAGCAATGAACTTCAGACATCACTCTCTTCTTCCACTGGTCAGGAACATACAACTTTCCACTGGGGCAACGCTCAGGTTTGTCCTCCTGGAACTCTTGCAGAGCAAGTCTCAAATCTGGTGAGATGGCAGAAAGAACTACCCCTTCGCCTAAGATGGTGGCAGGCTTGGTCACCACAGGAGAATCAGCAAAGAAACTCCTAGAGAGGGCGTCTGCCTTGACATTCTTAGTTCCAGGAAGGAAAGAGACCACAAAATCAAAACGTGTAAAAAACAAGGCCCACCTAGCCTGTCTAGGGTTCAAGCGTTTAGCCGACTCTAGGTAAATCAAATTTTTGTGGTCAGTGAGGACCACAACTTGAAGTTTGGCTCCCTCCAACCAATGTCTCCACTCCTCAAATGCCCATTTCATGGCCAGTTCCCGATTCCCCACATCATAGTTACGTTTAGATGAAGAGAACTTACGGGAAAAGAAAGCACAGGGATTCATTTTAGATGTTACCGGATCCTTTTGGGACAACACCGCTCCTGCACCAATCTCAGAAATATCCACCTCTACCTGGAACGGGAGTGAGACAT
Source organism: Dendrobates tinctorius (assembly GCF_039654945.1). Classification (NCBI taxonomy): domain Eukaryota; kingdom Metazoa; phylum Chordata; class Amphibia; order Anura; family Dendrobatidae; genus Dendrobates; species Dendrobates tinctorius. The sequence goes on along the minus strand of NW_027361761.1, from coordinate 1,829,886 downwards.
CAGGTTGCCGCAGAACCGGGGCGGAGGTAAATCTACGCTTCAGCTCCTGAAAGGAAGCAACCGCCTCCGGAGACCAATTCAACACATCCGCACCTTTCCTGGTCAGGTCAGTCAATGGTTTGGCAATACTAGAAAATTTTGCTATAAATTTCCGATAAAAATTAGCAAAACCCAAAAACTTCTGGAGGGCCTTCAAAGAAGTGGGCTGAACCCAATCATAAATGGCCTGTACCTTGGCCTGGTCCATTTCAATAGTTGACGGAGACAAAATAAATCCCAAAAAAGAAATTCTCTGTACTCCAAAAAGGCATTTTGATCCTTTGACATACAGAGAATTCTCTCTCAAGATCCGGAACACAGTCCGAATATGTTCCACATGAGAATCCCAATCCTTGGAGAAGATCAAAATATCATCCAGATAGATAATCAAAAATTTATCGACAAAGTCTCGGAAAATATCGTTCATGAAGCACAGGAAGACAGAAGGGGCATTAGTGAGCCCAAAAGGCATCACTAGGTACTCAAAATGTCCCTCCGGAGTATTAAACGCCGTGTTCCATTCATCCCCCTGCTTAATGCAGATAAGATTATACGCCCCCCTGAGGTCAAGCTTGGTAAATCAGCAAGCACCTCTGACTCTAGAGAATAGATCCGAAATCAGGGGTAATGGATACTGATATTTAATAGTAATTTTATTGAGGGCACGATAATCAATACAAGGCCTTAAAGAACCATCCTTCTTGGCCACAAAAAAAAAACCGGCACCTAAGGGTGAAGAGGATGGTCTAATATGACCCTTCTCCAACGCCTCCTTAATATAGGACCGCATAGCCTCGTGCTCGGGTACAGATAAATTGAAGAGCCGACCCTTAGGAAATTTACACCCCGGGTTTAGTTCAATTGCACAGTCATAACTCCTATGAGGAGGCAAGGACGCAGACTCATTCTCACTAAATACATCATAGTAGTCCGCCAAATAGTCAGGAACCTCATGCGACTGAGGAGAGGTGGAAAAAACCGGAGCCTCACTAAAGGTACACCGGCAACCCCAACTCACCACAGACACAGACTTCCAATCCAAAACTGGATTATGAATCTGCAACCAGGGAAACCCCAGAACAACGGCATCATGCAGACCATGCAACACCAAAAATCTGCAATTTTCTTGGTGGTCTGGGGCGACCCGCATGACCAACTGGGTCCAAAACTGAGGTTTATTTTTAGCCAGAGGGGTAGCATCAATCCCCCTCAAAGGGATAGGCGTCTGCAGAGTTGTCAATGGAAGTCCACAACGTTTAGCAAAATCCAAGTCCATTAGGTTTAGCGCTGCTCCCGAATCCACAAAAGCCTTGGAGGAAAATGTGGACAGGGAACAGATCAGAGTAATCGCCAAAAGAAACTTAGGCTGAACCCCACCAACAGAAAACGTGTGTGCAAAGCGTTTCTCGCGTTTAGGACAAACAGAAATAACATGTGAGGCATCTCCACAGAAAAAACACAGCTTATTACGCCTTCTGAATTCCTGATGTTGCGCCTTAGACAAAACTCTATCACATTGCATAGGTTCAGACGTCTGTTCAACCGGTGGCAACACCTCTCGTGTAATCCTGCGTTCACGTAAACGCCGATCAACCTGAATGGCTAAAGACATAGAATCGTCCAGACAAGAGGGAACAGGAAATCCCACCATAGTATCTTTTACGGCTTCTGACAAACCCTTCCGAAAGAGAGAAGCCAAGGCACTATCATTCCAGGTAGTAAGGACCGCCCACTTTCGGAACTTTTGACAGTACAACTCTGCAGATTCTCGACCCTGGTTCAATGCTAACATGGTCTTTTCAGCCTGATCAATAGCATTAGGTTCGTCGTACAGCAACCCCAAGGCTTGAAAAAATGCGTTCACGTTAGTCAGAATAGGGTCATCTGGTTTCAAAGAAAACGCCCAATCCTGGGGATCGCCGCGCAGCAAAGAGATGACAATTTTAACCTGCTGCGCGGGGCTCCCTGACGAGTTAGGCTTCAAAGCAAAAAATAATTTACAATTATTTTTGAAACTCAAAAATTTAGATCGATCCCCAAAAAATACATCAGGTGTGGGGATCTTTGGTTCAACAGCATGTGAACGAGCAAGATAGGCGGAAATTCCTCGCACTTCAGCAGCGAGCTGCTCCACACGATCAGACACTTGCTTTATCTCCATTGAGAGAAAAAAAAAATCCCCCTACGGCCTCAGAGATATAGAGGAAAGAATATACACACACCTTTTTTTTTTTTTTTTTAAACACAATTCTTTCCTGCTATTGAGTACCCCAGGATCTGCGGTTTGGCGGGTGATTCTGTTATGATTGAGTCACCGTAGGAGGCAAAACCAGAAATGCTAGCTAAGTCCTGAAAACCAGGGAAGTTGGCAACTATCAGATTGCAGACCCCTGAACCTATCAACACAACTAGCAGTAGCCGTGGGGGGTTCCTACGATGACCTAGACCCCTTGATCACAGCCGGAGAGATACATAGGCCTAAAGAAGGAAAGGGGAAATCTAACTGCCCCAGAGCAGACCCCAAAGCAATAGGCAGCCCCCCACATATAATGACGGTGAAGCAAGATGAAAACACTTACACAGACAGAAAGACAGGCTGAGCAAAGACGGGGCCCAAAAACTACCTAGATAGGAACGGATAGGAAGGCTGCTGTCTGCAATCTGCCAAAACCCTATCAGAGACAAAAGCCAACAAGCTGATATAAAAATGGCCCTGAAGCAACTAAGCTTCAAAAACTAAATCAGCACTCAGGTACTTTCAGAAGACAGAGCTCAAGGAACACTGCACACTCCAGCAGGGAGAGGCAGAATCCCAAAAGCAAGAAAAACAAAAAACAAATCTTAGATGCAAAAAGGCAAAACAGAAAACTTAGCTTTAGGAGAGCAGGAATCAGACTGGTGTCCAAGAGTCCACAGAGAAATCACCCGCAGGGCAGAAAGGGCGTAGGCTGCCTTAAATCCAGTCAGTGACTCCACTCAGCCAATCGTCTTCATTAGTCCCAGGTGCCTGATAATCAGGCTCACTACCTTCCTTCACTAGAATAGGGAGTTCACCAGGCCTCAGTGACGGAGGGGAAAATGATCTCACAACAGCCAACAGACTGATAGGAAAAACAGGCCCTGAAGTCGCTAGGCTTCAAAAGACTATATCAGCACTCAGGTATATTCTGAAGACAGAGCAAAATATCAACAGATCAGAGACAAAAATGGAATCCAGCTCACCCCCGGCCGGGGATGGCAGAACTTCCAAAAAGCAAGGCAAAACAAAAACAAAACTGAAGAGTACAAAGCAGAGCAGAAAAACTTAGCTTTCAGATGCAGGAATCAGACTGGTCTCCAGGAATCCAGCAGGAAAATCACCAGCCAGGAAGAAGGGCGTCGGCAGCCTTATATCTAGTCCTCAATTCCAGCCACCCAGTCATCATCCAGCTGCCCAGGTGTTTGGTAATCAGTCTCACTACCTTCTTTCACTAGAGGAGGGAGTTCATCAGACCTCAATGGTGAGGGGAAAAATGAACTCACAACAAGTTATATTCTTGTACATAGGGGCAGTATTATAGTAGTTATATTCTTGTACATAGGGGGCAGTATTATAGTAGTTATATTCTTGTATATAGGGGCAGTATTATAGTAGTTATATTCTTGTACATAGGGGCAGTATTATAGTAGTTATATTCTTGTACATAGGGGCAGTATTATAGTAGTTATATTCTTGTATATAGGAGCAGTATTATAGTAGTTATATTCTTGTACATAGGGGCAGTATTAGAATAGATATATCTCCAGTACATTATATGGTAAAATCATTGGTGTCATTCAAAAGTACAACTTGTCCCACAAAATGTAAGACCTCATATGGTCATATTGATGGAAAAGTAAAAAATGTATGGCTCTGGGAAGAAAGGGAGAGAAAAAACAAACACGTTAAAAAATGCATTATATTTAGATACATTATTAATACAGTGTGTCCGTAAAGTCATGGTGCACTTTTGACCAGTCACTGGAAAGCAAGAAAAGACGATAGAAATGTGAAATGTGCTCCAAATAAAAGAAAAACTCTCCCAGTTTCATACAAATTTAGTGCTGGTCGATGTGGGCTCCATTTGTTGCCCTACATACATTTAAACTTCTTAAAAAGGAGAAAACGGAGTAACGGATACAAAATATATGCAAAAGTATAAATTTTATTAATACTCACATCAAGTGCTGACAAGTATACAAGTTGACTGAAATAGGGGGGATAAGCCCCAATGATACAACAATCAGGACAGACAAGGACAGGGTAAATAAAATGATACCAGTGCTCGAAATCTACATGGCACAACGTTCAGTCAGCCCATGGGCATTGCACATAACAGACATGTGTCTAATGGTAAAAGATAGTCAAATATGGCATACTCAATTAAATGTGTATTGTACATAGTTGTACATGTCTAGAGCGCCAAAAAAAAAAAAAAAAACCATCCAGAGGGGTCAATGTGCAAGTCCAATGGACACTGAACATAAATGAATCAATGACATGTGGAAGGATTCTTACATAGTAAATAACATATGTATCAGCATATCAAAACTGCGCAATTGTGCCAGAGAGAACCCAGGAGACGACCCGCCCAGCGGTCCAAATGACCGAAGTGTGGAAACAAGTAAAGGCAGGCTGCTTACCGGGGAGCAGAGGAGGTGAAGGCCCATGCAACGACACCCGACGTACGTTTCGCGCCCGCCACAGGCGCTTTATCAAGGGAGTCCCTTTTTGGCGCTCTAGACATGTACAACTATGTACAATACACATTTAATTGAGTATGCCATATTTGACTATCTTTTACCATTAGACACATGTCTGTTATGTGCAATGCCCATGGGCTGACTGAACGTTGTGCCATGTAGATTTCGAGCACTGGTATCATTTTATTTACCCTGTCCTTGTCTGTCCTGATTGTTGTATCATTGGGGCTTATCCCCCCTATTTTAGTCAACTTGTATACTTGTCAGCACTTGATGTGAGTATTAATAAAATTTATACTTTTGCATATATTTTGTATCCGTTACTCCGTTTTCTCCTTTTTAAGATTAGCATATGGAGTGGTAATCCATGCACAAGGCGTTTTTGGACCATGGTCACCGCCTTGTCTCGTTCTCTGATACTGGGCATTATCATATATGTATACATTTAAACTTGTGGTTGCATGATGTCACAGACCTGGCACTGTATTAATCAGAGTTCAGTTTATCAGGGGTTAATCTGACTGGGGGCTCAGCAACAGCTTAAATGAGTTTGTGTTGTTTGATTGGTTCCTGTTATTCCTCCTCATGAACAGGTCTGATATGATTGGGCCAGAGAATGGGCCAAAATGTAAACTATAAAAGTGCACCATGACTTTACAGACACACTGTATATAGATGACTATTGAATAGAAGCAAGACAACAAGTCAAAATAATAAACTTTAAAAGTAAAGATTTTTTGGCAAATTTTCAGTCTGACATATATATATATATATACTAGCTGAAGAGCCCGGTGCTGCCCAGGCATAGAAACTAACTGTGGTTAGTTACAGCAAATTATAATTATCCTCCATCCCATAGTCCCGTGCCCATATACCCATTACACATCCTCCATCCCATAGTCGAGTGCCCATACACCCATCACACATCCTCCATCCCATAGTCCCGTGCCCATATACCCATCATACATATTCGCCATCCCATAGTCCCGTGCCCTTATACCCATCACACATCCTCCATCCCATAGTCCCGTGCCCATATACCCATCATACATATTCGCCATCCCATAGTCCCATGCCCATACACCCATCACACATCCTCCATCCCATAGTCCCGTGCCCTTATACCCATCACACATATCCTCCATCCCATAGTCCCATGCCCATATACCCATTATGACATTATCATCACCATGGCAACTGTTATGACATAACCGTCACCATTGCAACCTATGATGAATCAGCGTCGCCATGGCAACAATTGTGCCCTCATAATGAGGGGCGGGGCTTGATGCACACACACTTTTTCCCCATTATGTAGATAGGGGCAAAATTGTTTGGTGAATTGGAACGCACGTGGTTAAAATTTCCCCTCACAATATCGGACACTCTCGGGGTCCAGACGTGTGACTGTGCCAAATTTTGTGGCTGTAGCTGCGACGGTGCAGATGCCAATCCCGGACATACACACATACATACACACACTTGAGCTTTACATATTATATATATATAGTGGGTACGGGTAAAGAAAATATTCAGACCACTTTAAATTTTTCACTCTTTGTTTCATTGCAGCCATTTGGTAAATTCAAAAAAGTTCATTTTTTTCTCATTAATGTACACTCTGCACTCCATCTTGACTGAAAAAACAGAAATATAGACATTTTTGCAAATTTATTAAAAAAGAAAAACTGAAATATCACATGGTCAGAAGTATTCAGACCCTTTGCTCAGACACTCATATTTATGTCACATGCTGTCCATTTCCTTGTGATCCTCCTTGAGATGATTCTACTCCTTCCAGCTGTGTGTAATTAAACTGATAGGACTTAATTTGTAAAGGCACACACCTGTCTATATAAGACCTCACAGCTCACAGTGCATGTCAGGCCAAATGAGAATCATGAGGTCAAAGGAACTGGCCAAGGAGCTCAGAGACAGAATTGTGGCAAGGCACAGATCTGGCCAAGGTTACAAGAGAATTTCTGCAGTACTGAAGGTTCCTAAGAGCAAAGTGGCCTCCATAATCCTTAAATGGAAGAAGTTTGGGACCACCAGAAGTCTTCCTAGACCTGGCCGTCCAGCCAAACTGAGCAATCGTGGGAGAAGAGCCTTGGTGCGAGAGGTAAAGAAGAACCCCAAGATCACTGTGGCTGAGCTCCACAGATGCCGTAGGGAGATGGGAGAAAGTTCCACAAAGTCAGCTTTTGTTTGTATTAATATTTTACTGATTTTCATGGTGTTCTCTTGTAGGGTGAGTTGTTATTTGCTAATTGATGAATGGCTGTTGTTACCATCTGATATCAGCCCCCACAGTACTGTACTGTTATCTTTCCAAAGTGTCAGTGAATAATGCTCTTTGCTAATTTGCTAAAGAAACCACTGGAGCCATAGGCGGAGGAGGACATGACTTGGGGATGGGTGGACCTTTACTCCTGCAGCTTTTTTGGTATAGTCGTGTAGATTTTTAAGCACGAGGGATGTTGCTTTATTAGTAAGAAGCCCAGTATGTCTGTGCCTGGGGGGTTACTGTGAGGAGGGTGGGATTATATAGAGCAGGAAATCTGTGTCTCTCCCTCTTTCTTGCACAGGATGAACAGGAGGAAGCATTTCCCGCCCACCCGCCCTGTTTATAATCATTGTCCTAAAACGTTTAATTATTGCTTGTATGATGAATGCTTTATTTTATTTTTGAACTTACCATTGTATATTTTGTTCCAGGTTCAATTTTATCATGGCTATAAAGAGTTAACAGCATTAACCTTCTAAGCCCAAGGGAAGGGCAATCATTCATCTATGGTTCCCTAGAGGTTTCCTCCACAGGGGTTTTTCCTCTCCTGAGTGCTGTAGGATGACTCTTTGTGAGTCGGAGGTTTGCCAAGTTAGTCCCCTTAATGCTTTTGCAGGGACTTCTAGTTTATAAGTTTACTAAAGTGATTTATTAAAAAAAAAGGTGTCAAATGTGAATTTATAACCCGTCACAGCTTTGCGGTTTAGGAGTCAGGTGGAAGTTGCGGACAAGTTAAGGTGGACTCATTTTAACTAATAGAGGATGTAAAACCTCATGGTGGTGAACAGGCTCGGCTTTGGTGGCCAGCCTCAAGGACGCTGTAATGGTAACGTCAATCAGGGGCGGGCACAGTGGTTAAGCACAGGAGTGAGGATAATAGGGTCATTGGTGCCCTGAAAGTTTACTGGCTCTGCTTGAATGGCAAGCCAGTGCGTGCCGCCCCTTTCTGGCTGTCTGTCCTGGTTCTGTATGTCAGACAGCTGGGGATATCACAGTACTTGTGAATCCCAATGTACTAGCACTTCACCTGACTCCTACTGTGATTGTTTTAATCCTGTGATTTAAATAAAGCTGTGGCCATTTTGACAACCAAAATAATGTGTTGTGTATTTATTCTAGTGCCTAGGTTTACTGTAGTTATGGTGGTTTTAAGATGGAGTGGGGGTCTGTCCCATATCCATAAGTCATGACATATTGACCTAGCTTGATGAAACATGAGCCCCTGTGACCTTCCCCCTGACCTGTGAATGAGGAGAGGGACTTTTAAAATATCAACAAGGAGAGACAAGAGATCAGAGAGTATATGGACTATGTTATCCTCTGTCTGCTGGATTGTTGGACTCTTATTTCCCAGGACTTTTATCCTGTTACTGAACTGCATTCAGGTTCTGGACTATCTTATCCTTTGTGTGGTGCATTGTATATGGACCTTTCGTTTTCTTTGCCTAAAATAAAGGTCTTAGGATTGTTTGTTCTTCCCTTGCTCTGTTGATTGTGTGATACCGGAGAAAGACTCTGTGACAATATATATATATATATACTGTGTGCCCTGCAGCTCCGTAGCCTTTAATATAATTATTATGGATGTATAATCGATACTGGCGTGAGCGGCCTGTGAAGAATCCTCTTCGCGCTCCTTCAGGACCATCTGTTATGTGCAGAGATCAGTCTGTATCTGTTGCATCAGGAGCAAAACTAATCATTCCAAAAAGTGAATTAAGAAAAGGTCTGTAAATGCAGACACAGGGTTCGCCTGTCAGGCATAGATGAGACCCCTCGGGGTGTAGGATCAATGTTTGCTATATATTCATAGAGTTTACAGTGAATCCAAACGTTTCAGCAGAAAGAAATGATCAACTATTTTATACAAATCTTCTGCAGGATTATTTATTGTGAAATAACCGTGGTCTCCGCGTGAAGAGAGAACAGCAGTCTTTAGGTCCTGCAATATATATCAGGGAGTTTGTCGGGGCCACCAAAGTACGAGTGGACTTTTCTCTTATGGACCTTAGGAACTGTGATGAAGGAGCAGCCGCCATCTTAGATATGGGGCCACATGTCTGAGCTTGGCATCCATTTTGGTCTAAGTTCAGGGATTACAGGCAGCTAACGGCTTCTATACTCCCAGGTGCTGTGTACTTAGTAAATACAAGCAGGATTTAGTGTTCCAATGCTAAATAGCCAGGGCCATTGGTGTGATAATGAGGATAGGCCCAAAACAGAGCTTCAAAGCTCAGGTACGGAGCCGTGCCAGCAGGGGGCCGGAAAAAAGCATAGGGCTTCAATTAGAATGTACCTGCTAGCAGACGCAGGAATATACGTCCTTTGTGTGTCCCAGATGCTTTGGCTCCATCCTAGGAGCATGGATTATTAGCCCACCCTCTGACACAGGGGGAGGAACCTAGCGTGTTTAAGGACTAGCAGCCTCTGGCAGAGATGCATTCCTTCACACAGAAGATCCGGACGATGACGATCTAAGAAGGACCTGAGGACAGACCTGCCGAGGGGAGCAGCGGCCCATGCTTTGGGGGTCTGTCTGGCAACTAAGATTCTTGTACCTGTGGACTGCAGAGCTCCCCGGCAACCGCATGCACTCTACAATCTGGTAAATTGACCTCCAGCTTAATATCTTAAGTCTTGTACCCTTATTGTTATATCTTTTCTCTGACTGCAAATTTACTGTATATTTCTGTAATTATCTAGTGCGCCCTTAAGGCAATTAAACTATAAACTTAATCTTGGGCTGATGCTTTTACTCTGATCACGAATCTTAGAACCCCCAGCGGGTAACAGGACCTCCTCCCCAGCGACCATTTGCTCTAGGTGCAGTTCCCTTACTGACCTGAGACAAAGGGGGCGCCAGAGAGCTGTGCCTGTGTAGTTACGTCACGGTGGTGACGTGGGAGGAACGGGTCTGTGTGCGTTCCTCCACAGGAACCCCAACACTGACACTACATATTGGATTTGATTCTGCAGATCATCCATGGCGTTATGTCTTGGATGAATACTAAAACAGACTTAAAGGGTTTTTCCAGTTTCAGAAAGCCCATTCATCCCTGGCTGTGCTTTACTCCCCCTCCTCAGGTTAAACTATTCAGCTCACTGGGGAATTTTATGGTCTAACAAATTTGCATGTGATGCATCTGACCTAAATAGCCTAAGTTGGTGAAGTACAAAAAATATTGGCCTAAACTGAATTTTTGTGGCATCAAATAACTAAATATTGGCATGTGTCTATGTAGTCATTTTTCAAACAAAGAAAAAAGTGAACGGCACCAGTGGAACATGCAAAACACTCATGGAGATGATTGATCCCATTTTACTGAGGCAGGGCAGAAACCATCAACTGGTATGCAGTGCTCGGCATGAAAAAAACACAAATGTATCATGAGTTCATAGAAAGAATGCGGCACTCATCAAGTTGAGCAAAAATTCCAATGTCCTTTATTTCACCATGTGCGGCTTGGACAGTGTGTCACACATTAAGATTAAGGAGGCATGCAGAGAAAGAGAAAATGGACTACGGCCGTTTTGCGCGTGATAGCATTCCTTCTTTGAAATACTAATGGCACATGTAGTCATCCCTTTTGCTATGAATCCCTTAAAAATCTCATGTGCAAGCAATTCTCTTCATACGTCACATGCTTAGTGAAATGATGTCCCCCTGTGTGCAATCTAACCAAGCAACACCATGAAGACCAAGGAGATCTCCAATCAATACCATGAAGACCAAGGAGATGTACAAACACCACCATGAAGACCAAGGAGATCTCCAATCAATACCATGAAGACCAATGAAATCTCCAAACAAAACCCTGAAGACCAAGGAGATCTCCAAACAACAACAGGAGGACCAAGGAGATCTCAAAACATCACCATGAAGACCAAGGAGATCTCCAAAAACCATGAAGACCAAGGAGATTGCCAAACAATACCATGAAGACTAACATCTCTAAACAAGTCAGGGACAAAGTTGTTGAGAAGTAGAAGTCAGGGTTGGGTTATAAAGAAGTCGTCTAATCTCTGATGTTTCCCTGCAGCAACTTCAAATCTATTATCATCAGAGGGAAAGAACATGGCACCACAACAAACCTGCCAAGAGAGGGCCACCCTCCAAAGCTCTCAGCCTGGGCAAGTAGGGCATTAATCGGAAAAGCAGCAGAGACCAAAAATAACAATGCAGGAGCTTCAGAGTTACCAAGCAGAAGCTGGAGTATCTGACCATACAATCACAATGAGCCGTACACTCCGTAGAGGAGGCCTCTATGGAAGAGTGGGCAGAAAAAAGCTTTTGCTTACACACAAAAACTGTAACACTCATTTTGAGTTTGCCAAAAGACATGTGGGAGACTACCTAAATGTATGGAGGAAGGTGCTGTGGTCAGATGAGATCAAAATTGAACTTTTTGGCCACCAAGGTAAAGGGTATGTCTGGCACCAAACCAACACAGCTCATCACCCCAAGAACACCATCCCCACAGTGTAACATGGTTGTGGCTGTACCATCCTGTAGGGATGTTTTTCTGAAACAGCAAGAGGTAAAATGGTCTGAGTTGAGGGGAAGATGGGTGGTGAGAAATACAGGAATACTTTTGTGCAAAACCTGTTTCAGTCTTTCAGTGATGTGAGACTGGGACGGAGATTCACCTTTCAACAAGACAATAACCCAAAGCTTACTGATAACGCAACATTTGAGTGGTGTAAGGTGAAGTGTTTAAATGTTCTGGAGTGGCCCAGTCAAAGCCCACTCCTTAATCCAAGTTAGAATCTGTGGTCAGTTGTGAAGATCGCTGTTCACCAGAGGAAACTATCTAACTTGAAGGAGCTGGAGTAGTTTTGCCTTGAGGAATAGGCACAAATCCCAGTGGCAAGATGTGGAAAGCTCATAGAGACTTATCCATAGCGATTTGCAGCTTAAATTGCCGCAAAATGAGGCTCTACAAAGTACTGACTTTAGTGGGGTGCAAGCCTCTGTGTATCAGCACAAAGCTCCAACATGGCCCTTGTTGTTGTTGCCACCCTTGAGTGTAGACAAGACATGGCAGTGAGTATCAAAGCCGCCAGTCCATGACTAAGTTTGAAAAGATGCACTGAAATAGTACCACACAACACATACTGTATATCATACACACATGGAGCATCCACAACACAGCTGCATCACAAAAATCAGCAAACATTTTCCCACAAAATCATATACACATTCCCTACTCACATTTATCATCTTTCTGTTGCATAATCCTTCATCTCCTTAGACGTGTCTCAATGTTTTTCTGAAGGTCTTCTAGCTTACTTTCTCTCCACCACACCTCCACACAGTGACCCATTTCCTGGTAACAGCTCTTAATATAAACTTATTTTCTTCGGCCGTCAAAGAGTTTAGATGCTCTCTCACACCACTGTTTCCCCAGTGTCAGCTCACTGAAACCTTCTTGAAAGCCATACAAGGAGCCACCTGATGTGATTGGTTATGGGTCTCCAAAAGCAAACTAGATGACTTAGTATGGCGTATGTCCACAGGCACATGACAACCTTTTCTGGATCAGTTGATTAACTCTTTTGCGCTGAAGAAGACCAATTCAACCCACCAAGATGATACAGATGGGCAAGTTCAAGCCTGCTAATTACACCAACTCTACCACATGAGTACCAATCACTCCTCTACTCATTTCCTTTGTGCCAAAGTTACTCCACTTTTTTCCCCACATACATCAGCATCAAGCTAATATAGAGTTTGACAGACCTCCTGCTGTAGACGGGACATGGCAGCACCGAATAGCAAAACCTACCTGTCCATGACTAGCAAGGGACCAATAGTGCACAATATTGAAAATACAACACATCATGCATGATATAAACACATTCCTTAATCATATAGGTTACCTTTCTGTACAATAATCTTCTTAGGCATGTCTCAGAGGTGTCCCAAGAAAAGGAGAAAAGTCAATCAGCTCATTTGAGTGAAGTGTTATGAATAGGTCACCGAGGAGGATGGCAGGAATAGGCCAGGCCACCAGGAAACCAGAAAGGTTGGTCACTTAGCGGATTGCAGACCCCTAATCCTAGCAACACAACTAACAGTAGCAGTGGAGCGTACCTACGATGCCCTAGACGCCTCGGCAAAGACGGAGAACTAATTAAGCCTAAAGCAAGAAAGGTGAAATCTAAACTGCCCTGGAGTAGAACCCCAAAGAAATAGATAGCCCCCAAACAAATATATTCGGTGAGACAAGATGAGGCACAAGCACAGGCAGAGAATAGACTGAGCAAATGATGGGGCTCAAACTGTCTAGATAGGTCATTAAAGGAAAGACACTGTCTGCAATCATGCAAAAACCCTAAAAAATTCAACACATCTGATGTACAAAAAACACTGAGGTCACACGACCTCTCCCCCACTATATCAGTATTCTGGTGTGAACTAGCAGCAAAGCAAAACTAATATAACAGGGGACTGAACAAACTGACACAAGCTGTAACATATGGAGCGGGGTCCAGCACAGCCCCAGCAGGGAGCACGCTGAACCCTCACAGCAAAGCAGAAAGAGGCAAAACCAGATCAGATGCAAAGGATTAGCAATTGAACAACTTAACTGAAAAATGCAGGATCAGGTAGGAGACAGCAGACCTCAAGATGCACAGGAAGAAACTACTCACCAGCAACAACTGCTCCATGCCCCTTGGCCAGGTTCTAACTGGCCTCTGCATACCATGAGACCTCAGCCACACAGGACTCACTTCCTAGTAAATGCTTCCTATTTTCAACAAAAACAGATACATCCAGTGAATTAATATGACAGTATTAAGATATATACATTAAACTACAGTGGCATGTAAAAGTTTGGCCACCCCTGGTCAAAAGTACTGTTATTGTGAACAGTTAAGCAAGTTGAGAATGAAATGATCTTCAACTTGTGTCACACCACCTGTCACGCCGCTCCCACCTGGGGGCGGGACCCCGGGCCCATCGTCACCACTTCCGCTGCCGCGGCCGCTCCGAGGGTCTCGTCGGATGCGCACCTCTCACTCCTAGCTCCATGGTTACGCTATGTTCCAGTGCGCACGCGCACTCTGCCCAGCTCTGTCTTCGGTCTTGTCCTCTCTGTGATACTGGAGGCCTTGACCCGGAAGTCCTTGTACTCATGTGCAATATCAGGCTACCTCTTCCTATGGGAGGTGTCTGTTTATTGTTGTGCTTCCTGGCTAGGTCTTGTTAGTCCTTGCCTGGCTGTGCTCTGTATTCAGGTCCTCTGCCTTTTCCTCTGTTCCTAGACTGTGCCTTGTGCGCTGTTCCTATACTCTGCCCAGCCATACTTCCCAGCACATGCTCCGTGCATACACTCTGCTCTGTGTTCTGTCTAACTCTGCACTTCGGCACGCTCTTTGCGCACTCTCTGACGCTGTACTGTGGCGTGCACCTTTGCACGCACCCTGCGTTGCTCTCACCCGGGCATGCTTGCCTGTACACGCCATACGTGCTCTCGTGTACTCACCTAGCATCCAGCGCACTCCTGTGTACACTCCTAGTATTGTTCTGTACTTTTTGTGCTCCCGTACACTCATCCTGTTTACGCTGCGAGTCCCTGTGCCCACGCTTTGCACTCTGGCACTCTGCACACCCCCAGTTCCTAAACACACTCACTCGTGTCTCCAAAGAGCCGGCCACCTGGTGCCAGCAGTCGTGGTACCATACCCCCTGGGGCTTGCCCCTGACACTCCCTGTATAGGGGGTGGTCCTTACTAGGCCAGCTCGCCCTGGGAAGGTTGGTGCCACGACCCAGAGGGTCCACTCCAGGAGTCGTCACAACTTGCTTAAATGTTCACAATAACAGTAATTTTGACGAGGCGTGCCCAAACTTTTACATGCCACTGTACATGTGTGGGGAGGAGGGCCCCCGTGTAGTGGTTGGGCCGGAGCCAGGGGGACCGCCATCAGGGTTGTTGAAGGAACCACATCAGGAGAATTACACAGGGAGACATGCGACTGAAGTTGTCAGGGCAACAGGGGGCGGGGCTAGGGTAAAATGAGCAGGGGGCGTGCTGCGGTGGCAGTTGGGAGAGAGAGAAAAGGCAGGAGGCAGGGTGACTTGCTGGGGCACCGAGAGGAGCCTGAGAGTAGAAAGCTGCGCATTGACTGACAAGAGAGACGTGAGAGACTGTTACCAGAGACTGCTCCCCGACCCCGTTCTGATAGAATCATCCCCGCTGCCCCCCGCCCTGGTGGGAGAGGAGCTTTACCTCAGGTTGTGGCCGTGAGTACACGTAACCAGGCCACAGAGGCCTGGACACTTCCCCCCAGCCTTCCCCCATTACGCCGACCCGGCTGTCACCGGCCTGAAGATACGCCACCTCGTCACAAGCGAGATAAAAGGCCCACTACCCCGGCTTTGGGAAAGACTCCTCGCTAAAGGACGGCTACAGGTCATCTGGGGAACTGAGTCATCACCGCGCGCCACCATCATCGTTTTCTTCAGGGCCTGTTGCGCCCCACCGGCATCGTTTTCTTCAGGGCCTGTTGCGCCCCACCAGCATCGCTTACTTCAGTGCCTGTTGCGCCCCACCGGCATCGTTTTCTTCAGGGCCTGTTGCGCTCCACCGGCATCGTTTTCTTCAGGGCCTGTTGCGCCCCACCGGCATCGCTTACTTCAGTGCCTGTTGCGCCCCACCGGCATCGCTTACTTCAGGGCCTGTTGCGCCCCACCGGCATCGCTTACTTCAGGGCCTGTTGCGCCCCAACGGCATCGCTTTCTTCAGGGCCTGTTGCACCCCATCGGCATCGCTTTCTTCAGGGCCTGTTGCGCCCCATCGGCATCGCTTTCTTCAGGGCCTGTTGCGCCCCATCGAATCGCTTTCTTCAGGGCCTGTTGAGCCCATTCCTTCCCGAAGTAGCGAGGCCTCAGGACAGCCGCCTCAGCGACCTCTACGCGGTGTAGGGATGTGACTCGCTTAGGTGCAGCGGGAGACAAACATGAGGCACGTTCCTTTAAAATTCCACCAGGTTTATTACTCCATAAACCATAGACAGCATAACACTGAAATGTAAGCTTCACTTCAGGCAAAGGAACAGAAATGTCCGTGGCTTCAGACTCGGACTGAGAGTCTCAGCACATGCTGGGAGCTGTAGTCCTCCCCATATACACTCTCTGTAGTGTCCCACCTGGACACATGGAAGTCTGTCCACACTCAGACAGACTCCCTCCACACTCTCTCACATGTGCCAAACACCTCAATTACATAGCCCTGTAACCACACCCACAGGTGATCACATGACTATGACATCACTAAACGTTGTATAGACACACACAGGCTTCCCTGACACAGTGTAACAGAAAGATCAGCAGTACCTCTGCTGATCAATACACCCTGGAGCCTGCATCCCAAGGCCACCCACCTTGAGACCCATAATGGTCATTTAGGACCCTGCTCCTGTTACCACACTGAATGTGCCTGTACACCCGTCCTGGGACACCCACGCAGCGCCCCCTAGCTGACATAGTGGTAATAAACCACATATACCTCCCCCCTCTGTTCAAACTTGTGGGGTTGAACACATGACATCACCCAGGGATCTTGAGACCTGGCACCCATGTCACCTTGCCCTACCAGTCGGGAGGACCATCTCCGTCTGTTTCGGTAGTCATACTGCATATTTACGTTAGGCCTCCCCTGCCCCCAGCGGTCAGTATCTCGGCCTTGGGCTTTGGCCTTCCCGTCAACGTCCGTCAGTGTGACCAGACACTCTTTAGTCTCCACCTGTCTGCAGTGTGCTTCATCACGCGACCTTTCTCTCACTGGCTGGCTCTCCCAGTTCGCACGGTCATGAGTCCCACGTCCAGCTGGGCCAACTGGCTGGTCTGAGTCTGACCCTCTGTCGCTATGTTCACCATCGAGTCTAGTGCCTCTGTTACTAAGATTAGAATGGCCTCTTGCGGACTCTCGACGTTCTTGCCTTCGACTACCTGTCCTTTCATTCCTTGGAGGATCCCTTCGGGTCCTTACACCTTGGGTTGGAGGGGGACGCCACCTGACATTCTGTATCTGCTTATTCACCTGCAGTCGATCCTGTCTTAGCTGCTCAATCTCCTTCAGGTACGCTACCCGATATTCCAGGAGCATGCGAAGCTTCCCAATGCTTTCCACCGAACCAACCACAATGACAGGAACCATGTCATCTTCAACAGCGACTTGGATTTCAGCAGCAGGTGGGATCCTCACTCTCTTCACACTGGATCGATTCACCATCTCCTGCATTACCTTTCCAAGTCTGCCAACAACTTTCCCCACCAGATTTTTGGGTACCGGAATTATGTCTTCCACAAAGCCCAGCCGACTTTGCGCTTCCCTTGCAAGCTCCAGACGTCGAGCGGCTTTCCAATTACGCTCCACGAGCATCTGTTTCGTGCGGAGACATTGTAGGTGCATCTCCTTCAGGACAGCCACCCTTCTCTCTGTGTCTTCCATTTCTGCCAGTATCACCAACTGGTCTGTTTCTGGTGCCCAGCTCACACTATAGGCCTTTACTGCCTTTTTAAAGGTCTCATGCACACCTTCGCTGGCACACGCTTCTCGCACGTCTTCGGGTACCTCCATCACGCACTTGAAGGTCATGGACTTGCTCTCATCCTGGACAGATGGCTCTGGGTTCCCCACGGACACTTCCCTCAAGGTATCTGCCAAGACCGGGTGACTGTCTTGTGCAGCTCTTGGCTCACCATCTTCCTGAGATTTACAGTCTTCAGGACCCTTTTCCAAGATGGGCTTTGGCAGTTCTGCCTTGCTATCAGTCGGGCAAGGCCGCTGTACGTCTTTGCCCATCCACTTCTTCTCCTGTAGAAGACCTTTTATTACTCCACTGAGTTCTTGCAGAACTTTATCTCACTCCTCTGCCAGGTAGCGACGCTCATCCTCTCTCCTGAGAATCTCCTGTTGATGCTTCTCTTGGGCCTCTCTGAGCCCCTCCATATCTTCCAACAGGGTCTTGTTCATGGTTTTACAAGCAGACAGGTGACCTCTGAGCTCAGAGACTTCCTTCTCCAGCTCATCCACTCTGTGCTCAGCTGCTTGCCTTAGGACTCTTTCCCGTTCGACATGTTCTGTTACAGTCTCCTTTATCAGCTGTATCTCACGATCTTGTTCTCTTTTGTCCATCACGTGTCGCACCACTACCTCTTTAATTTTATCGTTAAAGGGTACCACTGGGTCAGTCACCCCAGTCGAGTGAACCCTCCAGTTACCGTCCAGCACCAATGTGTCTAGTCCAGTAGTCTCATCTCCCAGCCCACCATCTGTCTTATCACGAGACGTCAGGTCCGTCAGTTGGGCAGATGTACTTCTTCCTCTGGTCAGTTCTACCTCTGACCTGTCCATGTCAGGAGCCGTCACTGTTTCAGTGTCTGCTTGCCCCACAGTCGAAGCATCTCCACCGTCCAACCAAACGTCATCAAACAAAAGAAAGTCCCGGCCCCTCTCCCAGGCATAGACTAAGTCCCGTGGTATCCCTCTACCTTGGCACTCACCACCTTTGGTCCCCTCAAACACTACTGTGTCTACTGCGTATTTCACTGTGACCCCGTGTTTACAGCGAACCCTGACGTTTTTCTCGGTCAGAGAGAAAACGAGAGGCGTTCCTGTCAGAGTCACCTGACTCTCTGGGTCCAGCCGACCAAAGGCTCCTTCCCGGTGCAGCATCACTGTACACATCTGTGGCCCATCATTACTACCCGGAAAGGATATTCCACATTCTGAAAAAGACCTGCACATACACTGCGGTACTCCAGACATACCTACTGAGTCACCCAGTGCTGTCACTTCTTCACACTTGGCCACTTTCTGGACCAACACCCCACTTTGGGTTGCCACTCCAATTTGGGTCACCGCCCCCTTTTGGGACCCCACCCCTTTTTGAGTTACACTCCAATTTGGGTCACCGCCCCCTTTTGTGACTCCACCCCTTTTTGGGTTACCACTCCAATTTGTGTCACCGCCCCCTTTTGGGACTCCACCCCTTTTTTGGTTACCACTCCCTTTTGGGTCACCGCCCCCTTTTGGGATTTCCCCATGTCCGTTCTGCAGAACTTCTTATGCCACAGTTCACACAGTACAGTTTGTCTTTTAACGATACCACACAAGTCTTTGTTGGCACCACCACAGCTCCTGCTGTCACTGGTCACCGGCACCTCCGGCTGTTGTTCACACACATACACAGCGGCTGGTGTCACTGCAGCTCCTGCTGCGCAGTCTTCGTGGACCCACCGATCCACCAGAAGCCGCTTGTCCCCTTCTTAACCCCGCCGGGTTACCGGAAACCGCTTGTCACCCTCTAAGATAAAAACCACAAAAGTGCACCCATAGGGCCTTACCAGTGCAGGTATAATGGGTTATGAAGCAATGATACAGGGTACTCACCCTTAATAGTTGTGTAAAGCCACAACTACTGTATCCGCTTAGTCACATGCAATAAAGCTGCAGCAGGATGGTGTAGACAGACAGCGTCTGCTACCAATGCTCCCAGGGCAGATCCCAAAAAAGGAAAAACACCAGGTCCCTGTGCTGCGAGACCTTCGTGACCCCACTGAGCCACAGCAAGCACCTTCAGGTTTTGCAGAGGAAAAGAAAAAAAAAACAAAAACACATGCACAGTCTCTCATGTCCTGTCCGTGTGCTGTTCAGGACGTACCGTCTCCGCCTGAGACCGTCCAACACACAGGCGCACACCGGGTGCTATTCAGGGAGCAGCCCTCCTCCCAGGGTTTCCCAACACACCGTTCTCACCAGGTCCAGGGGCTCAGCGAGTGCTCTTCAGGACATCCGTCTCCACCTGAGACTGCCCAACACACGCCTCACCAATTGTAGGGATGTGACTCGCTTAGGTGCAGCGGGAGACAAACATGAGGCACGTTCCTTTAAAATTCCACCAGGTTTATTACTCCATAAACCATAGACAGCATAACACTGAAATGTAACCTTCACTTCAGGCAAAGGAACAGAAATGTCCGTGGCTTCAGACTCGGACTGAGAGTCTCAGCACATGCTGGGAGCTGTAGTCCTCCCCATATACACTCTCTGTAGTGTCCCACCTGGACACATGGAAGTCTGTCCACACTCAGACAGACTCCCTCCACACTCTCTCACATGTGCCAAACATCTCAATTACATAGCCCTGTAACCACACCCACATGTGATCACATGACTATGACATCACTAAACGTTGTATAGACACACACAGGCTTCCCTGACACAGTGTAACAGAAAGATCAGCAGTACCTCTGCTGATCAATACACCCTGGAGCCTGCATCCCAAGGCCACCCACCTTGAGACCCATAATGGTCATTTAGGACCCTGCTCCTGTTACCACACTGAATGTGCCTGTACACCCGTCCTGGGACACCCACGCAGCGCCCCCTAGCTGACATAGTGGTAACTACACCACAGCGGCCACGTTCATGAAACGAGCAGTCTTGTTTAGATTGTTGAGTCCCTGCGTGGACTGTTTGTTTTGTCCTTAATTTATGTTTGTTCAGCCAAGCCCAGTGGCTACAGTTAGATAAAAGTTATTTCGCAAACCACCATCCGTCTAGTGTTTCGTCACTGCATCCTGCGAACCTGCTCAACCCTACACATGTTCACAAATCAAAGAAAGAAATAAACACGTCTACATATTCAAACTTTATAAATCTCCTTGTAATTTAAAGAGAGAAGAACTACATAAGTCAATCAATGATTGTCACAGAAAAAGGAAACTATTACAAAAGTGATCCATAATAGACAACTTTTGGGGAAAAGATGGGGAGCACCAATATGCTGATGCACATATGTGCGCAATAATCAGGTTCCAACATAATAGTGTGATATTTATCATGTACTAGATGGAGGCGGGATGCTATCGCATCGGGAGGGCGGTAATGTCACAATGGGGGTAGGCTTTGCAGCGTTGAGAATCTCTCCCCCCCATGTGCTCACCCACCTATCCACTCTCTCTTTCCCCATGTGTTGACTTCTCCCGTCTGTGCTCTCTTCTTTGACCTGTCTACCCCATGTGCCATCCCCCTTGTCTGCTGTCTCTCTCCTTCCTGTGCTGTGTTCTCCCCTCATGTGCTGTCCCGTTTGAGCTGTCTCCCCCCTGTGCTCTGTCTCTCTCACCCCTGTGCCCTTTCTCTCTCCCCCATCTGCTCTATTCTCCTCTCATGTCATCTCTTCTTTGACCTGTGTACCCCATGTGCTCTCCCCTTTGTCTGCTCTCTCTCCACTGTGCTGTCTTCTTCCCTCATGTGTTCTCTCGTTTGAGCTGTCTCCCCGTGTGTCCTCTTTCCCATGTGCACTCACACCTCCCCCTGTGTTAAAATGAAAGCAAAGTAGGTAAACATAACATTTTGTGAGGTAAAATATTGTTTAAAAACAGTCAGTGAAATATTTTATCTCACAAAATGTATCCTCTGTGATCCCCTGCTGTAATGTCAGTATTGTCTTTTGCTTCCTCCCCTGCCCAGGAGCTGTGGTATGCTCCGTACAAGGTCAGACACAGACAATTTTTAAAATGAACTTTTATTCGTGTGAAAAACCCCTTTAATGTGACCGTCTTCCTCTGCCTGTAGACACGTCATGCATCTGCTGCCGGGATCAGCCGAATGATTTACTGCACTCGCACAGAATTCGTGAAGGCGCGGTAAATCAGACCGCCGCCATCTTTGTGAAGACAGATAGTGGCGGTCACATTAAAACTGTGCATGCGATCCTCCTGTACAAAGATGGCGGCGGGCAGTGAATCATTCGGCTGATCCCGGTCGTCGGCGTGTTCACGATGGTGTTTCGCTGGTGGTACCGCGCAAGAGCCTGCGTACAGTGTATACAGTGTGTGGTGCGTACAGCATATACAGAGTGTGTGTGTGTGTGGTGCGTACGGCGTATACAGTGTGTTTGTGTGGTGCTTACGGCGTATACAGTGTGTGTGTGTGTGTGGCGCGACAGTGTTCCGCTGGTGGTGCCGTGCAAGGGGCTGGTACCACCAGCAGTTTCCATATTGAGACACCCATCACTTGGGTGTCCCAATATGGCGGTCGGTGAACTTCCGCCGCTTGGAATTCTGGGATCCGATTACAAGGTAATTATATATTGGATGATTATATATAATAAAGTAATGTGTTAGGATCCAAGTCTGTTAAAAGTAGAGGTGAATAAATATTGGGTATTCCAAAGACTTGGTTTAGTAGGAAACCTTCATAGAAAAAAGATGAATATTTTATACCAAAATTCCTTTAAGATAATAAAAACAATAATAATTTTATGCATAAAGAAGATTCCATCCTCCATAAAGATAAAAAAAAAAATGCATCAAGGTAGCATAGTTTTAATACTTATAGCACAATTGAGGAGGCAGAAAGCACGGGAAACAGAGAAAAGAGGCAAGGGAAGAAATAAAAGCATTTTACAAGAGATGCAAATTATCCACGTTAATGTGTCAATGTTGTTCCATAGGAAAGGAGAAAATCAATCTGCTCATCTGAGTCATTAGTATGTTAAGTATTCGGCTTCATTATTGGCTGTTTCCTTGTGGACGAGAGCGTCTGTTTTGGAAATTAAGTCTCTTCAACTTTTCCCACATACAATAGATCCCCATTTATAGTTGATTACTGGCAGCGGATACCCAGAGCGGCCAAGCTGGAGGGACATTGATAGAGTTCTTCATTCCTAATTTGTACCAAATGTGGAAACTTTTCTCCGTAGACCCAATTAGGGCATATAGAGTTTATGAAGGGGAGTTCTCCTCTCGGGAAGCAGGTCTCTAATGAAGAAGGTACTAGAACGGCTGTCCATATGGTCTATCGCGGCAGTGGAACATCCCATTCAAGTCTCTACTATATTACCAAAGCAGAAAGCCTCCAGGAACCGCAGCTCTGGAGGAATCAGCAAGACGTACATTACTTCAGTTAATCAATAAATTTAACGGACTCTTGTTTTCATCAGTGGCCACAGCAGGATAATGTGCAGCTGATTGTATGTGTCCTCTTCAGTAACAATTGATTATTCAAAATCTGTTACTCAATGAGTTTTAAGTGTGCAACACAGTGATGTCACAGTACAGAGATAATAAACAGTGATGTCACAGTACAGAGATAATAAACAGTGATGTCACAGTACAGAGATAATAAACACAGTGATGTCACAGTACAGGGATAATAAACATAATGATGTCACAGTACAGAGATAATAAACAGTGATGTCACAGTACAGGAATAATAAACAGAGTGATGTCACAGTACAGAAATAACAAACAAGGTGATGCCACAGTACAGAGATAATACACACAGTGATGTCACAGTAAAGAGATAATAAACACAGTGATGTCACAGTATAGAGATAATAAACACAGTGATATCACAGTATAAAGATAATAAACACAGTGATGTCACAGTACAGGGATAATAAACATAATGATGTCACAGTACAGAGATAATAAACAGAGTGATGTCACAGTACAGAAATAACAAACAAGGTGATGCCACAGTACAGAGATAATACACACAGTGATGTCACAGTTCAGAGATAATAAACACAGTGATGTCACAGTACAGAGATAATATACACAGTGATGTCACAGTACAGGAATAATAAACAGAGTGATGTCACAGTACAGGGATAATCAACACAGTGATGTCACAGTACAGAGATAATAAACACAGTGATGTCACAGTACAGGAATAATAAACAAGGTGATGTCACAGTACAGAGCTAGCAAACAAGGTGATGGCACAGTACAGGGAAACTAACCCGTGATCTCATAGTACAGACAATAAACACAGTGATGTCACAGTACAGAGACAATAAACACAATGATGTCAAAGCACAAGGATAATACACACAGTGATGTCACAGTACAGGGATAATACACACAGTGATGTCACAGTACAGAGATAATAAGCCCAGTGATGTCACAGTACAGAGATAATAAACTGTGATGTCACAGTACATGTATAATGCACATAGTGATGTCACAGTACATAGATAATAAACACAGTGATGTCAGTGTACAAGGATAATACACACAGTGATGTCACAGTACATGGATAACAGTGTTGTCACAGTACATAGATAATAAACACAGTGATGTCACAGTACAGAGATAATAAACACAGTGATGTCAAAGTACAAAGATAATACACACAGTAATGTCACAGTACAGAGATGATAAACACAGTGATGTCACAGTACAGAGATAATAAACACAGCTATGTCACTTTATAGGGATAATACACACAGTGATGTCACAGTACAGAGATAATAAACAGTGATGTCACAGTACAGAGTTAATAAACATAATGATGTCACAATACAGAGATAATAAACACAGTGATGTCACAGTACAGAGATAATACACACAGTGATGTCACTTTGCAGGGATAATACACACAGTGATGTCACAGTACAGAGATGATAAACACAGTGATGTCACAGTACAGGGATACTAAACAGTGATGTCACAGTACAGGGATAATAAACAGTGATGTCACAGTACACAAAATTAGGGATCAGTGATTCTTTAGTATAGCACCCTTGGTAACATCATCTGCAGCTGTATTCACGTGTATAATGGGTCTTAGGTTGACATTTTTTTTTAAATAGAAGTTTGTGCTCAAAAGATAAAACTCTTGATGCAATCTGTAAGAGAAATTTCTCAAAACTATTATAAAAATATAATGAGAGCTGCTGAGAACGCTCAGCAGTTCATGGCCATGGTATAAGGACTGATTGAGGGCACTGGGGTATTGTGAAAACCTGGTTGCAGGTACAGTAACATTGATTATAGAGGACTTAGGAGGATAATAACAGGCTAAGACTTCTGTCATACAGTGGCACCACAAACTAAAGTACAGTGGGTACAAAAAGTATTCAGGCCCCTTAAGTTGTTCACTCTTTGTTTTATTGCAGCTGTAAGGGGGACGACCGTACCGTGGGTACCTGTGTGCCGGGTCCAGAACTGTTGAGGCTGCATCCTCTGTTGTCTGGGGGAAGCAATAGCAAGCTGGACCTTCCTCCTGACCGAGGGGGACGGGGGATATAAGGAAAAAGTGCGTGCAGCAGCGCAGTTTGGCGCCAACCCGGGGCAGTGCGCAGTCAGGTGAGCGGCACGCTCTGCTCCTCCTCTACCGGCGCCGCGACAGGCCGCATTGAGAGGGTCCCCTGCCGTCTACAGAGGGACCGCTGTGCTGAGTGAATCCGTGCGTTGAGCAGCAGCCAGAGAGAGGAGTGCTCCATCTGGGCCAGCGTCCACTGTCTCCCGCCGCCAACAGCGAGGACTAGAGAGAGGAAGACGTGCCCGGTGACTACCAGAGAGCAAGGCGCCGTCCGCTCCATGTCCGTTAGTAAAGTGCACGTGCCTCATAAGAGTGACTGGGTACGGGACAGACACTTGCACCCTGACTCTGCCGGTGTATATTTGCCGAGCCACGTTGGGCTCGTACAGGACTGTGGCCCCCGCCCTTGTCAGCCACTGCATCATATGGACTAGGGGCTCAGCGAAAGGTACTGGAGACTGACCGCTGCCACCAGAAGACAGACCATCGTTACTACAGAACCGCACTGGAACAACCCCGCGCAGCGTCGGACTGGAACACCTTGGGCCCACCAGAGAAAATCATTCTTGGGGCCCACTATGTAGCTGCATAGAGTTAAATACCAGACCACCAATTATGCGGTAAAACACGCTAATATCTGGGTATAATATAAGGTTGTACATATCTTAATTATGTAGCAGGAGTTGGGGTAGCCCCCTCATAGAATATAAAGCAGCCCCCTCACATAGTATAATGCAGCCATCTCATAGAATATAATACTGCCCCCCTCATAGGGTATAATACTGCCCCCCTCATAGGGTATAATACTGCCCCCCTCATAGGGAATAATGCTGCCTCCTCATAGGGTATAATACTGCCCCCCTCATAGGGAATAATGCACCCCCTCATAGGGTATAATGCTGCCCCCTCATAGGGTATAATACTGCCCCCCTCATAGGGTATAATACTGCCCCCCTCATAGGGAATAATGCTGCCCCCCTCATAGGGTATAATACTGCCCCCCTCATAGGGAATAATGCACCCCCTCATAGGGTATAATACTGCCCCCCTCATAGGGAATAATGCACCCCCTCATAGGGTATAAAGCTGCCTCCTCATAGGGTATAATAATGCCCCCCTCATAGGGTATAATGCTATATAGATATATAGATATAGAGTTAGATAGATATAGAAAGAAAGATAGATGTAGAAATAGATAGATATAGAGATAGATAGTAGATAATGGATAGAAAGTAGATAATGGATAGATATAGATAGAAAGATTCATAGAGATAGATATAAAGATAGATATAGAAAGAAATATAGATAGATAGATAGATAGATAGATAGATAGATAGATAGATAGATAGGTAGATAGATATAGAGATAGATAGAAAATAGATAATGGATAGATAGATAGATAGCTAGATATAGAGATAGATATAGAGAATAGATAGAGATAGATAATAGATAGAGATATACAGATATAATAATAATATAGACATATATAGATAGATATAGAGATAAATATATATAGATAGATGGCTATAAATAAAAATAGATATAGAGATATATAGAGATAGATAGATATAGAGATAATAGATATAGAGATAGATAGATAGATATAGAGATAGATATAGAGACAGATAGATATAGAAAGATAGATATAGAGATAATAGCTATATATAGAGATATGTATAGAGATAGATAGATATAGAGTTAGAAAGATAGATATAGAGAGATATAGAGATAGATAGAGATAGCTAGATAGATGGATAGATAGATAATAGAGATAATAGATAGATATAGAGATAGATATAGAGATAGATGGATAGATCAATAGATAGATAAAGAGAGAGAGATAGAGATAGAGATTGATAGATAATGAGATATAGAGATAGATATAGAGATATAGTGTTAGATAGAAAGATAGATATAGAGATAGATAGATATAGAGATAGATATGGATATAGAGATAGATATGGATATAGAGATAACAGATATAGAGATATAGAGATAGATAGATATAGAGATAGATAGATATAGAGATAATATATAGATAGATAGATAGATATAGAGATAATATAGAGATAGCTATAGAGATATAGAGATAGATATAGAGAGAAACAGATATATATATAGAGATAGATATAGAGATAGATAGGTAGATAGATATAGAGATAATAGATATAGAGATAGATAGATATAGATATAAAGATAGATAGAGAGAGCGGTAGATAGAGAGAGATAGATATAGAGAGAGATAGATACAGAGATAGATAAATAGAGAGATAGATATAGATAATAGATAGAGATAGATAGATAAAGATAGATAATAAATATAGAGATAACAGATAGAGATAGAGTAAGATAGAAAGATATAGAGATAGGTAGATATAGATAATAGAGATAGCTAGTAGATAGATAGATATAGATATAGATAGATATAGATAGAAAGATAGATATAGAGATAGATGTAGAGATAGAAAGATAGATATAGAGATAGAGCGATAGATAGAGATAGATATAGATAATAGATAGAGATAAATAGATAGATAGATAGAGAAAGATAGATATAGAGATAGATATAGAGATAGAAAGATAGATAGATAGATATACAGAGAGATAGATATAGAGATAGAGATAAATAGATAGATAGATATAGAGAGAGATATAGAGAGAAATAGATATAGATATAGAGATAATAGATATATATAGAGATAGATAGATATAGATATAGAGAGAGATAGATACAGAGAAAAGATATAGAGATAAATAGATAAAGATAGATAGATATATAGATATAGAGATAGAGATAAATAGATAGATAGATATAGAGAGAGATATAGAGACTAGAGAGAAATAGATATAGATATAGAGATAATAGATATATATAGAGATGGATAGATATAGATATAGAGAGAGATAGATACAGAGAAAAGATATAGAGATAAATAGATAAAGATAGATAGATATAGAGATAGAGCGATAGATAGATATACAGAGAGATAGATATAGAGATAGATAGAGATATATAGATAGATATAGCTATAGAGATATAGAGATAGATATAGAGAGAAATAGAGATAGATATAGAGATAGATAGAGATAGATATATAGATATAGAGATAGATATAGAGATAGAGCGATAGATAGCGAGAGATATAGATATAGAGATAGATAGATAGATACAGAGAAAAGATATAGAGAAAGATAACGGATAGATAAATAGATAGATAGGTATAGAGATAGATAGATATAGATATTAGATAGAGATATATATAGATAAAGATAGATAGATATAGATGGTAGCTAGATAGATAATAAATATAGAGATAATAGATATAGAGATAGATAGAGTAAGATAGATAGATATAGAGATAGATAGACATAATAGATAGATATAGAGATATATATAGAAAGATATAGAGATAGATAGATAGATATAGAGATAGATGTAGAGATAGAAAGATGGATATAAAGATAGAGCGATAGAGATAGATATAGAAATAGATAGAGATATAGAGATAGATATAGATAATAGATAGAGATAGAAAGATAGATAGATATAAGAGAGATAGAGAGAGAGAGATATAGAGAAATAGAGATAGATAGATAGATAGATATAAGAGAGATAGAGAGAGAGAGATATATATATAGAGAAATAGAGATAGATAGATAGATAGATAGAGACAGATAGAGAGAGCGAGAGAGATATAAAAAAACAAACAAAACACAATACTCACCTCTCCTCCTCGCTCCCACGCTGATCCCGGCCTCAGTGTCAGGAGCTGCCCCCTCTGCCAGACACACAGCGGATGCGCGATGTAGTGACGTCATCGCGCACTGGCTGTGAGCCAGGAGCAGAGAGGACTGAGGGCGGCGCCGGCCCTGATGCAGAGCGGCTTACTGGGCTGGGGGCGGGGCCTCTGGGGGTGGAGACCTGCTTCGCAGTGAATATTCATTTCTCTTTAGCAGCGGGGACAGGGACTTCTGCCTCCTGTCACCCGCTGCTGCTCCACTGGCAGGGGCCCCCATAGCAGCTGCATGGTGTGCGACACACCACTGGCTGGGGGCCCCTGGAGCAGCGGGGGCCCTAGGCAACTGCTGGCCCTGTATGCCAGCAGGTGCCAGGGCCCACCAGATGCCAGGGCCCACCTGAGAATCCTCCGGTTCCCCGGTGGGCCAGTCCGACGCTGACCCCGCGCCAGCCGTTGTTGGCGTTATCGCCTGCTCCGTAATTGCCACTGCCTGGACGACGACTGACAGGCTAAGTTGATCTAACACGAACTGCCACAATCTTTTCCCTTGTTTTCATTGACTCTTCACATCTTTTTGCAACTGAACTGTTTTTGTCCTCACTTTAACTGTTTGCCTCCCTGCGTGGAGTATTCCCCTGTTAAGTAAAACTGTTAACCCCTGCACTGCCTCCTGTCCGTCACTGCATCCCAAAAAGTTCATTTTTTTCTCATTAGTGTACACTCTGCACCCCATCTTGACTGAAAAAACAGAAATTTTTGCAAATTTATTAAAATAGAAAACTGAAATCTCGCATGGTCATAAGTCTTCAGCCCCTTTGCTCAGTATTGAGTAGACGCACCTTTTGAGCTAGTACAGCCATGAGTCTTCTTGGGAATGATGCCACAAGTTTTTCACCCCTGGATTTGGGGATCTTCTGCCATTTATCCTTGCAGATCCTCTCCAGTTCCATCAGGTTGGATGGTGAACGTTGGTGGACAGCCATTTTCAGGTCTCTCCAGAGACACTCAATTGGGTTTAGGTCAGGGCTCTGGCTGGGCCAGTCAAGAATGGTCACAGAGTTGTTCTGAAGCCACTCCTTTGTTATTTTAGCTGTGTGCTTAGGGTCATTGTCTTGTTGGAAGGTGAACCTTCGGCCAAGTCTGGGGTCCAGAGAACTCTGGAAGAGGTTTTCATGGGGTGCATAAACTTTTTTGAATTTACCAAAAGGCTGCAATGAAACAAAGAGTGAAAAATTTTAAGGGGTCTGAATACTTTCCATACCCACTGTATATAATTATGTAGGTACAGCTGGTATAACCTGGGTATCTTCTGCATATAATTATTTATGTACAGCTGCTATAACCTGGGCATCTCCTGTATATAATTATATACAGTATGTATAGCTGGTATAACCTGGGCATCTCCTGTATATAATTATATATGTACAGCTGGTATAACCTGGGTATCTCCTGTATATAATTATATATGTACAGCTGCTATAACCTGGGCATCTCCTGTATATAATTATATATGTACAGCTGCTATAACCTGGGTATCTCCTGTATATAATTATATATGTACAACTGCTATAACCTGGGCATCTCCTGTTTATAATTATATATGTACAGCTGGTATAACCTGGGAATCTCCTGTTTATAATTATATATGTACAGCTGGTATAACCTGGGCATCTCCTGTATATAATTATATATATATATTAACAGCTGGTATAACCTGGGCATCTCCTGTATATAATTATATATGCACAGCTGGTATAACCTGGGTATCTCCTGTATATAATTATATATGAACAGCTGGTATAACCTGGACATCTCCTGTATATAATTATATATGCACAGCTGGTATAACCTGGGTATCTCCTGTATATAATTATATATGTACAGCTGGTATAACCTGGGCATCTCCTGTATATAATTATATATGTACAGCTGGTATAACCTGGGCATCTCCTGTATATAATTATATATGTATAGCTGGTATAACCTGGGTATCTCCTGTATATAATTATATATGTACAGCTGGTATAACCTGGGCATCTCCTGTATATAATTATATATGAATAGCTGAGCATCTCCTGTATATAATTATATATGTACAGCTGGTATAATTTGGGCATCTCCTGTATATAATTATATATGTACAGCTGATATAACCTGGGCATCTTCTGTATATAATTATATATGTACGGCTGGTATAACCTGGGCATCTCCTGTATATAATTATATATGTACAGCTGGTATAACCTGGGCATGTCCGGTATATAATTATATATGTACAGCTGGTATAACCTGGACATCTCCTGTATATAATTATATATGTACAGCTGGTATAACCTGGGCATGTCCTGTATATAATTATATATGTACAGCTGGTATAACCTGGGCATCGCCTGTATATAATTATATATGTACAGCTGGTATAATTTGGGCATCTCCTGTATATAATTATATATGTACAGCTGATATAACCTGGGCATCTTCTGTATATAATTATATATGTACGGCTGGTATAACCTGGGCATCTTCTGTATATAATTATACATGTACAGCTGGTATAACCTGGGCATCTTCTGTATATAATTATATATGTACAGCTGGTATAACCTGGGCATCTTCTGTATATAATTATATATGTACGGCTGGTATAACCTGGGCATATTCTGTATATAATTATATATGTACAGCTGGTATAACCTGGGCATCTTCTGTATATAATTATATATGTACAGCTGGTATAACCTGGGCATCTTCTGTATATAATTATATATGTACAGCTTGTATAACCTGGGTATCTCCTGTATATAATTATATATGTACAGCTGGTATAATTTGGGCATCTTCTGTATATAATTATATATGTACAGCTGATATAACCTGGGCATCTTCTGTATATAATTATATATGTACGGCTGGTATAACCTGGGCATCTTCTGTATATAATTATACATGTACAGCTGGTATAACCTGGGCATCTTCTGTATATAATTATATATGTACGGCTGGTATAACCTGGGCATCTCCTGTATATAATTATATATGTACAGCTGGTATAACCTGGGCATCTTCTGTATATAATTATATATGTACGGCTGGTATAACCTGGGCATCTCCTGTATATAATTATATATGTACAGCTGGTATAACCTGGGCATCTTCTGTATATAATTATATATGTACAGCTGGTATAACCTGGGCATCTCCTGTATATAATTATATGTACAGCTGGTATAACCTGGGCATCTTCTGTATATAATTATATATGTACGGCTGGTATAACCTGGGCATCTCCTGTATATAATTATATATGTACAGCTGGTATAACCTGGGCATCTTCTGTATATAATTATATATGTACGGCTGGTATAACCTGGGCATCTCCTGTATATAATTATATATGTACAGCTGGTATAACCTGGGCATCTTCTGTATATAATTATATATGTACAGCCGGTATAACCTGGGCATCTCCTGTATATAATTATTTATATCCTACTGGTATAAGTTCTACATCTTCTTATTATAGTATACTGGTATAACATGGGAATATTCTGATATTTGAAATGTATTGTGCATTTATATGAAGGGCAAAGTGAATAAAAATGGACAGTTTCATCTCCTCCTATATTAGTTCAGAATCAATTAGGTCCACTTTTAATAATGAGTAATCCTGGTCGCACACACTGCTGCCTTACCACGCCGCCTCGGCTGATTACCGTTCAACTATAATTGATGGTCTGTAATATTGAAAATGAAAAAAAAAAATTAAGCGAGTAATGGGAGTCATTTTACTGAGGCAAGATCTCGACGTGCCTCTCACAATGGCGCCATTGTGGCCGGCCGCCTGCATTCAACCCCAAATTTTAGTCTTATTTGTTTTTGCAATTTTCTGTCGCTTTTGTGTGCGGCAGAGTGGAGGCGTAAAAATGTGAAACCTGCGGCTTTTTTCTTCACCTTCTTCTTACTTTAATAAAAGGTTGTTTGATTTCAGAAAGCCACTGCTGCTAAGGAAGAAACCGGCATCGAATAATCCGCTGAACCCATCCATAATGATACAGAGAATATTATCCTATCCCTGGGCATGACCAGCGCCTGCCACGTGTCCTCTATGGTAATTCCCTTGACTTGTCTGAGATTGAAGCTGGGGAGTCATTGACATGTAAGGGAATCTATAGG
Source organism: Dendrobates tinctorius (assembly GCF_039654945.1). Taxonomy (NCBI): domain Eukaryota; kingdom Metazoa; phylum Chordata; class Amphibia; order Anura; family Dendrobatidae; genus Dendrobates; species Dendrobates tinctorius. The sequence goes on along the minus strand of NW_027361761.1, from coordinate 1,796,859 downwards.
GTATTGTCAAGAGGAAGATGAGAAACGCCAGACCCAACAATGCAGACGAGCTGAAGGCTGCTATCAAAGCAACCTGGGCTTCCATAACCCCTCAGCAGTGCCATAGGCTGATCGCCTCCATGCCACGCCGCATTGATGCAGTAATTGATGCAAAAGGAGCCAGGACCAAGTATTGAGTGCATTTACTGATCATACATTGCAGTAGGCCAACATTTTGGATTTTAAAATCATTTTCCAAGCTGGTGTTATAAAGTATTCTTATTTACTGAGATAATGACTTTTGGGTTTTCATTGGCTGTAAGCCACAATCATCAACATTACCAGAAATAAACACGTGAAAAAGATCACTCTGTGTGTAATGACTCTATAGAACATAGGAGATTCATTCTTTATATTGAAGAACTGAAATAAATTAACTTTTTGATGATATTCTAATTTGCAAGAAGCACCTGTATGGATTTAAAATACTCATTATTTATTGCAAATCTATATAAAATAGAGTTAAAAAACAAGCAGGGATTTCCCAAATGTAGCAAACTAATATCATGCAATAAAAATGCAAGAAAAATAAGGTGCTCACTGCAGAACTATATGAAGTTGTAAAGTAAAGTGCAAGTGCAAGGGTGGTAACCCTGATACATGCAGACTCTTCAGTCTATGACTGTAAGTAAAAACACATAGCACCTTAGAGAGACTATGCACCTTTAATAGATCATGCTATTTATCTCAATGTGAATCACTGATGAAAATTAGCTCTAGATAGTGGAACTTCTCTTGAGTATGGAGGCACTTGCACTTTACTTTACAACTGCATATAGTTCTGCAGTGATCACCTTACTTTTCATCGCTAGTGATATTCTTATCTGTAAAACTCATGTTTGTGCATTTTTCTGGTCTACTGTGCATACATTGCTATGTAAAGGTCTGCATGATATTAGTTTGCTAAATTTGGGAAATCCTTGCTTGTTTTTAACTTTATTTTATACTAGCTGAAGAGCCCGGCGCTGCCAGGGCATAGTAACTAACTATGGTTAGTTGTAGCAAATTATAATTATCCTCCATCCCATAGTCCAGTGCCCATATACTCATCATACATATCCACGATCCCATAGGCCCGTGCCCATATACCCATCATACATATCCTCCATCCCATAGGCCCGTGCCCATATACTCATCACACATCCTCCATCCCATAGTCCCATGCCCATATACCCATCATACATATTCGCCATCCCATAGTCGAGTGCCCATATACCCATCATACATATCCTCCATCCCATAGTCCCATGCCCATATACCCATCACACATCCTCCATCCCATAGTCCCATGCCCATATACCCATCATACATATTCGCCTTCCCATAGTCGAGTGCCCATATACCCATCACACATCCTTCATCTCATAGTCCCATGCCCATATACCCATCATACATATCCTCCATCCCATAGTCCCATGCCCTTATACCCATCATACATATCCACCATCCCATAGTCCCGTGCCCATATACCTGTCATACATATCCTCCATCCCATAGTCCAATGCCCATATACCCATCACACATCCTCCATCCCATAGTCCTGTGGCCATATACCCGTCATACATATCCTCCACCCCATAGTCCAGTGCCCATATACCTATCACACATCCTCCATCCCATAGTCAACCATTATGACATCATAATGAGCGGCGGGGCTTGCAACCTATGATGACATCAGCGTCGCCATGGCAACCATTATGACATCATAATAAGGGGCGGGGCTTGATACACACACACTTTTTCCCCATTATGTAGATAGGGGCAAAATTGTTTGGTGAATTGGAATGCGCGGGGTTAAAATTTCACCTAACAACATAGCCTAGGACACTCTCGGGGTCCAGACGTGTGACTGTGCCAAATTTTGTGGCTGTAGCTGCGACGGTGCGGATGCCAATCCCGGACATACACACATACATACACACACCCATACATACATACATACACACACTTGAGCTTTATATATTAGATGGATCTATAATAATGAATATTTTAAATACATGTATAGCATATTTGCCTTCTTGTCATGAGATTTAGTAACCCGTGTAGTATTGTTGACCATTATCTTGAAGGTTTACGTAATTATCTTTATGACTAAGTGTGTTTATTAAAGAATTAATATCGGCCAGAAGGATAAAGATGTATATGCAAAGTCTCATTCATATAGAAAATTGTTATAGGAAATATGGTGTTAATATCTTCCACCTGGGACCTCCAGGGGGGCAGATATCCATAAGATCAGTGATCTCATCATTTCTGGTACTACAGCTCACGTCTTATTTAGCAGTCCCCATCTGAGTTCACCAGGGAAGGTAGATGAGGATGGCAGTTACCTGATAAAGTATAATGCACTATAGGAACAGAAAAGCGCAAATAGGGTCTTATCCGAAGATAATATTAAGAAATATAAGAAATCCACTCACCTGCTATAGGAGAGATCACGCATATAAAATTGGTAGTCAGCTGCTGCAAGTCCAATGGTCAAATAAGTGACCGCTGATATATCAATTCTTATGGAACTTATTTTTGGACTTCCATGCGCTGCTTGACATAATAGACGATTGCAGTTATAATAGAAGATTAATAATTTATTCCCAATGCGTTTCGAAGTAAGAACTACTTCTTCCTCAGGGGATGACATGGACATCCAAAAATAAGTTCCATAAGAATTGAGTTGCCTGATAAAAGCAGGTTCTAGCCTAGAACCCATGTTCAGTGCTGTGAGATACAGCTTGCTGAAAGGACTAACCATTTTCTCAATGGAATGCTCCCTTTTGCAAGAACATCTCTATACCTACTAGTAATTATGATAGAATCTAGGAATGTTAGCATTGGAAGGGGCCTCCAGGGTCAACGTGTCCAACCCCCTGCTCAATGCTGGATTCACTAAACCACCCCAGCCTCTGTTTGAAGACTTCCATTGAAGGAGAACTCACCACCTCTCGTGGTTCCACTCGTTGATCACCCTCTGTTATGATTGAGTCACCGTAGGAGGCAAAAACAGAAATGCTAGCTAAGTCCTGAAAACCAGAGAAGTTGGCAACTATCAGATTGCAGACCCCTGAACCTATCAACACAACTAGCAGTAGCCGTGGGGGGTTCCTACGATGTCCTAGGCCCCTCGATCACAGCCGGAGAGATACATAGGCCTAAAGAAGGAAAGGGGAAATCTAACTGCCCCAGAGCAGACCCCAAAGCAATAGGCAGCCCCCCACATATAATGACGGTGAAGCAAGATGAAAACACTTACACAGACAGAAAGACAGGCTGAGCAAAGACGGGGCCCAAAAACTACCTAGATAGGAACGGATAGGAAGGCTGCTGTCTGCAATCTGCCAAAACCCTATCAGAGACAAAAGCCAACAAGCTGATATAAAAATGGCCCTGAAGCAACTAAGCTTCAAAAACTAAATCAGCACTCAGGTACTTTCAGAAGACAGAGCTCACGGAACACTGCACACTCCAGCAGGGAGTGGCAGAATCCAAAAAGCAAGAAAAACAAAAACAAATCTTAGATGCAAAAGGCAAAACAGAAAACTTAGCTTTAGGAGAGCAGGAATCAGACTGGTGTCCAAGAGTCCACAGAGAAATCACCCGCAGGGCAGAAAGGGCGTAGGCTGCCTTAAATCCAGTCAGTGACTCCACTCAGCCAATCGTCTTCATTAGTCCCAGGTGCCTGATAATCAGGCTCACTACCTTCCTTCACTAGAATAGGGAGTTCACCAGGCCTCAGTGACGGAGGGGAAAATGAACTCACAACAGTACCCCCCCTTGAGGAGGGGTCACCGAACCCTCAACAACGCTACCAGGGCGATCAGGGTGAGCCCGATGAAAGGCACGCACCAATCTTTTGGCATGAATATCAGAGGCAGAGACCCAGGAATTATCCTCCTGACCATAACCCTTCCACTTAACCAAATACTGGAGTCTCCGTCTAGCCAGACGGGAATCCAGAATTTTCTCTACCTCATATTCCAAGTTACCTTCAACCAATACAGGGTCCGGAGGTGCCACCTCAGGCACAACTGGCTCAACAAACCTCTTCAACAAGGACTTATGGAACACATTATGGATCTTAAATGTGACAGGAAGAGCCAAACGAAAAGAGACCGGATTAATAATCTCCAAAATCTTGTAAGGTCCAATAAATCTAGGCTTAAACTTTGGAGAAGCCACCTTCATAGCAATATTTTTTGATGATAACCACACCATATCACCAATCTTAAACTGGGGACCAATGGTCCTATGTCGATTGGAAAACCGTTGGGCCTTTTCCTGGGAGAGAGATAACTTATCCACCACTTGGTCCCAGATCTGGTGCATTCTCTCCACCACAGTGTCAACACCTGGGCAGGCAGAAGGCTCCACCTGCCCTGAAGAAAATCGAGGGTGAAAACCAAAGTTACAATAAAAAGGTGACATCAAAGTGGCAGAACTAGCTCTATTATTTAAAGCAAATTCGGCCAAGGGCAAAAATGAAACCCAATCATCCTGATCAGCGGAAATAAAACATCTCAAATACGACTCCAAGGTCTGGATTGTTCTCTCTGTCTGCCCATTGGTCTGAGGGTGAAAAGCAGAGGAGAAGGACAACTGAATTCCCAACTTGGAACAGAACGTCCTCCAAAATTTAGACACAAATTGAACTCCTCTGTCAGATACAATGTTCTCAGGAATCCCGTGCAAGCGAACCACCTGTTGCAAAAACAGAGGCACCAACTCAGAGGAAGATGGCAACTTAGGGAGTGGTACAAGATGAACCATCTTGGAGAACCTATCACAAATCACCCAAATAACAGTCATTCTCTGAGAGACCGGCATATCAGAGATGAAATTCATTGAAATATGGGTCCATGGCCTCCTGGGGACCGGCAAAGGCATCAACAACCCGCTAGAGTGAGAACAAGATTTAGACCGGGAGCAAGTCCCACAGGACTGCACAAAATTCCTGACATCATGAGACAAGGTGGGCCACCAAAAAGAGCGACTCACCAGATCTCTAGTACCAAAAATACCCGGATGACCAGCCAATGCAGAGCAATGAACTTCAGACATCACTCTCTTCTTCCACTGGTCAGGAACATACAACTTTCCACTGGGGCAACGCTCAGGTTTGTCCTCCTGGAACTCTTGCAGAGCAAGTCTCAAATCGGGCGAGATGGCAGAAAGAACTACCCCTTCACCTAAGATGGTGGAAGTCTTGGTCACCACAGGAGAATCAGCAAAGAAACTCCTAGAGAGGGCGTCTGCCTTGACATTCTTAGTTCCAGGAAGGAAAGAGACCACAAAATCAAAACGTGTAAAAAACAAGGCCCACCTAGCCTGTCTAGGGTTCAAGCGTTTAGCCGACTCTAGGTAAATCAAATTTTTGTGGTCAGTGAGGACCACAACTTGATGTTTGGCTCCCTCCAACCAATGTCTCCACTCCTCAAATGCCCATTTCATGGCCAACAGTTCCCGATTACCCACATCATAGTTACGTTCAGATGAAGAGAACTTACGGGAAAAGTAAGCACAGGGATTCATTTTAGATGTTACCGGATCCTTTTGGGACAACATCGCTCCTGCACCAATCTCAGAAGTATCCACCTCTACCTGGAACGGGAGTGAGACATCAGGTTGCCGCAGAACCGGGGCGGAGGTAAATCTACGCTTCAGCTCCTGAAGGGAAGCAACCGCCTCCGGAGACCAATTCAACACATCAGCACCCTTCCTGGTCAGGTCAGTCAATGGTTTGGCAATACTAGAAAATTTTGCTATAAATTTCCGATAAAAATTAGCAAAACCCAAAAACTTCTGGAGGGCCTTCAAAGAAGTGGGCTGAACCCAATCATAAATGGCCTGTACCTTGGCCGGGTCCATTTCAATAGTTGACGGAGACAAAATAAATCCCAAAAAAGAAATTCTCTGTACTCCAAAGAGGCATTTTGATCCTTTGACATACATAGAATTCTCTCTCAAGATCCGGAACACAGTCCGAATATGTTCCACATGAGAATCCCAATCCTTGGAGAAGATCAAAATATCATCCAGATAGATAATCAAAAATTTATCGACAAAGTCTCGGAAAATATCGTTCATGAAGCACTGGAAGACAGAAGGGGCATTAGTGAGCCCAAAAGGCATCACCAGGTACTCAAAATGTCCCTCCGGAGTATTAAACGCCGTCTTCCATTCATCCCCCTGCTTAATGCGGATAAGATTATACGCCCCCCTGAGGTCAAGCTTGGTAAACCAGCAAGCACCTCTGACTCTAGAGAATAGATCCGAAATCAGGGGTAACGGATACTGATATTTAATAGTAATTTTATTGAGGGCACGATAATCAATACAAGGCCTTAAAGAACCATCCTTCTTGGCCACAAAAAAAAACCGGCACCTAAGGGTGAAGAGGATGGTCTAATATGACCCTTCTCCAACGCCTCCTTAATATAGGACCGCATAGCCTCGTGCTCGGGTACAGATAAATTGAAGAGCCGACCCTTAGGAAATTTACACCCCGGGTTTAGTTCAATTGCACAGTCATAACTCCTATGAGGAGGCAAGGACGCAGACTCATTCTCACTAAATACATCATAGTAGTCCGCCAAATAGTCAGGAACCTCATGCGACTGAGGAGAGGTGGAAAAAACCGGAGCCTCACTAAAGGTACACCGGCAACCCCAACTCACCACAGACACAGACTTCCAATCCAAAACTGGATTATGAATCTGCAACCAGGGAAACCCCAGAACAACGGCATCATGCAGACCATGCAACACCAAAAATCTGCAATTTTCTTGGTGGTCTGGGGCGACCCGCATGACCAACTGGGTCCAAAACTGAGGTTTATTTTTAGCAGGAGGGGTAGCATCAATCCCCCTCAAAGGGATAGGCGTCTGCAGAGGTGTCAACGGAAATCCACAACGTTTAGCAAAATCCAAGTCCATTAGGTTTAACGCTGCTCCCGAATCCACAAAAGCCTTGGAGGAAAATGTGGACAGGGAACAGATCAGAGTAATCGCCAAAAGAAACTTAGGCTGAACCCCACCAACAGAAAACGTGTGTGCAAAGCGTTTCTCACGTTTAGGACAAACAGAAATAACATGTGAGGCATCTCCACAGAAAAAACACAGCTTATTATGCCTTCTGAATTCCTGACGTTGCGCCCTAGACAAAACTCTATCACATTGCATAGGCTCAGACGTCTGTTCAACCGGTGGCAACACCTCTCGTGTAATCCTGCGTTCACGTAAACGCCGATCAACCTGAATGGCTAAAGACATAGAATCGTCCAGACCAGAGGGAACAAGAAATCCCACCATAGTATCTTTTACGGCTTCTGACAAACCCTCCCGAAAGAGAGCAGCCAAGGCACTATCATTCCAGGTAGTAAGGACCGCCCACTTTCGGAACTTTTGACAGTACAACTCTGCAGATTCTCGACCCTGGTTCAATGCTAACAGGGTCTTTTCAGCCTGATCAATAGCATTAGGTTCGTCGTACAGCAACCCCAAGGCTTGAAAAAATGCATTCACATTAGTCAGAATATGGTCATCTGGTTTCAAAGAAAACGCCCAATCCAAGAGATGACAATTTTAACCTGCTGCGCGGGGCTCCCTGACGAGTTAGGCTTCAAAGCAAAAAATAATTTACAATTATTTTTGAAACTCAAAAATTTAGATCGATCCCCAAAAAATACATCAGGTGTGGGGATCTTTGGTTCAACAGCATGTGAATGAGCAAGATAGGCGGAAATTCCTCGCACTTCAGCAGGGAGCTGCTCCACACGATCAGACACTTGCTTTATCTCCATTGAGAGAAAAAAAAATTCCCCCTACGGCCTCAGAGATATAGAGGAAAGAATATACACACACTTTTTTTTTTTTAAACACAATTCTTTCCTGCTATTGAGTACCCCAGGATCTGCGGTCTTGGCGGGTGATTCTGTTATGATTGAGTCACCGTAGGAGGCAAAAACAGAAATGCTAGCTAAGTCCTGAAAACCAGAGAAGTTGGCAACTATCAGATTGCAGACCCCTGAACCTATCAACACAACTAGCAGTAGCCGTGGGGGGTTCCTACGATGACCTAGACCCCTCGATCACAGCCGGAGAGATACATAGGCCTAAAGAAGGAAAGGGGAAATCTAACTGCCCCAGAGCAGACCCCAAAGCAATAGGCAGCCCCCCACATATAATGACGGTGAAGCAAGATGAAAACACTTACACAGACAGAAAGACAGGCTGAGCAAAGACGGGGCCCAAAAACTACCTAGATAGGAACGGATAGGAAGGCTGCTGTCTGCAATCTGCCAAAACCCTATCAGAGACAAAAGCCAACAAGCTGATATAAAAATGGCCCTGAAACAACTAAGCTTCAAAAACTAAATCAGCACTCAGGTACTTTCAGAAGACAGAGCTCACGGAACACTGCACACTCCAGCAGGGAGTGGCAGAATCCAAAAAGCAAGAAAAACAAAAACAAATCTTAGATGCAAAAGGCAAAACAGAAAACTTAGCTTTAGGAGAGCAGGAATCAGACTGGTGTCCAAGAGTCCACAGAGAAATCACCCGCAGGGCAGAAAGGGCGTAGGCTGCCTTAAATCCAGTCAGTGACTCCACTCAGCCAATCGTCTTCATTAGTCCCAGGTGCCTGATAATCAGGCTCACTACCTTCCTTCACTAGAATAGGGAGTTCACCAGGCCTCAGTGACGGAGGGGAAAATGAACTCACAACAACCCTCACTGTCAAAAAGTTGTATCTTCTCACTTTCAGTTTCAGCTTCTCATGTTTCCATGTGCAAATGAGAATAAGGATGATCCTTCAAATAACTGTAGACAGCTATTATGTCTTCTCTTATTCTTCTTTTTTGCAGTTAAACATTCCCAGATCCTTTAACCGTTCCTTGTAGGACATACTTTGTAGTCCACACTCCATCCTGGTAGCTTTTCTCTGAACTTGCTCCAGTTTTTCAATATCTTTTTTAAAATGTGGTGCTCAGGACTGGACATAATATTCCAGAAGAAGCCTGACCAGGAAGGATTAGGGGGGATAATTACTTCACGTGATCTAGACTCTTTGCTTTTCCTAATACATTCTAGAACTGTGTTTGCATTTTTTGCTGCTGCATCACACTGTTGACTCATGTGCAGTCTGTGATCTATTAGTATACCCAAGTCTTTTTCACAAATGCTGTTGCTTAGTACTATTGCTCCAATTTTGTAGATGCAATTTTTGTTTTTCTTGCCCAAGTGTAGAATTTTGCATTTCTCCCTGTTAACTAACATTCTACTAGTCGCTGCCCATTGTTCAAGCTTATCTAGATCCTTCTGAATCCTTTCTCTGTCTTCTCTAGTGTTAACTATCCCTCCTAGCTTTGTATCATCTGCAAATTTGATCAGTTTACCTTCAGTTCCCTAATCTAGATCATGTATTAAATTGTCTTTTGTTTAACCATTTCATTTTGATATGACTGTAGATTCTGTATTATCTTGTCCCCTTTGTATTATCTCTTGTACATTTCTATAACCACTGCCTCATTGTTGGATTTAATCTACAAAATGTAACAACTTTGTTCATCTGGCTTTATAAACCGCACCCCTGAAGCCTCGTGAGGCCTGTAATAACCACTAAAATACCACTCCTATGTACAGGAATATGGCGACTATAATACTGCTCCCTATGTACTAGAAGATAACTACTATAGTACTGCTCCCTATGTACAAGAATATAACTACTATAATACTGCTCCTATGTACAAGAATATAACTACTGTAATACTGCTCCCTATGTACTAGAATATAACTACTATAGTACTGCTCCCTATGTACAAGAATATAACTACTATAATACTGCTCCTATGTACAAGAATATAACTACTATAATACTGCCCCTATGTACAAGAATATAACTACTATAATACTGCTCCCTATGTACAAGAATATAACTACTATAATACTGCTCCCTAGGTACAAGAATATAAGTACCATAATACTGCCCCCTATGTACAAGAATATAACTACTATAATACTGCTCCTATGTACAAGAATATAACTACTATAATACTGCCCCCTATGTACAAGAATATAACTACTATAATACAGCTCTAAAAAACAAGAATATAACTACTATAATACTGCCCCCTATGTACAAGAATATAACTACTTTAATACTGCCCCTATATACAAGAATATAACTACTATAATACTGCCCCTATGTACAAAAATATAACTACTATAATACTGCACCCTATGTACAAGAATATAACTACTGTAATACTGCTCCTATGTACAAGAATATAACTACTATAATACTGCCCCTTATGTACAAGAATATAACTACTATAATACTGCACCCTATGTACAAGAATATAACTACTATAATACTGCCCCCTATGTACAAGAATATAACTACTATAATACTGCTCCTACTGTATGTACAAGAATATAACTACTATAATATTGCTCCGTATGTACAAGAATATAACTACTATAATACTGCTCCTATGTACAAAAATATAACTACTATAACACTGCTCCTATGTACAAGAATATAACTACTATAATACTGCTCCTATGTACAAGAATATAACTACTATAATACTGCTCCTATGTACAATAATATAACTACTATAATACTGCTCCTATATACAAGAATATAACTACTATAATACTGCTCCCTATGTACAAGAATATAACTACTATAATACTGCTCCCTATGTACAAGAATATAACTACTATAATACTGCTCCTTTGTACAAGAATATAACTTCTATAATACTGCTCCTATGTACAAGAATATAACTACTATAATATTGCTCCCTATGTACAAGAATATAACTGCTATAATACTGCCCCTATGTACAAGAATATAACTACTATAATACTTCCCCTATGTACAAGAATATATTGTAACTACTATAATACTGCCCCTATGTACAAGAATATAACTACTATGATACTGCCCCTATGTACAAGAATATAACTACTATAATACTGACCCTATGTACAAGAATATAACTACTATAATACTGCGCCTATGTACAAGAATATAACTACTATAATATTGCTCCGTATGTACAAGAATATAACTACTATAATACTGCTCCTATGTACAAGAATATAACTACTATAATACTGCTCCTATATACAAGAATATAACTACTATAATACTGCTCCCTATGTACAAGAATATATCTACTATAATACTGCTCCTATGTACAAAAATATAACTACTATAATATTGCTCCCTATGTACAAGAATATAACTACTATAATACTGCTCCTATGTACAAGAATATAACTACTATAATATTGCTCCCTATGTACAAGAATGTAACTACTATAATACTGCTCCTATGTACAAGAATATAACTACTATAATACTGCTCCTATATACAAGAATATAACTACTATAATACTGCTCCCTATGTACAAGAATATAACTACTATAATACTGCTCCTATATACAAGAATATAACTACTATAATACTGCTCCTATGTACAAGAATATAACTACTATAATATTGCTCCCTATGTACAAGAATGTAACTACTATAATACTGCTCCTATGTACAAAAATATAACTACTATAATACTGCTCCTTATGTACAAGAATATAACTTCTATAATACTGCTCCTATGTACAAGAATATAACTACTATAATACTGCTCCTATGTATAAAAATATAACTACTATAATACTGCTCCTATATACAAGAATATAACTACTATAATATTGCTCCCTATGTACAAGAATATAACTACTATAATACTGCCTCCTAGCTGTGAGGTTGTGTGTCTGTGGTTCTCCTCATGTCTGGAGCAAGCCCAGGGAGGGGCCACCCTGGGCGGGGAAGCTCCCCAAGCAAGGCCCAGGCTTCCCGGCCTACACTGGGAGGAAACTCCCATCCTTCTCATGTGGATGGAAATCCCAGAGTTGCCTCTGCAGGAAATAAACCTCAGAATGGAAGTTCCAGCAGCATGGAGAAAGATCCTGTGTTGAAGTTCAGCACAGTAAAGAAACAAGAGAAAGTTTTGTCTGTGTGCAAGGATGTTTCTGTTAAACAGTCGGCCAGTCAAGGCAAACAGTGTCCGGAGCCTGGAAGGAAATCCCAGAAGGCATCTTCTGCTGAGAACCTGAGTGCTGGAGGGCAGGTGGCTGCACAGAAGGTGAGGCAGAGTCCATCATCAGCCTCAGGTGTGCAGCTCACTCCAGGCAGACACAGACGGACATCTCTGGAGAAGCAAACACTCCAGGAGAACCTTCAGCTGGGACATGTGGTGACCAGCATGGCGAGCTCTGGACGCACGAGATTGCAGGCTGGTGGCAGCGGTAAAAGTGTTATGGAGACTGGAGTCACAAAACCAGCGACATTAAAAACCAATGTGTCTACCCCTAAAGCAAGACCCCAGAAGGAGCCGCCGCGTGCCCCGGAGCTACAGCTGGCAGAGGAGATACCAGGACTGGTCAGGAGGATGGGTGAGTTGCAGCAGCAGAGGAATCTTCTGCAAATGGAAATTGACTGCATTTACAAGTTGAAGGCTGCGAATCCAGGGGATCACTCTGTATATAACCAGAGACTGAATGCACTGGGGGTAGAGCTGGCGACTGTGGTGTGGGACATAGACCGTGTGCTGGCGAGGATGGGGCCCCTGGCAGAGACATATAGGAACCAAGAGCGGTTTAGGTCCTACACGCAGGACTCTGCTGGTTCCCGCACAGACATTGTCCCAGGGGGGACCCGGCAGCAGGTACGGCCGGTGCAGCAGCCCGCTAGCTTCTGTTTTAAGGAGGGTCAGATACTGCACCAGCAGCCGTAACTACCTGCGGCAGACCCCAAGCAGGAGCAAGAGGCTCAGATCCCAGCGGTACCACAAATCCCAGCATGCCCAGCACAACAGCAAGACAGTGGACATGAGACTGCATCTATTGTTGGTGTCCAGGAGAGCACTAATTCTGGGGATATTGATACTGTTCATGTGGGGTTGGGGGCTGAAGGGGGTACAGAGACTGTGGTGGACATTGCGCATCCTGATGATGTTATTGAGATTGATGATAATAATGTGCAAAATGTTTGTGATTTCCCCCCTTTGGTTTCCAGCACACAAGGTGTAACAGGCCCCTCCGCTGCAGACCCTCGCCCTGTCAGTCAGCCCAGTGTGGCCCCACAGGTCCCTCCCAGTAATGTTTGGAGCCGCGGCGCTCCGTCCTTTACCTCTGGCGCCAATTACACTGGGCAGGCTTTCAAAAGGAGGAATGTGGTGCGGTTCAGGCACAGAGGGGCCAAGGAGGACCTGCCGGACAGGAGGCTGGTAGTCAGGGAGCTTCTGTTCCGCCAGATGGGGTTTGCGCCGGTTAATATCTTGGCGGTCATCAATCTGCCAGACAGACAGGGCTATGACACCAGCTTTAAGCTTATGTCTGATCTGGACAGATTCTGGGCCAATTTCCCCAAGTTCAGGGACGCTGATGGCTGGAACAAGTTCAGCTTCATTCCAATATCTAAGCCGGATACCGCCACGGTTAATATCATCTTTTGGAATGAGGCTGTTCCCCCGCAGGACATTGTGGTGTGGCTCCGGAGGCATTGTGACCTTGTCTCCGACCTCACCAAAAACAGGGATGAGGACGGTATATGGATCGGTGGATGGAAGGTGCTGGTGAAATTGCGCCAGCACAACAATATCACGGCTCACTTACCCAACTCCTTCTTTATCGGGAGGGAGAAGGGAGTTTGCTTCTACCCTGGGCAGCCACGAAAGTGTTTTAAGTGTGGTAAAGTGGGTCACCTGGCAAACACCTGTACCGTGGTAAAGTGCAGCCTGTGCGGGGAAGTTGGCCACTTAGCGGCAGATTGCCAGAACATCAGGTGAAACCTCTGTGGGGAGGTCGGCCACCCTCACAGGGACTGTCCTGATGCCTGGCACAATATATGCAAGCTCCTTCCTGATGAGGAGTTAGTGACAGGGACAGAGGCTCAGGAGGAGGAGGCTTTAATGTCAGGGACAGTACTGACCAGGTCAGAGGTCCACCAGGGGTCCGCTCAGGTAACATCAGAGCAGCTTTGTACAGAGGGGAGCATGGAGGTCGTCCCTCAGGTCCAGCAGCCACATGTAGCCACTTCAGTATCACCATCTCTAGCTGAAGAAAGTGGCTGTAATCAGGTTAAAAGGAAAAAAAGGACAAGGCCTCCCGTAAACCTGAGGAGGAGTATGTCACTAGCCAGGGTGGCAGGAAAAAAGTCCAGAGTTTGGCAGGTGTGATGGTTGTGTCCAATAAGTTTGATGTTTTGTCTGAGTCTGATGGGGACTTGGAGGAAGAGATAAAAAGAATAGAGACTGAGTATGACAGGGACGTAGCGGACCATCCCCCTACAAAACGGAAGCCCGTACCTGCTGACACTGAGATACAGTCTGACATGGAGACCGGTGGTAGTCAGAACATCTGTGACCTAGACTTATGATGGCGGCTTTTGCATCTCTGCTCCTCTGTTGTGGTATTGTGATGGCAGATTTCTCATTAAAAGTAACATCCAGTAATGTGAACAGCATTAAGGTGAGGAGGACGAGGCACGCTGTCTATGACCATCTCCGATACCTGGACGCAGATGTCATCTTTCTGCAGGAGACGCGGCTGACAACTCAGGGACTCATGAGGGAGGCTGAAAGGGAATGGCGGTCTGGTCCCTCTTTTTGGTCACTGGCTGTGGAGCCGTACGCCGGGGTCGCCATTCTGTTTAACACCGGGCATGTGACAGTACATAGGATGACGGAGGTGGTAATGGGAAGGTGTCTGGTCCTGGAAGTCACTGTCCATGGGAGGCGTCTCCGGCTTATTAACATCTATGGGCCACAGACGGTGACTGACAGGATACAGTTATTTAATGATGTCAAGCCTTATCTGTTCACCTCTCTTCCAGTGATAATGGCGGGGGACTTTAATGCCATACTGACATCAGGTGACAGCTCCTCAGGTAGAACCGTGACGAGGGATGGTAGGATCTTGAATAACATAGTCCTGCAGGCCGGATTAGGGGACGTCTTTAAACGGGGAGGACGAAAGCCAAAATTAACCTATTCCTGCTCCAATAGAAGCAGTAGAATAGATCTGGCTTTTGTAAGTCCCATGGAAGTCATTGGTGCCATGAGTGAGAGAGTCGTCCCATACTCAGACCATCTTGCCCTATATTTCTGCCTGGGGGCCACTAAGCGAGCTGATGTAGGTAGGGGGTTATGGAGACTCAATTCTAGCCTCCTCCATGATGTCTCTGTCCAGAGTTGTGTCCATTCCCTTTTGCAGGGTCATCTACAGAGAGTGGACTTCTATGACAACATGGCCGACTGGTGGGAGGATGTCAAGGATGATATCAGATACCTCTTGAAGAGACTGTCAGTTAAGAAAGGCAGGAGTAAGTATAGCCAGTACCTAAGGCTGCGCAAAGAATTGGAGTCACTCTATTCGGAGGGCGGGGGTAACAAAGAGAAGATCGACCGGTTGAAATCTGAGATAAGGCAGTATCAGTACAGCAGGTATACCTCCCTGGTTCTCGAACGGGATTATGGGGTCTTGGGGGCACCTGATCCCTTTGAGAATTGCCGGGAGCGGGTGGCCAATAAATTGGTCACAGGTCTCATTGACTCCCAGGGTGTATTGCAGGAATCTCGGGAGGGTATCCTGGGGGTTGTGAAATCTTATTATACTGACTTGTTTCAGAGGAAGGCTTTGGATAAACATAAAATGACTCAATTCTTGGAGGCAACTCCAACACCTGATATTAATGATCTGGACTTTTCTCCTTTGACAGCAGAATTAACGGTGGAGGAGGTTAAGGAGGCCATTGATAAGTTACATCTGAAGAAGGCACCAGGTCCGGATGGTATAACAGCAGAATTTTATAAGAAATTCAAAGACCTCCTGGCTCCAATTCTTGTGGATGTTTACAAAAATTGTCTAGAAAATCACCTGATGCCTCCATCCATGAGAGTGTCCTCATTAATTTTGCTGTCTAAAGGTAAGGAGCCGAGCGACATCAAGAACTGGAGGCCAATTGCCCTCTTGAATGTTGACAGGAAGATTCTGGCAAAGATCCTGTTTTCTAGGTTAGTCTGTTTGTCCCCGGCACTGTTGGTAGGCTCTCAGTTTGGCACAGTAAAAGGGCGGAACATTTCTGGAGCAGTCATCTCGATACGGGAGATGTTTGAGAGATGTAAAGCTCTGCGGTGTGGGAGATATGTTGTCAGTCTGGACCAGGCTAAAGCCTTTGACAGAGTTGATCATGACTATCTGTGGGCCACTTTGTCAAAGTACGGTATTCCAGGACAATTTGTGGATTGGCTGAAGACTTTGTACAGAGAGGCGGTGAGCTTTCCTCTGATTAATGGTTGGCAGGGTGGCACTTTTGGAGTTGAGGCGGGGGTGAGACAGGGCTGCCCGCTGAGTCCACTCCTGTATGTTTTTGCCATAGACCCGTTTTTTAGGTCACTGCAGGAGTGTAACTTTTGGGGGGTGCCGGTCCCCCACTGCTTGCCTCTGAAGGTGGTTGCCTACGTGGATGATGTGACGCTGGTGATATCTAATCCTCATGAGGTGCAGATGTTGTCTGCGGCCATCAGAAGTTACTCAGAGGCCTCCGGGTCTCTGGTCAACCTTGAGAAGAGTCAAGCTCTGTGGACATTGCAATCTGACCCAGACTTTGATCTGCCGCAGTTTGTTAAGGCCTCCACCCATATTAAGATCTTAGGGGTTAAATTTGGGAGGGACGATAATGCCAGCCTAAATTGGGAGGAAAAATTGGAGACCGGAAATGCAAAGGTTCAGCGATGGAAGAACTGGAGGCTGACTTACAGAGAAAGGGTTGCTATGTTGAAGACTTACCTGGTCCCCGTCTTTTTGTATGTCTCTGACGTTTTTCCTTTGCCAGGATCCTTCTCGGCGAGGCTCCTCAGCCTGTTCTTCCAGCTCTTGTGGGGGAACAGGATGAACCGGATAAAGAGGGGTATAACGTACCTACAGCGGAGTGAGGGCGGGCTGGATATGTTAAATCCAAGGGTTTTCTTTGACTCCTTGTTTCTGAAAGTAAATTTTGGGAGCATGGATTCAAACAGTGGCTCCCTGTGGGCGAATAGTATCAGGTATTGGATATTGCCTTTTGCGGAATCTTGGGTGCGAGGCGGCAGTCTCAAGAGGAAGAGATGGACAGGTGACCACCTCCCCCAGTATCTGGAATATGGTCTGAAGTGTGTCAGGAAGTGGGGACTGGAGAAGTCCTACATTGAGAGTAATACGAGGAAAGATCTGTGTGCTCATATATGTAGGAGTTTCTTTTACTCTCCACTGGCCCTAAGAGATTGTGCCACCAGGACCCTTCAGGACAGTCTCCGATTCCTCAACGGGAGGCGACTTCCAGCAAAGTTTTTTGACATTGCTTGGCTGTCGCTACATGGGAAGCTCTTTGTGAGGGGGAACTTAAAATATTTAAGTGTTTCGGATCGGAACTGTCCCCTTGGTTGGCAGCAGGAGGAAACCATGGAGCATTTTATTTGTGATTGCTGGGGAGGTAGGGAAATATGGACGGAAGTATCGACCAAGCTGAAAATCCCCAGACTGCTGTCCCTGAATTACCCTGACATTATCTATGGTGTCCCATCCACTGACGGTAACATCGACAGGGGGACAATGTACCTGATCATTACCACCATTAAGTATTACCACTGGCACATGAGAACCCGAGTGTCCCTCCACAGCGAGCCCTTCCATCCCGTCACCGCAGCCACAAAGATACTGTCCGAGCTCAGATGGATAAGAGCGATAGAGATAAAGAAAAGTCAGAGTAATGAGAAACTATGGAGGAATGTGTCTGTGGGATAATAACATGATCATGTTACTAAAAGTGTTTATTTCATATTCTTCCTTCCACAGGAGTGAACTCTAAGTTACCTTTATTCCTAATGTATTAATTTAGTTCTATAATTATTGTCTGATGCATTCATGAGAATTTATGTTTTGTATTGAGGAAGAATTCTGTTTCTTTTAATTGTATTTGTTGGTTTTTATACAATAAAAATTGCCCCTATGTACAAGAATATAACTACTATGATACTGCCCCTATGTACAAGAATATAACTACTATAATACTGACCCTATGTACAAGAATATAACTACTATAATACTGCCCCTATGTGCAAGAATATAACTACTATAATACTGCCCCTATGTACAAGAATATAACTACTATAATACTGCCCCTATGTACAAGAATATAACTACTATAATACTGCCCCCTATGTACAAGAATATAACTACTATAATACTGCCCCTATGTACAAGAATATATCTACTATAATATTGCTCCCTATGTACAAGAATATAACTACTATAATACTGCCCCTATGTACAAGAATATAACTACTATAATACTGCCCCTATGTACAAGAATATAACTACTATAATACTGCCCCTATGTACAAGAATATAACTACTATAATACTGCCCCTATGTACAAGAATATAACTACTATAATACTGCCCCTATGTACAAGAATATAACTACTATAATACTGCCCCTATGTTCAAGAATATAACTACTATAATACTGCCCCTATGTACAAGAATATAACTACTATAATACTGCCCCTATGTACAAGAATATAACTACTATAATACTGCCCCTATGTTCAAGAATATAACTACTATAATACTGCCCCCTATGTACAAGAATATAACTACTATAATACTGCCCCCTATGTACAAGAATATAACTACTATAATACTGCCCCTATGTACAAGAATATAACTACCATAATATTGCTCCCTATGTACAAGAATATAACTACTATAATACTGCCCCCTATGTACAAGAATATAACTACTATAATACCCTATGTACAAGAATATAACTACTATAATACTGCTCCTATGTACAAGAATATAACTACTATAATACTTCCCCTATGTACAAGAATATAACTACTATAATACTGCCCCCTATGTACAAGAATATAACTACTATAATACTGCCCCCTATGTACAAGAATATAACTACTATAATACTGCCCCTATGTACAAGAATATAACTACTATAATATTGCTCCCTATGTACAAGAATATAACTACTATAATACTGCCCCCTATGTACAAGAATATGACTACTATAATACTGCTCCTATGTACAAGAATATAACTACTATAATACTTCCCCTATGTACAAGAATATAACTACTATAATACTGCCTCTATGTATAAGAATATAACTACTATAATACTGCACCCTTTGTAGAATAATATGGGTAGGCTGGAATCTTTATTTTTTTATTGGAAATCTTGTCATAAGGATACAGATATAATGCTTATACTATAGCAGTTGATAACACAATAAATAAATATTTCACAATTATTATCACAGTAGTGCATGACAGTAGTGCATGAGACACCGTCTTATTGCTGACTTGACTTCTTTTTGAATGATCAGAAATTCGATGTCCTTTTAGAGATTTGTTGGGAGTTGTACTGACGTCAGCACATAAGCGCCAAAACATGGAGGAGAATAAAACAAGCCTCTTGTCTTGGCCATATGTTTATTTCTTGTTTCATTGCACAGTGTTGTGTATGGCGGCTTCTGGCAGCTGGGGATGTAGGTGATGGGAAGAATTGCGCCGCAGGGGAACATCGGCGTTGCTCGCAGACGTTGCTTCTTCTGCCTTTTTTCAGCCCCAGAGAATCACAACAGAACAGACTGCTGCATGCGACCCCATAGATGTGACAGAACATCTGTGATATTTGGTTCTGCTCCAGAAAGAATCCGGATCTCTTCTGGAGAGGACTCGGCACTCTCAGGGACATCTGATTATTCTGGAGACTTCCGATGAATAGTTCCTTACACAGGAGGAGTGGCAGGATAGGATTCCGGCTGTAGGGAGAGATAACAAAGTTTTGATATAATCAGCCTAAATACAGCAGCTAGTCTATGTATACAGCACAGCCGTGTATATCTCCAAGGTTACATGCAGCTTCTACCAATATCTTGAGTATTTTACTATTTTTTTGGCATGTGCCGCCCAGTGTTTCAGTGCTGAGACGGTAGAACACTCGAGCACCACCTGAGTGCAGACGGGGTATCAGAAAACATGCATCAATGTCCACGTCACCGTGCGTTGGCATGAAGATATGTGCTAGGGTCTTACTGAGTGTGAAAGATACCAAGGCAACTAAAGATACGATAGGTAAGTAAGAACCAGGACGCAGACAGTTCCATAAACATACAGGACACTCGGTATTTATTCAAAGCTCCAAAAAGCAACGCAAGGATGATAACAAAGGTCAAAAACAGGAGAAACCTCATTGAAACTGAACACAGTTGAAACCAGAAGTTCCCATCTACTATATAAAAAGACACATCTGCATGTTTTTTCTCAATATCTGACATGAAGTCAGAAAAATCATTTCCCGTTTTAGGTCAAATTAGGATTACCATAAATATTAATATTTGCCAAATGTTAGAATAATGGGAGAGAAAATGTTTTAAGGAATTTTTATTACTTAGTGCAAAGTCAAAAGTTTACATATAGTAAGATTACTATGCCTGTAAACAATTCTGGACAGCCCATATGATGATGTCATGTGTTTGGAAGCTTCTGATAGCTTTTGGCAACATCTGAGTTAATTACAGACACACTTGTGGATGTATTTTAATACACACCTGAAAAACACTGCTTATTTGTGTAACATCATGGAAGAGTCTCAAGGAATCAGCCAAGATATCAGGAAGAGAATTGTGGACTTGCACAAATCTGGCTCATCCTTGGGTACAATTTCAACATACCTGGAGGTGCCTCGTTCATCTATACAAATAATTATACGCAAGTACAAACAAGACGGGAATGTCCAGCCATCATACTACTCAGGAAGGAGATGGGTTCTGTGTCCCAGAGATGAACGTGCTTTGGTCTGACATGCATATCAACCCAAATACCTTGTGAAATTGATGGCGGAAGCTGGTATGATTGTGTCATTATCCACCGTGAAATGAGTACTATATCAACATGGGCTGAAGGGCCACTCTGCCAAGAAGAAACCATTACTCCAAAAGAAACATAAAAAAGCCAGATTAATGTTTGAAAATGCACACAGGAACACAGACCTTAATTTTTGGAACAAAAAAAGAGAGAAGCCAGCGCTGCTTGTGGTTAGAACGCATAACATGAGGTGCACATGCACATATTAA
Organism: Dendrobates tinctorius; assembly: GCF_039654945.1. Classification (NCBI taxonomy): domain Eukaryota; kingdom Metazoa; phylum Chordata; class Amphibia; order Anura; family Dendrobatidae; genus Dendrobates; species Dendrobates tinctorius. Next base: position 1,775,622 of record NW_027361761.1, on the reverse strand, counting down.
CATCTAACTGTATTCGAAATGAGACATTTGGCAAAATATTGATCAATAAATTGAGCCACCCCGCCGCGCCAAGGCAATCTCATGTGGGGGGTCCTAATCTACATTATTATTATTCACTGTGCCATTACGGCCTCCTAGATATTTTAAAAGCAAGACCATATCAAATGTAATCCGTACCTGGGGCATATCTGCATCACTCCCGTGCAGCCAGATGAAGCAAGTGCAGATAAAGGGAACCAGGTCTAAACATAGACATCTCAGGTTTGACCTCCACACATTGCCTAACCAGCAAACACAGATGAAGGGCGATGCAGGCTCAGACACAGATGCACAAATTAAATAAAGCCTGGGGCAGGGCGGGGCTGCTGTGTGTGTGCACAGCAGCCTAGATCCATCACAATGAACACAGCAAAAATGGTGAACGTAACCCAGCGTGCACGGCAACAGTGGTGGTCAACCACAAACCAATATGTAACAAAAAAAGAGAGAAGCCATTTTTACTTTTTGGAGACATGTCCTGTGGTCTGATGTAACTAAAATTGAACTTTTTGGGCATAAAGACCATTGTTACGTTTGAGCAAAAAAGGAGAAGCTTGGAAGCCTAAGAACAACATCCCCACTGTGAAACATGGGGGTGGTAGCATCATGTTAAGAGGTTATGTTGCTGCAGGAGGGACTGCTGCACTTCACAAAATAGATGGCATCATGACAAAAGAAGTTTATGTGGCAATATTGAATCAACATCTCAAGACATCAGCCAGGAAGTTAAAGCTTGGGGGAAATGGATCTTCCAAATGGACAATGACCCGAAGCATACTGCCAAAGTGGTAACAATGTGGCTTAGGGACAACAAAGTTAATGGTATGGAGTGGCCATCACAAAGCCCTGATCTCAATCCTATGGATAATTTATAGGCAAAGCTGAAAAGGCCGGTGCGAGCAAGGCAACCTTTAAACCTGGATCAGATACACCAGTTTTTTCAGGAGGAATGGGCCCAAATTCCAACCAACTATTGTGAGAAGCTTGTGGAAGAAAATTCCAAGCATGTGACCCAAGTCATTCAGTTTAAGGATAATGGTACCAAATACTAAGTACTGTAAGTAAGTAATAAAAATGCCTTAAAACATTCTCCTCTCTCATTATTCTGGCATTTGGCACATATTAATAATTATGGTAATCCTAATGGACCAAAAACAGGAAAGGTTTATTCTGATTTCATGTAAGATAATGAGAAAAACATGGAGATGTGTCTCTTTATATAGTGTATGGAAACTTCTGGTTTCAACAGTACAAACAACGCTGCCCCCTTCATGAGGCTCAAAGTTACCAGTAATGGGTGTCTATTCGGCCTATAGTAATCATTAAAATACTGCTCCTATGTACAAGAATATAACTACTATAATACTGCCCCCTATGTACAAGAATATAACCACTATAATACTGTCCCTATGTACAAGAATATAACTACTATAATACTGCCCCTATGTACAAGACTATAACTACTATAACACTGCTACTATGTACAAGAATATAACTACTATAATACTGCCTCCTATGTACAAGAATATAACCACTATAATACTGCCCCTATGTACAAGAATATAACTACTATAATACTGCCCCTATGTACAAGACTATAACTACTATAACACTGCTACTATGTACAAGAATATAACTACTATAATACTGCTCCCTATGTACAAGAATATAACTACTATAATACTGCCCCTATGTACAAGAATATAACTACTATAATACTGCCCTTATGTACAAGAATACAGCTACTATAATACTCCTCTCTATGTACAAGAATATAACTACTATAATACTGCCCCTATGTACAAGAATATAACTACTATAATACTGCCCCCTATGTACAAGAATATAACTACTATAATACTGCCCCTATGTACAAGATTATAACTACTATAATACTGCCCGCTATGTACAAGAATATAACTACTATAATACTTCCCCCTATATACAAGAATATAACGACTATAATACTGCCCCTATGTACAAGAATATAACTACTATAATACTGCCCCTATGTACAAGAATATAACTACTATAATACTGCCCCTATATACAAGAATAAAACTACTATAATACTGCTCCCTATGAACAAGAATATAACTACTATAATACTGCCCCTATGTACAAGAATATAACTACTATAATACTGCCCCCTATGTACAAGAATATAACTACTATAATAATGCTCCCTATGCAGACGAATATAACTACTATAATACTGCGCCTATGTACAAGACTACAACTACTATAATACTGCCCCTATGTACAAGAATATAACTACTATAATACTGCCCCTATGTACAAGAATATAACTACTATAATACTGCCCCTATATACAAGAATATAACTACTATAATACTGCTCCCTATGAACAAGAATATAACTACTATAATACTGCTCCTATGTACAAGAATATAACTACTATAATACTGCCCCTATGTACAAGAATATAACTACTATAATACTGCCCCTATATACAAGAATATAACTACTATAATACTGCTCCCTATATACAAGAATATAACTACTATAATACTGCTCCCTATGAACAAGAATATAACTACTATAATACTGCTCCTATGTACAAGAATATAACTACTATAATACTGCTCCTATGTACAAGAATTTAACTACTATAATACTGCTCCTATGTACAAGAATGTAACTACTTTAATACTGCCCCCTATGTACAAGAAAATAACTACTATAATACTGCCCCTATGTACAAGAATGTAACTACTTTAATACTGCCCCTATGTACAAGAATATAATTACTATAATACTGCTCCTATGTACAAGAATGTAACTACTTTAATACTGCCCCCTATGTACAAGAATATAACTACTATAATACTGCCCCTATGTACAAGAATATAACTACTATAATGCTGCTCCTATATACAAGAATATAACTACTATAATACTGTGACCTATGTACAGTGGGGAAAATAAGTATTGAATACGCTGACAATTTTTCCCACCTACAAAGATTGGAGAGGTCAGTAATTTTTATTGTAGATACACTTCAACTGTGAGAGACAGAATGTAAAAATAAAATCCAGAAAATCACATTATATGATTTTTACATAATTAATTTGCATTTTATTTCATGAAATTTGATCACTGACCAACCATCAAGAATTCTCTCTCACATAGACCTGTTATTTTTCTGTACTCTGCACTCATTATTTGTATTAATTGCACCTGTTTGAGCTTGTTACCTGTATAAAAGACACCTGTCCATACACTCAATCACACTCCAAACCCTCCACCATGGCCAAGACCAAAGAGCTGTCTAAGGACACCAGGGACAAAATTGAAGACCTGCACAAGGTTGGGATGGGCTACAGGACAACAGGCAAAAAGCTTGGTGAGAAGGCAACAACTTTGGCACAATTATCAGAAAATGGAAGTAACACATGAGAACCGTCAATCTTATTCGGTCTGAGACTCCATGCAAGAGCCATGACAGCAGTTTCAAACATTACTGTTAGGTACACACTACACCTTCACGGATTAAAATACTGCATGGCATGCAAAGTTCCCCTGCTCACACCTTCACATGTCCAGGCCCATTTGAAGTATACCAATGACCATCTGGATTATCCAGAGTAGGCATGGGAGAAGGTTGTGTGGTCAGATGAGACCAAAATAGAACTTTTTGGTATCAACTCCACTCGCCGTCTTTGGAGGAAGAAGAAGGATGAGTACAAACACAAGAACACCGTCCCAACCATGAAGCATGGTGGGGGAAACATATTTTGGGGGTGATTTTCCGCAAAGGGGACAGTACGACTGCAATACATTGAAGGGAGGATGTATGGGGTCAAGTATTGCAAGATTTTGGCCAACAACCTCCTTCCTTCAGTAAGAGCATTGAAGATGGGTTGTGTCTAGGTCTTCCAGCATGACAATGGCCCGAAACACACAGCCAGGACAACTAAGGAGTGACTCCATAAGAAGCATTTCAGTATCCTGGAGTCACCTAGCCTGTCTCCAGACCTGAACCCAACAGAAAATCCTTGGAGGAAGCTGAAATTCAGTGTTGCCCAGTGACAGCCCCGAAAACCTGAAAGATCTGAGAGAAGGAGGGGTCCAAAATCCCTGCTGCAGTGTGTGCAAACCTGTTTAAGAACTACAGGAAACGTCTGATCTCTGTAATTACAAACAAAGGTTTCTGGATCAAATATTAAATTCTGTTTTTCTAGTGTATCAAATACTTATGTCATGCAATAAAATGCAAAATAATTATGTAAAAATCTTACAACGTGATTTTCTGGATTTTATTTTTAGACTAGATGGAGGCGGGATGCTATCGCATTGGGAGGACGGTAATGTCACGATGGGGGCAGGCTTTGCAGCATTGAGAATCTCTCCCCCCATGTGCTCACCCACCTATCCACTCTCTCTTTTCCCATGTGGTGACTTGTCCCATCTGTGCTCTCTTCTTTGACCTGTCTGCCCAATGTGCTATCCCCCTTGTCTGCTGTCTCTCTCCTTCCTGTGCGGTGTTCTCCCCTCATGTGCTGTCCTGTTTGAGCTGTCTCACCCCTGTGCTCTGTCTCTCCCACCCCTGTGTCTGACCGTGTACAGAACATACCACAGCTCCTGGGCAGGGGAGGAAGCAAAAGCCAATAGTGACATTACAGCAGGAGATCGCAGACGATACATTTTGTGAGATAAAATATTGTTTAAAATCAGTCAGTGAAATATTTTACCTCACAAAATGAATCCTCTGTGATCCCCTGCTGTAATGTCAGTATTGTCTTTTGCTTCCTCCCCTGCCCAGGAGATGTGGTGTGCTCCGTACATGGTCAGACACAGACAATTTTTAAAATGAACTTTCGTTTGTCTGAAAACCCCATTTAATGTGACCGGCTTCCTCTGCCTGTAGACACGTCGCGCATCTGCCGCAGGGATCAGCTGAATGATTCACTACGCTTGCGCGGAATTTGTGCATGCGCATTGCGATGGTGTTTCGCTGGTGGTACCGCGCAAGAGGCTGCGTGAGTGTGTGATTGTGTCATTTTGAGTGTGTCAGTGTGTGTGCATTCGTGTGACTGAGAGAGTGTGAGTGAGTGTGAGAGTGTGTTAGTGTGTGAGTGTGTGTGAGTGTGGTGCGTACGGCTAGAGTGTGTGTGTGGTGCGACGGTGTTCTGCTGGTGGTGCCGCGCAATAGGTTGGTACCAGCAGCAGTTCCCATATTGAGACACCCATCACTTGGGTGTCCCAATATGGCGGTCGGCGAACTTCCTCGGAATTCTGGGATACGGTGACATCTGGACAGAACAGGAAGTGAAAACATTACAAGGCAATTATATAAATCGATTCTGTCTCTCACAGGTGAAGTGTTCCTACGATAATAATTCCAGACCTCTCCATTCTTTGTAGGTGGGAAAACTTGCAAAATCGACAGTGTATCAAATACTTATTTTTCCCACTGTACAAGAACAGATCTACTATAATATTGTTAACAAAGTATAAAAATCCATTGATTAAGCATCTTAAGGCTGTGTGCACACGGTGCGGATCCGCAGCAGAACTGCAGGTGATGTACAGGAGCATTATAGCCTATGTAAAAAAAAAAAAACCCGCTGTGCACATGCTGCGGATTTTTCCACGCGGATTTCGTGCGGAATGAAAGAAGCAGCATGTCACTTCTTTTGTACGGTTTTGCTGCAGTTTTCCACCTGCTCCATTCTATAAATCCGCAGGTGGAAAACCGCACAAAAACGGCAGTAAAACCGCACAAAAAATGCACTAAATCCGCAGGAAAAATGCAGGTCATTTGACCTACGGATTTAGTAAAATCCGCGCGGAAAAATCCGTGGGAGGATCCGCACCGTGTGCACACAGCCTAAATGAAGAATATGGGTTTAATGATCTTTCATTTGTAAAGGTATACAGTGTGATGGAAGATAAAATCCGTATTTCTCAGACTTATTTGCAGTTGTTCCTCTTACATAAGATGGGGCTGAAGCTGTACTTGGGCAAAGGCCCATATGACTGTGACTGGGCCTGGAGAAAAAGGGTATTTTGAAATGGAGTTAGGGCATTCAACCATTAGAAAATATGGTGGGGCAGTACAAAGGGGAACACGGGCTAGTGTTAGGAGTGGAGGAATTTGTTATGGGGGGGAGTGGAATTTAACAGGAGGATGGTCTGAATGGAACGAGTTGGCCCGTCTTATTGAATCAGGTCCTAAATGTATAGACGGAGTTAGCAGCACAGAGTATTTCAGGACAGAGGTGTCCTGCTCCTACAGGAGGTCACGGACAGAAGGCAAATAGAGCAGACCGTGTGATTTTCAGATATGACAGGACTGAGCAGACCGATAGTAGAAGAGATCTAGGAAAACAGCAGCACAGAGTATTTCAGGTGAGAAATGTGCAGACATTATGGGAGGCAGCAAATGAATATCAGGTGGGTGGGAGACCCAGTAGCACAGAGTATTTCAGGTATGGAGTGTGCCAATATGGCGGCCAACAGTTACAAAGAAAAATTAGGCTTTCCAGCAGCACAGAGCCTTTCAGGAGACAATGGAAAGGGTCTTATGGGAGGCAGTGGATTAAGCAGGGTCTTGGCTGCACAATATACAGTATTACAAGGATCCATCAGTAAGAAGTCACAGATCGATGAATAGATAGAGATGGGGCTCACAGCAGCACTGAGTGTTTCAGGAGAAAAGTGGGTTATATAGCAGAAAATCAGGGTCTCCAGAAGCACAGAGGATTTCAGGATACGAATGTGGTCCTAGGAGGTGAAGACTGACATTGGAAGGAGCGAGAACCCTGCAGCACAGAGGATTTCAGGATAGGAATGTTGTCCCAGGAGGTGAAGACTGACATTGGAAGGAGCGTGAACCCTGCAGCACAGAGGATTTTCAGAGGTTTTTTTCCCCGTAATGAAAATTTGCTCTTTCAGCCGGATTCATTGCTGCATTTGCGCCAGTTTTTTTTTTTTTGCAGAATTTTTCGCGTTTTGCGCCTTTTTTTGTTTTCTCCATATTCATTTTTCCCTTTCTGCCTTTTTTGAAGCCTATGATATGTGTCCGCCTATTTTTTTTTTTATAGAGTTTTCGGCTCCCAGATATTTTCTCCTAATTCATTATTTGCATCTTTTTAAAAAACAAAAAAAAATCGTGAACTTTGTTGTAACTGTGCTCCAGTCTCTCCTGGAGTAGTTTTACACACGCTGGATATTTTGTTAAACGTTTCACTAAAAAAGTTGCAAAAAAAAAAAAAGCGTTAAAGACAAAAATAAAGACAATTTTTTTTCTTTTTTTTTTACTTTGTGCCAAAATCGTGAAGCTCGTACGCCATTTTTTCAAAAATTCTGTCACTGAACGCTTTAGGGCGAGACTCTTCTGCCAGTGGTCGCAGACTGCAGAGTCCCAGCAGCACAGAGTATTTTAGCAGAAATTTCAGATCTGGTGTCTGCTGTGTGTTTTATCCTCGGATTCTCAATGAGTTCATTCATTTAGAGGGGTAAATAGGAAATAAATAGGAAAGGTTATCGGGGTAATGAATGGGAGCAGCTAAGGACCCGGTGACAGGATGAGTGATGCGGCTTCTCCCTGGCGTGGATCCATTGTATACGAGGAGGGTCCGCCCTCTGCGTGTAATGTACTGTAAGGCGGCTCTTTGTTCTCCCCCCATATAGCAGCAGTAGGAGGAGGGGGTCACACTTTTTACCCTAAGTGCATTTTCTTGGTCACGTGTCCTGCGGTTAATTAAACGTTCCCATTAACAAAGACTGTTACTTAGTAACACGACGGAAATAAGAAAATATCCAATGCGGGGTCCTGACATTAATGGGGGGTAATGGGGGAGAGGGACGATTGTACAACAAAAGGTCAGAATAGAGAGGGGCGTTTTAGTACCAGACCGTCAGATAATCCGGCCCGGCAGCGAACACAATGGCACCCGGTAAAGGAATATTCCGGCATTACCAAAAATATCCTTGAAAGATTTACAATCTGCTTCTTGTGTCGTTTCAGCACAGGATCTCTGCTTGCTGTTATTCAGTAAGAACCTTTATGGTTTATTTCCAGTGGGGATGATCTGTCCTGGTCACCTGATGGACACGCAGGTGGTCAGGATCTCTGCTTGCTGTTATTCAGTAAGAACCTTTATGGTTTATTTCCAGTGGGGATGATCTGTCCTGGTCACCTGATGGACACGCAGGTGGTCAGGATCTCTGCTTGCTGTCATTCACTAGGAGCTTTCATTGTTGGTGTAATCTGTCCTGGTTATGTTATGGGTTATTCACCTGTGCGGACAGGAATAAGGATCCCATTGAATGACAGCAAGCAGAGATTTCAATAACCATGCACCTGTGCGTCCATCATGTGTCCAGTACATAACTGTATCCAACTAGCAAAGTAGCACTATAGCACTGAAACATGAAATATATGAAACTGAGATTGCATTACTTCTCTAGAAAATAGGAAAAAAACAAAGATACTTAGCGCATAAATTGGCCAATTCACATGTGCCCAGCAGCCACGACAAGGTGATCTTCTTTGATATTTGTACATATAGGCTGTCTTACTGAGCTTCCCACCCATCAGCCTGTGGCAGTTTTTATCACAGCAGGATCCTATCTTCCTCTAAAATAGTAGGCTTCAGCCCAGGAGAGGACTCACATTAAGGCCCCGTTACACGCATCAATGTCCCAGCGATCCCACCAACGATCCGACGTGGATGGGATCGCTGGGACATCGTTAGGCTGATCGCTGGTGAGCTGTCACATAGACAGACCCACCAGCGATCAGAACCAGTGAGCAAGCTGCTATCCAAGGTAAACAGAGGGTGGCTCTTAGATACCCGCTGTTTACATTGGAAACCAGGTCCCAGCGTCGCTGATCGTTGGTCTCTCGCTGTCACACGTAGTGATGCGCGCTGGCCAGCGGGAGACCAATGATAAAAAAATGGCGCAGGACGTTCGAGCGAGATCAGCGATACCCGGCGGGGGGGGGGGCGGTCACTGATACATGTTGCACACAGCGATCTCACTGGCGATCTCTCTGTGTGTGACGGGGCCTATAGATTAGGTTCCCAGCAAAGAAAGTCACCTTGTCATGGCTGTTGGGCAAACACAAATTTGCCAATTTATGCACTAAGTATCTTTGTCTTTTCCTACTTTCTAGAGCAGTAATGCAATTTCATATATTTGATGTTTGCATGCTATCGCACTACAGAGGGCAACTTTGTAAATTATATATAGAGACGGCTACACTTAGTACGCACCTGTTCACACCTGTTCTCTGTTTTGGAAGTAACGGTTAGTCTTTGATATTCATAAGTGTATCCAGTGAAACTAAACAACATAGATTTCTACTAAATGACAGCAAGCAGAGATCATGATGACCGTAGTACACCTGTGTGTCCATCACATCCCCGGGACAGATTTCTATTTGAGTAAGCAATAAAAGGTTCCTATAGATTGACAGCAAGCAGAGATGTTGTCAACCATTAACTTGCGTGTTCATCACACTGACTTTTCACGTGTGTCCATTAATAAATAACAATAAGGCTATGTTCACACGTTGCGTTTTTGCAGCTTTTTTTTTTTTGCTGCCTTTTTATGTAAATTTTCAGCTCTTTTTTTTTACAGTAATGGCAAAATGTATGCGATTACAGAAATTTCATGCACACACATTAGATTTATTCTCCTGACCGAACGGCTACGTTTTTTTGCAAACTGCAGTGCGTCACTTCTTTCAACACTTATTCTGCGCATTTGCCACGTTTTCTCACTCGTAGGAAACAATGTGCAAAAATGCAGCAAAAAACGCAGGTATCAGTTTTTGCTGCGTTTTTGTTGCAAAAACCTAAGGAACTTCGGTCAGCCTTTTTTTTTTCTGAGCCACTAAACTTTATCAACATGCACAAGAGACAAGAAAAATAAAAACGCTGCAAAAACCCAGCAAAAAACAAGTTGTTTGTAAAACTACAACCCTTAGTATGGGAATGCTGGGAGTTGTAGTTTTTCAATAGCTGGAGAGCCATGGCATAACAAACACGGCCTTAGCTCAATATGGGGATGTATAAACATTGGCTGTCTATAACCTTTTCGCTCTCGTGAAATGACTAAGGGCTCATTCACACGTCAGTAATTTTCTCGTTCGAGAACATTGGTCCCAGTTTCAGCAGTGACTTTTTTTTTTCTGCAGTTTCATCAGACTTTAGTCAGTGTCAGTTTTTAAAATCAGTGTTCGCTCCAAGTTTAATCAGTTTTTCTCCCATGAGAAAAATAAAAGTGTCTCCATCGTTTTCTATCTAGCACCTGGATGGCGTCCGATTATTTCACGGACCCATAGACTTGCATTGCCAATTTGGATCCAGCACTCGGCCCTAAGGGTTCGTTCAGACGTCTGTTTTTTATTATTTCTCATCCGAGTAAAAATGATGAAACTTGCACTAAGCTCTGATTAAAAATCTGACGAAAATCTGTCCAAAAACAGTGATGAAAATCCGTCCGTTTTTCTAGTACCGAAAAAAAAAGCTATTAGACTTTTGCACATGTTCGGAGCTGTAGTTTTGCAGCAGCAAGTATCAAATATGTTGTTATCAAATAAAAAAAAAAGCTTAAAGGGGTCATTCACAACTATTTTATTATGGGCCTAAAAACTAACAGCCAGGTAGTTGATAACTGCTCTAACCAGCACTGGCTCTGATTGGTCACCGACTGCTCCTGCAAGTATATCAGCCACTCCATGTCAACCAAGCAGCTCTTCTTCCACTCTGTTCTTTTGATGTGGCGTGACTGCCGACGTCATGCTGATTGCCCGCTGGCTCCCCACATTTAGGCAGCAGGGAGCCAGCTGCCAATCAGCATGATGTCTGCAGTCACGCCCCGTCAACAGAGCAGAGCGGAAGAGAAGCCACTGCTCTGTCGATGTGACATCAGTGGAAGCTGCAGAATCAGTCAATGACTCCTCTATGTCGGTAGAGAATGGTGCCAGGCACAACAGCCAGGTAGTTAGCAACGACTTGCTTGTTAGTTCTTAGGCTCATAGTAATAACATGTAAATTGTCCTGGATTACCTCTTTAACTTGGTGTAACAACGCTATTCATTTGGGAGCGATATGAGTCATCACAAGAACCGTTTCTGCTTAAAAATCCAGATGGTTTATTTCAGTCCTCAAACCACATCACAGGAAAACTTAAATACAGCCCTTGTCTGGCATTAATTGAAATAAATCAAAAAGTCCATATTATAGTTCTGGTTTGCCTATGGTGGCCACAATCCTGATTAACTTCTTTTAAGAAATAAAATCGGTCATAGCCACATGGATGTTGGATGCTGAAACGGCCTTTCAGGAACGAAAAGTGGCTCTGTGTAAGCAGCCAGTCCTGATTACCCCGACTTTAAGAAGGAATTTTTACGGATGCCTCAGAAGTCATATTAGGAGTGGTCATTTCTCAGAAGTTACACGGAGAGGAGCTCCTTGTTTCTCTACCTGAGTATGAAAATTATTCCATTGTAGGAAAGGAATGCTTGGCCATAAAGCGGGCAGTGGATGCATTGTGATAATGTCTGTTAGGCCAGGGTCAGTCTTGCGAGAAACTCGCACGAGTCTTGCATCTTAATACTCGGCACTGCCGCCGGCACTTGGGACCGGAGCGCTCAGCTGCATAGTACTGAGAGGTATCCAATTGGCCATGACAGCGCTGGGTTTATTGTGAACAGCTAAAGAGTTGAGCGGAATGGCTGTTCACCATATTTCTACGCCTGGGTGTCGTTCACATTGTAAAATGGTGCCTGTTTGTCTCACCAGTAGAACCCGTAGAAGCGCACACCTGTGCGAAACGGCCGTCGTCCTGACGTTCTGTCCACATCGTTCCCTCCTGCCTCTGCTGTTTTATGTGACTTCAAAATAAAGGATTGCTTTTAAAGGGATGGTGAATGCTGCCACTTCTCTGAAATAAATGAAAGAAATGACATGGGGTCCCCGCCCCATTTTATGTAACCAGCCAAGGTAAAGCAGACAGCTGAGAGCTTATATTATCAGGCTGAAAAGGTCCATGGTTATTGGGCCCTTCCCAGCCTAAAAATGCCAGCTGTTACGATATGTGATGACTCAACAGGGGTCGGTACAGCAGACGCATAACACACACACACAACGGGATGGTACAGGAGAAAGGAAGGCCCTACCAACAGGGAATGAGGGATGGACACCTCCTGAGCTCGAACCTGAGCCTGTCCCTGCACTCCCCTAATGCCCTAAGTAGGACCTTCCCCTGCCATCATCACAAACCTTGTCCCCCACTGTCACCTCACACTGCCCTGGCTAGTGCACTGGCTGGCAATTTCGCAAGGGTCACCACTGCTGATAGTGCAATACAGGGGATAGAGACAAACAAGAGACAGAAAAGGTGAAAACACAGCACATAGCTTAACAACTTTCTCTGCTGCAAAGCACCGCACAACAGAAGAAAGGCACCAGGACCACGGACTCCACGAAACCAGCAGATTCACCACTGCAACCAGAGAGCTCCTTACTCCCGGCTTGGTCAACATAGATTGCTCTATCACCGACAGTCAGCTGATGCATCAGGTGACTATTTAAAGGATGGTGGGAGTGGTTACCACCCACATCAGCTGACCTATCAACTCTGCAGCTGCATCAAGGAAAACTGACATTAACCCCTGCTGGCCTGAAAGCAAAAAAAATCATAGTGGAACCAGAGCTGCGACGCATCCAAAAATGGATCGTGACACCAGCCCTCAGCCATCCCAGGAATGGCACATCACATGATGTTCCTACAATTCTGGCGCTATACCCATCTCTTCCCAATTACCCTGGTGGATTGGTCCAGCCTTATTCTGACGCTCTATAGTTTTTGCAAACAGCCACTTACGGGATACGGCGAATCTAGAGAGCGGTGACGTGAGTAACTCTGTGACGTCACCTCTTATCAGAGTCGCTGGGTCTCACACAGTGCAGCACACTAACACCAGGGCTTGGTTCCAGTTGTGTTCTTGACCACTTCACAGCCGCCATCAACCCCAAGCCTTATTACTCCAATTGCTAATGCACCAGGGCATCCGGAAGAGCGAAGGAGAAGCACCAGAACTGGAGCATCTCTTGTCAAAAATAAGCAAGGTGTGGACGAGACTTTATGAGTCTCATTCACTTTGCCGGCATCAGGAATGCAACATGTGCACACAGCCTAAGTGTTCAGAAGTGGCTTATCCCTATGGGAATCATGGCTATCGTAGCTGTCAGGATACAAATACAGGAGGTTTATGAAGTCTTCTGTGCTGAGTGCAGCCCCCATTCCCAACACATGACATTTTGATCTAGAAAACAAGCTTTCCTATAATTTCCGTATTATGTCCTGAAATAAGATCGCCATTGCCAAAGTTATGACAAAACACCGGACAGAACACTCTGATTTGACATTTTGGAAAATAAAAGTACTGAAAATGATTACACACGGCTTTGACAAGTAGAGCCAGCAGCAAGAGGGTGATGTCCATATAAACATATACATTACCTGCAAAGGTCGGACAGAAGTGAAATCATCCAGAACTTTCTACCTCGAGCCAGATGATTCCCATGAACAGAATGTATTAAAGATTACCAATAATCTGTGTTATTAGAAAAGGAGAAAACAAACTGACCCAAAGGGGGCGCACATCACCTTACAGTAACAAAAAAAAAGCTTCCTAGATCAAAACATAGGAAATAATATCAAAGATACTGAGAAAAAAGTGAGAAAACAGAGTGATTTATTTTAGATACTTTTTGAGTTCTGCTTTTAGGAGCAGTATTATAGTAGTTATATTCTTGTACATAGGGGGCAGTATTATAGTAGTTATATTCTTGTACATAGGGGGCAGTATTATAGTAGTTATATTCTTGCACATAGGGGCAGTATTACAGTAGTTATATTCTTGTACATAGGGGCAGTATTATAGTAATTATATTCTTGTACATAGGAGCAGTATTATAGTAGTTATATTCTTGTACATAGGAGCAGTATTATAGTAGAAATATTCTTGTACATAGGAGCAGTATTATAGTAGTTATATTCTTCTACATAGGGGCAGTATTATAGTAGTTATATTCTTGTACATAGGAGCAGTATTATAGTAGATATATTCTTGTACATAGGGGCAGTATTATAGTAGTTATATTCTTGTACATATGGGCAGTATTATAGTAGTTATATTCTTGTACATAGGGACAGGATTACAGTAGTTATATTCTTGTACATATGGGCAGTATTATAGTAGTTACATTCTTGTACATATGGGCAGTATAATAGTAGTTATATTCTTGTACATAGGAGCAGTATTATAGTAGTTATATTCTTGTACATAGGAGCAGTATTATAGAAGTTATATTCTTGTTCATAGGGGCAGTATTATAGTAGTTATATTCTTGTACATATGGGCAGTATTATAGTAGTTATATTCTTGTACATAGGGGCAGTATTATAGTAGTTATATTCTTGTACATAGGGGCATGTTATGAATGAGTCACCGGAGGAGGAAAAAACAAAAATACAAGCTAAGTCCAGAAAGCCGGAGAGGTTGGTAGCTAGCGGATTGCAGACCCCTGATCCTATTCACAACAACTGACAGTAGCCGTGGAGCGTTCCTACGGTGGTCCTAGACGCCTCGTCACAGCCGGAGAACTAAATAAGCCTAAAGAAAGAAAGGGGAAATCTAAACTGCCCCAGAGCAGACCCCAAAGCAATAGACAGCCCCCAACATGTATTGACGGTGAAAACAGATGAAAACACAAACATAGACAGAAAGACAGGCAGAGCAAACGATGGGGCCCAACTAACTAGATAGGAAAGGACAGAAAAGATGCTGGCTGCAATCCGCAAAAACCCTACCAAAAATGTCCCAACACGTCTGATAGGAAAAACAGCCCTGAAGTCACTAGACTTCAAAATCCCTATATCAGCACTCCGATATATTCTGAAGACAGAGCAAAAGAGAATTAACCGATCAGGGACAAAAATGGAAATTCAGCAAAGCCCCAGCCGAGGCTGGCTGAACACAAAACTAAGCAAATCAGACAAAATCTCATGGAACAATAACAGAGCAAAAACTTAGCTTTAGAAGACAGGAACTGAACTGGAGGCCAGAGCTCAGAGCAGAGAAATCACCAGCAACCCTACAGGGCGTCGGCTGCCTTATATCCACTCAGAGATTCCGGATGTCCAATCGCAATCCACCTGTTCAGGTGACAGGTTTCTCACATCCAAATCAGTTTCACCACCTCCTTTCACCAGCAGAGGGAGTTCATCGGACATCAAAGGTGAACGAGAAAATGAGCTCATAACAGGGGCAGTATTACAGTAGCTATATTCTTGTACATAGGGGCAGTATTATAGTAGTTATATTCTTGTACAGAGGGGCAGTATTATAGTAGTTATATTCTTGTGCATAGGGTCAGTATTATAATAGTTATATTCTTGTGCATAGGGGCAGTATTATAATAGTTATATTCTTGTACATAGGAGCAGTATTATAGTAGTTATATTCTTGTACATAGGGACAGTATTATAGTAGCTATATTCTTGTACACAGTGGGCAGTATTATAGTAGTTAAATCCTTGTACATAGGAGCAGTATTATAGTAGTTATATTCTTGTACATAGGGGCAGTATTATAGTAGTTATATTCTAGTACATAGGGACAGTATTATAGTAGTTATATTCTTGTACATAGTGGGTAGTATTGTAGTAGTTATATTCTTGTACATAGGAGCAGTATTATAGTAGTTATATTCTTGTACATAAGGGCAGTATTATAGTAGTTATATTCTTGTACATATGGACAGTATTATAGTAGTTATATTCTTGTACATAGTGGGCAGTATTATAGTAGTTATATTCTTGTACATAGGAGGCAGTATTATAGTAGTTATATTCTTGTACATAGTGGGCAGTATTATAGTAGTTATATTCTTGTACATAGTGGGTAGTATTATAGTAGTTATATTCTTGTACATAGGAGGAAGTATTATAATAGTTATATTCTTGTACATAGGAGCAGTATTATAGTAGTTATATTCTTGTACATAGGGGCAGTGTTATAGTAGTTATATTCTTGTACATAGGGGCAGTATTATAGTAGTTATATTCTTGTACACAGGGGCAGTATTATAGTAGTTATATTCTTGTACATAGGAGGAAGTATTATATAGTTATATTCTTGTACATAGGAGCAGTATTATAGTAGTTATATTCTTGTACATAGGGGCAGTATTATAGTAGTTATATTCTTGTTCATAGGGACAGTATTATAGTAGTTATATTCTTGTACATAGGAGGAAGTATTATAGTAGTTATATTCTTGTACATAGGAGCAGTATTATAGTAGTTATATTCTTGTACATAGGGGCAGTATTATAGTAGTTATATTCTTGTACATAGGAGGAAGTATTATAGTAGTTATATTCTTGTACATAGTGGGCAGTATTATAGTAGTTATATTCTTGTACATAGGAGCAGTATTATAGTAGTTATATTCTTGTACATAGGAGCAGTATTATAGTAGTTATATTCTTGTACATAGGAGCAGTATTATAGTAGTTATGTTCTTGTACATAGGAGCAGTATTATAGTAGTTATATTCTTGTACATAGGAGGCAGTATTATAGTAGTTATATTCTTGTTCATAGGGACAGTATTATAGTAGTTATATTCTTGTACATAGTGGGCAGTATTATAGTAGTTATATTCTTGTACATAGGAGCAGTATTATAGTAGTTATATTCTTGTACATAGCAGTGTTATAGTAGTTATATTCTTGTACATAGGGGCAGTATTATAGTAGTTATATTCTTGTACACAGGGGCAGTATTATAGTAGTTATATTCTTGTACATAGGAGGAAGTATTATAGTAGTTATATTCTTGTACATAGGAGCAGTATTATAGTAGTTATATTCTTGCACATAGGGGCAGTATTATAGTAGTTATATTCTTGTACATAGTGGGCAGTATTATAGTAGTTATATTCTTGTACATAGTGGGCAGTATTATAGTAGTTATATTCTTGTACATAGCAGTGTTATAGTAGTTATATTCTTGTACATAGGGGCAGTATTATAGTAGTTATATTCTTGTACACAGGGGCAGTATTATAGTAGTTATATTCTTGTACATAGTGGGCAGTATTATAGCAGTTATATTCTTGTACATAGTGGGCAGTATTATAGTAGTTATATTCTTGTACATAGGAGCAGTATTATAGTAGTTATATTCTTGTACATAGGGGCAGTATTATAGTAGTTATATTCTTGTACATAGGAGGAAGTATTATAGTAGTTATATTCTTGTACATAGGAGCAGTATTATAGTAGTTATATTCTTGCACATAGGGGCAGTATTATAGTAGTTATATTCTTGTACATAGGAGGAAGTATTATAGTAGTTATATTCTTGTACATAGTGGGCAGTATTATAGTAGTTATATTCTTGTACATAGGGGTAGTATTATAGTAGTTATATTCTTGTACATAGGAGCAGTATTATAGTAGTTATATTCTTGTACATAGGAGCAGTATTATAGTAGTTATGTTCTTGTACTTAGGAGCAGTATTATAGTAGTTATATTCTTGTACATAGAAGGCAGTATTATAGTAGTTATATTCTTGTTCATAGGGACAGTATTATAGTAATTATATTCTTGTACATAGTGGGCAGTATTATAGTAGTTATATTCTTGTACATAGGAGCAGTATTATAGTAGTTATATTCTTGTACATAGGGGCAGTATTATAGTAGTTATATTCTTGTGCATAGGGGCAATTTTTATTATAAACCTAACATAAATACAATTATAATAAAACAAAAATCATCCAGTATTACAAAACACAAACCACTTAGGTAATATATACACAGCACTACATAATCACATCATATTCATAAATAAATTAAAGTGTTCACACCTGGGGATGGAAAAAGAAAGTTAGGAAAAAAAAAAAAAAAAATCATATTTTTCTAACTGAATTTTACGTTTCTCCATAACGTTATGTTTCTCGGACTCCTTCCAACTTCCAGTGATTTTATCCACCGGAGTTCTGACATAACCTGATTGGCGGCAGCGGTGTGATCGAACGGCTCATTGTGCAGTGACACCCGGGTTCTCATGTGCCAGTGATAATATTTGATGACACTGATTATAATGTACATCGTCTCTCTGTTGATGTTACTAACAGTGGAGGGGACACCATAGATTATGTCGGGATACTTTAGGGTCCGCAGTCTGGGGATTTTTAGATTATCTGACACTTCCTCCCAGATCTTCCTCCCTCCCCAGCAATCACATATAAAGTGCTCCATAGTTTCCTCCTGCTGACAACCAAGGGGACAATTCCGATCAGAGACACACAGATGTTTCAGGTTCCCTCTGACAAAGAGCCGACTATGCAGTGAAAGCCAAGTGACATCAAACAGTTTAGGAGGTAGCCGTTTCCCGTTTAGGAACCTAAGGCTTTCCTGCAGGGTGGTGGTGACACAATCTCTCAGGGCCAGTGGAGAGTAGAAGAAAGTCCTACATACATGAGCATACAGGTCTCTTCTCATACTGCTCTCAATGTAAGACTTCTCCAGTCCCCACCTCCTAACACACTTCAGACCATAGTCCAGATACTGGGGGAGGTGGTCACCTGTCCATCTCCTCCTCTTGAGACTGCCGCCTCGCACCCAAGATTCTGCAAAAGGCAATATCCAGTACCTGATACTATTTACCCACAGGGAGCTACTGTTTGAGTCCATGTTCCCAAAATTCACCTTTAGAAACAAGGAGTCAAAGAAAACCCTTGGATTCAACATATCCAGCCCACCCTCTCTCCGCCGTAGGTACGTTATTCCCCTCTTTATTAGGTTCAACCTATTCCCCCACAAGAGCTGGAAGAACAGGCTGAAGAGCCTCGCTGAGAAAGATTCTGGCAAAGGGAAAGCGACAGAGACATACAAGAAAATGGGGACCAGGTACGTCTTCAACATTGTGACCCTTTCTCTGTAGGTCAGCCTCCAGTTCTTCCATCGCTGAACCTTTGCATTTCCGGTTTCCAATTTCTCCTCCCAATTTAGCATGGCATTATCATCCCTCTCAAATTTAACCCCTAGGATCTTAATATGGGTGGAGGCTTTGGAAAACTGCGGCAGATCAAATCTGGGCTCAGTATCTAATGTCCACAGAGCTTGGCTCTTTTCAAGGTTAACCAGAGACCCGGAGGCCTCTGAGTAGCTTCTGATGGACGCAGATAACATCTGCACCTCACGAGGATTGGAGATCACCAGCGTCACATCATCCGCATAGGCAACAACATTCAGAGGCGGGCAGTGGGGGACCGGCACCCCCTGAAAATCGCACTACTGCAGTGACCTCAGAAACGGGTCTATGGCAAAAACATACAGGAGCGGACTCATTGGGCAGCCCTGTCTCACCCCCGCCCCAACTCCAAAAGTGTCACCCTGCCAACCATTAATCAGAGGAAAGCTCACCGCCTCTCTGTACAACGTCTTCAGCCAATCCACAAATTGTCCCGGAATACCGTACTTTGACAAAGTGGCCCACAGATAGTCATGATCAACCCTGTCAAAGGCTTTAGCCTGGTCCAGACTAACAACATATCTCCCACACCGCAGAGCTTTACATCTCTCAAACATCTCTCGTATCGAGATGACTGCTCCAGAGATGTTCCGCCCTTTTACTGTGCCAAACTGAGAGCCTGCCAACAGTGCCGGGGACAAACAGACTAATCTAGAAAATAGGATCTTTGCTAGAATCTTCCTGTCCACATTCAAGAGGGCAATCGGCCTCCAGTTCTTGATGTCGCTCGGCTCTTTACCTTTAGACAGCAGAATTAACGAGGACACTCTCATGGATGGAGACATCAGGTGATTTTCTAGACAATTTCTATACACATCCACGAGAATTGGAGCCAGGAGGTCTCTGAATTTCTTATAAAATTCTACTGTTATACCATCTGGACCTGGTGCCTTCTTCAGATATAACTTATCAATAGCCTCCTTAACTTCCTCCACCGTTAATTCTGCTGTCAAAGGAGAAAAGTCCAGATCATTAGTATCAGGCACTGGAGTTGCCTCCAAGAATTGAGCCATCTTATCTTCATCCAAAACTTTCCTCTGAAACAAGTCAGCATAGTAAGATCTCAACACCTCCAGGATACCCTCCCGTGAATCCTGCAATACACCCTGGGAGTCGGTGAGACCCGTGACTATTTTTTTGGCCACCCTCTCCCTGCAATTCTCAAAGGGATCAGGGGCCCCTAAGGACCCATAATCCCGTTCAAGAACCAGGGAGGTATACCTGCTATACTGATACTGCTTTATCACAGATTTCAGCCGGTCGATCTTCACTTTGTCATCCCCGCCCGCCGAATACAGTGACTCAGATTCTTTGCGCAGCTTTAGGTACTGGCTGTACTTATTCCTCCCTTTATTAACTGACAGTCTCTTTAAGAGGGATCTGATATCCTCCCTGACGTCCTCCCACCAGTCGGTCATGTTGTCATAGAAGTCAACCCTGTCTAGATGAAGCTGGATAAGGGAGTAAACACGGCTCTGAACATAGGCATCATCCAGGAGACTGGAATTGAGCTTCCACAACCCTCTACCAATGTCCGGACGGTTAGAGGAACCCAAAGAGAAGCACAAGGCGAGGTGATCAGAGTAAGGGATGACCTTCTCACTCAGGGCGCCGACAGCCTCAGTAGGACTGACAAAAGCAAAATCTATCCTACTGCTCCTGTTGGAACATGAATATGTGAATTTTGGCTGTCGCCCACCCTGCGTGAAAACGTCAGTCAGTCCTGCCTGCATTATGACGTTATGCAGGACCTTACCGTCCCTGGTCACTGCCCTGCCTGAGGAGCTGTCACCTGATGTCATTATGGCATTAAAGTCCCCCGCCATCACCACTGGAAGAGAAGTGAAGAGGTAAGGCTTGACGTCATTAAACAGCTGGATCCTGTCAGTCACTGTCTGTGGCCCATAGATGTTAATAAGTCGGAGTCGCCTCCCATGGATAGTGACTTCCAGGACCAGACATCTTCCCATGACCACCTCCGTCATCCTATGCACAGTCACATAATTGGTGTTAAACAGGACAGCGACCCCGGCGTAAGGCTCCACAGCCAGTGACCAGAAAGAAGGACCGGACCGCCATTCCCTCTCAGCCTCTCTCATAAGCCCCAGAGATGTCAGTCGTGTCTCCTGCAGGAAGATGACATCTGTGTCCAGATATTTGAGATGTTCATACACCACGTGTCTAGTTCTCCTCAGCTTAATGCTATTCACATTGCTCGAAGTCACTGTCAATGAGAACCCCGCCATCACAACACAATATAGAAGGAGCAGAGTAACAGCCATCATCATGAGTCAGAGATGTTCTGTCCACCACTGGTGTCCATGTCAGACTCTACCTGAGGGTCCACAGATAAGGGCTTCCGCTTTGGCGGGGGATGGTCCTCTATGTCCCTGTCACACTCAGCATCAACTTTCCTCAACTCTTCCTCATAATCGTCACCATTGGAGTCAGATAAAACTCCATACTTGTTGGACACGACCATCACTCCTGCAGAATTCTGAACCTTCTTACTAGCAGTCTGACCAGTGTCATATTCTGCCTCAGGTTTACGGGAGGATGTGTTCTTTTTCTTCCTTTTATTATTATTAAGGTTCCAGTCATCAGATACAGACAGCGATGCTGAAGGGGGGGTATCTGAGGCTGCTGGACCTGATGGACGACCTCCATGTTCCCTTCTGCACCCTGCTTCTCTGGTGCTGCCTGAGTGGACTCCTGGTGGGCATCTGAGTTGGTCAACATCTCTCCTGACATTAAATACTCCTCCTCATGGGTCCCTGCCACCACATCCTCATCCTCCTGAGCCTCTGCCCCTGCCATCACTAACTCATCAGGGAAGACTCTGCAGATGTTGTGCCAGGCGTCTGGACAGTCCCTGTGAGGGTGGCCCATCCTACCACAGAGGTTGCACCTGACGTCCCGGCAGTCTGCAGCGACATGGCGAATTGCTCCACACAGACTGCACTTCACCACAGTACAGGCGTTAGCCAGATGACCTTTCCCACCACATTTGAAACACTTTCTGGGTTGCCCGGGATAATAGCACCTTCCCTTCTCCCTCCCAATGAAGAAGGAGTTGGGTAAGTGGTCAGTGATGTTATTATATTGCTGCAATTTTACCAAGACCCGCCACCCCATTGTCCAGATACCATCCTCATCTCTGACCTTGGTGAGTCCAGAGACGAGGTCACAGTGTCTCCGGAGCCACACCTCGATGTCCTGTGGAGGAACGGCCTCGTTCCAGAACGTGATATTCACTGTGACAGTGTCCGGCCTGGAGATAGGAACCAACACAAACTTATTCCAGCCCTCAGCATCTCTGAACTTGGGGTAATTAGCCCAGAATCTGTCCAGGTCAGACATGAGCTTGAAGCTGACCTCGTAGCCCTGCCTGTCCTGAAGATTAGACACTGCCAGTATCTCATTTGCCACAAACCCCATCTGGCCGCAGAGCAGCTCTCTCACCACATACCTGCGTTGTGGCAGATCCTCCTTGGCACCTATGTATTTAAACCGCACCACATTAATGCGTTTGAATGTCTGGCCGGTATACCTGGCGCTGGAAGTGAAGGATGGGGCGCCGCGGCTCCAGGCATTCCTGGGGGGCACCTGCCGGGTCACACTGGGCTGACTGACAGGGAGAGGGCCTGCAGCAGGGGGGGCTGTCACACCTTGTGGATTAGATGGCAAAGGGGGATAATCACACATATCATGCACATTATCATGAGCAGCATCATTATCATCAGACAGTGCGACGTCCATTACAGAATGTGAAACCCCTCCAACCCCCGACCCCATGGACACAGCATCCCCAGCCACAGTCTGTGCTTCAGCCTCGGCCTCATCAGCACAAACAGTCTCACATATACTGTCCTGCTCCTGTGTGGGGCATTCTGGGACCTGTGGTGCCTCTGCTGCAGTCTGAAGTGTGTGCTCCTGTTCACACTGAGCTGCCGGCTGCTGGAGTTGTTTTCCCTCCTGGAAGCAGAAGCGGGCAGCCTGTAACACTGGCCGTGTCCGCTGCTGGGGGGTCCCGTCCTGAACATCAGGGGTCCTGGCCTCTAGAGCACAGCCCTGCTTGTAGGAGGCGAACCGCTCGCGGTTCCTGTAGGTCTCTGCCAGGGGCCCCATGCTCTCCAGCACAGATTCAGTGTCCTGCACAACACTCGCCAGCTGTACACCCAGTGTGTTCAGTCTCAGGTCATAGGCGTCATTACTGGCAGGATTAGTGGTCTTTAGACTATAGATGAAGTCTACCTCCATTTGCAGCGCTTTTTTTTGCTAGCTGCAGCTCGGGTGCACGCGCCGGCCCCACAGGTTTAGTCTTGACCACGGGTACAGGGGTTTTGAACACAGTCTTGTGCGGGTCCACCATGGATGGTTTTGTGGCCCCTTGGCTGGATGCAGGCTCCGCAGCAGGGTTATTGCTGCCACCCGATTGCGACTGTGTGCGTCCTGACCGCGCCATACTGCCATGCTGCTGTAGGTTTTCCTGCATTGTCTGCCTTTCCAAAGACGTCCGTCTCTGTCTGGAAGCAGCAGAGCTGGTCTGCACAGCTGGGGCCGATCTCACCTGTGCACCTGGCAGGAGCTGCTTACTGACTGGGGAGCTACAAGACTTCACATTCTGCTGGTTTCCATCACTCACTGACACTTTTCCTTCTTGGTTCTTTGCTGGAACTGGAGGTTTTCCTCCCAAAATTTTAGTCAAAGCCTTTTCCTCCTTCACCGAACTGCTGCAGCTTTGACTCGCTGCATTCACTGGACTCACAGTGGCTTTGGGATTAACATTCCCATTAGTAGAAGCCTGGGAGGTTAGTCCCAGTGTAGGCCTGGAAGCCTAGGCCTTGCCAGGGGAGCTTCCCCGCCCAGGGTGGCCCCTCCCTGGGCTTGCTCCAGACATCAGGAGAACCACTGACACACAACCTCACAGCTAGGAGGCAGTATTATAGTAGCTACAGTATATTCTTGTACATAGGAGCAGTATTATAGTAGTTATATTCTTGTACATAGGAGCAGTATTATAGTAGTTATATTCTTGTACATAGGGGCAGTATTATAGTAGTTATATTCTTGTACATAGGGGCAGTATTATAGTAGTTATATTCTTGTACATAGGGGCAGTATTATAGTAGTTATATTCTTGTACATAGGAGCAGTATTATAGTAGTTATATTCTTAAACATAGGAGCAGTATTATAGTAGTTATATTCTTGTACATAGGAGCAGTATTATAGTAGTTATATTCCTGTACATAGGAGGCAGTATTATAGTAGCTATATTCTTGTACATAGGAGCAGTATTATAGTAGTTATATTCCTGTACATAGGAGGCAGTATTATAGTAGCTATATTCTTGTACATAGGAGCAGTATTATAGTAGTCATATTCTTGTACATAGGAGCAGTATTATAGTAGTTATATTCTTGAACATTGGGGCAGTATTATAATATTTATATTCTTGTACATAGGGGCAGTATTATAGTAGTTATATTCTTGTACATAGGGGCAGTATTATAGTAGTTATATTCCTGTACATAGGGGCAGTATTATAGTTGTTATATTCCTATACATAGGGGCAGTATTATAGTAGTTATATTCTTGAACATAGGGAGCAGTATTATAGTAGTTATATTCTTGTACATAGGAGCAGTATTATAGTAGTTACATTCTTGTACATAGGAGCAGTATTATAGTAGTTATATTCTTGTATATAGGGGCAGTATTATTGTAGTTATATTCTTGAACATAGGAGCACTATTATAGTAGTTATATTCTTAAACATAGGAGCAGTATTATAGTAGTTATATTCTTGTATATAGGGGCAGTATTATAGTAGTTATATTCTTGAACATAGGGAGCAGTATTATAGTAGTTATATTCTTGTACATAGGAGCAGTATTATAGTAGTTATATTCTTCCACATAGGAGGCAGTATTATAGTAGTTATATTCTTGTACATATGGGCAGTATTATAATAGTTATATTCTTGTACATAGGGGCAGTATTATAGTAGTTATATTCTTGTATATAGTGGGCAGTATTATAGTAGTTATATTCTTGAACATAGGGCCAGTATTATAATAGTTATATTCTTGTACATAGGGGCAGTATTATAGTAGTTATATTCTTGTACATAGGAGGCAGTATTATAGTAGTTATATTCTTGTACATAGGAGGCAGTATTATAGTAGTTATATTCTTGTACATAGGAGCAGTATTATAGTAGTTATATTCCTGTACATAGGGGCAGTATTATAGTAGTTATATTCTTGTACATAGAGGCAGTATTATAGTAGTTATATTCTTGTGCATAGGGGCAGTATTATAGTAATATTCTTGTACATAGGAGCAGTATTATAGTAGTTATATTCTTATATATAGGAGCAGTATTATAGTAGCTATATTCTTATACATATTCATACACATATGGGACTGCACAAATATATTCTGGTAAAGAAATGCAGCACCATCAAACTGTAATAACCCATGTTCCACATTTCTATAGGACAGTGTTTGCTTGCAGCTGATAAAGAATGTAATTTGTGCTGAATAGAAACATAAGGATAACAAACATGATTTTCTAGTTTTTCTGACATACTTTATTGTACCTATTTTTTGGAAATACTTTCTCTGAAATGTTGACCGGATCTAGTTTGAGACGTTCATGGTCATATCTTGGAGAAGCCGACAAATGCATGACATTATGGAAAGTTTGAGAGTTTTAGTCATTATATTAGCTAGATAGAAGTGAAACAGCATAATATATACAATATGTTCCAGTGGCAAAAAAACAACAACACTTCTTTTACAATTGTATAAAGAAGTGTAGGATCATTGTAGGATCATTGTAGGATATGCTGCCGGTAAGGCGGTGCTTCCCAGGTTGGACTGAAGTACCACTCACAGCGCACTATGACAGGTTAGGGCTCTCAGCGCCTCTTGGGAGTGGAAGTTTTGCAGACACTGAGGAAAATTAAGGTAAGAAGGTTTTTTATATCTATTGATTAAGGATGAGCGGACCCGTAGAAGTTCAGGTTCGACTGAACTTTAGTCCAAAGTCAAAGGGAACCCGAACTTTAGAGCTGGAAATTTTTCTCTCTCTCCTCACCTCTTTTGTGGTGCTAATAAAAATATGGATATCTTATAGCCTACATATTGTAATATATTGATTAGTCCATATTGAAATTAACCTGTAATGTCAGCATTAGAAGGCCCCATATCCAGTACCAGAGTTCATGAGGTCAGACCTGCAATGGCTTTTGAAATGCAGCCTGTGTGTTGAGTATACTGAAAGACAATGCTTGTTGAGACAGTATGTTTAATCTGGATTACTGGAAAGGATTAACCTTTGTGTACGCTGTTGACTTACTTGAATTTCAAGAGTAGTGAATGGTGGGAGTATATTGACAAAGTATTACCTGATATTTGTGTCATATGGGGGTTAAAAGTGGACTAGGCATAGACCATAGCATAGACAATTGCAGATTCTTTTACATAAAGCTATAGAAATATAGTTGGGGAAGCCTGATGTAAAACCAGAAATATAGTTGGCGATCTGAAACCATTATAGTATATTCAATCTTAGAGATCTCTTTAACCGTAGTCTGAAATATATTTTGTGCTAGGGCGCTAGTCATAGAAAGTTGTTGGAAACTTTGTTCTTATCATATGTAAATATCAGGGCAAAAGTAAATAGTCCGAAGAG
Organism: Dendrobates tinctorius; assembly: GCF_039654945.1. NCBI lineage: Eukaryota > Metazoa > Chordata > Amphibia > Anura > Dendrobatidae > Dendrobates > Dendrobates tinctorius. The sequence goes on along the minus strand of NW_027361761.1, from coordinate 1,748,784 downwards.
GCAAGTCTTGTTTGATGTTATTTATTCATGATAGGTGGCCACTGTCATGTGATTGGAACATCAGACAACTAACTTGTGTATTTTCATGTTTACCCAATATTATATTGAGTAAGCCTTTGTTTAAAGCATATAAAAGCTGAGAGGCAGCCAGAAGAGACAGGAGCTTTGTGGACCTGTGTGAGAGGACGCTCTTCACAATGTGGGTCCTAGGGCGCATTTCTGTCTTCGCTGACCACTCCTCCAGCTGCAATATTTTCCAGACAGACGTAAATGCCCCTAGTGAAGATCCTTTTCTTTTCTTCTTTCTGATGTAAGTATATGTACCAAAACCTTTGTAATTTGAATATATAAGTATACGCAATATCATACTATTTTCTATTTCGATATCATTAGCATACATTCCATTAATTTGGTGTTTTATAATCATTGTATAATAAAATTGTGTTATATCCAAGTAGTAGCCTTCTTTAAAGCCGTATCCGAACCTTATTGCTGAACAGTTGGCAATACACTCTTCCTTTCTCTTGTTCCCTCTCTCTCCTCCCCTCTCTCCCCTCTATCTTTCTCTCCTCTCTCTCTCCTCCCTTGTCTCTCCCTCCTCCCCCTATCTCTTCCTTTCTCTCTCGCCTCCCCTTTCTCTTTCTCCTCCCTCTCTCTCCTCCTCTCTCTGCTCCCTCTCTCTCCTCTCTTCTCCCATCTCTCTCCTTTCCTCTTTCTCTTTCCTCCCCCTCTCTCTCCTACCCTCTAATCTAGTTCTCCTTCCTCCTCTCTCCTCCTCTCTCTCATCCACTGTCTCTCCCCTCTCCTTTCTTTCTCTCCTCCCCTCTTTCTCTCTTTTTCTCCTGCCTTTCTCTCCTCCTCTCTCTCCTCCCATCTCTCTTGCTCTCTTCCCCTATCACTCCTCCTCTCTCTCCTCCCCTCTCTCACTCTCTCCTCCTGTCTCTTTCCTCCCCTCTCTCTCTTTCTCCTCCCCTTTTCTAACTCTCTCCACTGCTCACTCTTCTCATGTGCTCTCCTCTCCTCTCTCTCCTGACTCTCTCACTCTCTCCTCCCCCTTTCTCGCTCTGCTCCCGTCTCCTCCACTCTCCCTCCATCCCTCTTTCTCCTCCCCTCTCCTTCTCTCTCCTCCTCTCTCCTTCCCTCTCTTTTGACCTCGTTCTGCCCCTCTCTCTTCCCCTCCACTCTCTTTCTCTCCTCCTCGCTCTCCTCCCCTACTCTTTCTCTCCTCCCCTTACTCCTCTCCTTTCTCTCCCTTGCTTTCTCTTCCCCTCTCTCTTCCCCTCTCTCTTCCCCTCTCTCTCCTCCCCTCTTTATCTCTCCTACCTTCTCTCTCCTCCCCTCCCCTTCTCTCTCCTCCCCTCTCTCTCTCTTGTTCGCTTTCCCCTCCCCTCTTTCTTTCCTCTTTCTTTTTCTTCTCCCCTTTCTCTCTTTTTCTCCTCTCTCTCCTCTCTCTCCTGTCTCTTTCACCCTCTATTCCCCTCTCTTTTCTTCTCTCTCCCCTCTCTCTCCTTTCCTCTCTCTCCTCCTGTCTCTCTTGCTCTCTCTCCTCCTCTCTCTCACTCTCTCCTCTCTCCTCCACTCCCCTCTCTCCTCCCCTCTCTGTCCTGCCCTCTCTGCTTCACTCTCTGTCTCTCCTCCCCATCTCTCCTCCCCTCCCCTCTCTTTCTCTTGCCTCCTCTCTCTTCTGCCCTCTCTTTCTCTCTCTTCTCTCTTCTCCTCTCTGTCTCTCTCTTCCCCTCTCTGTTTTTCCCCTCCCCTTTCTTTCTCTCTCCTCCCCTCTCTCTCTTTCTCCTCCTCTTTTCTAACTCTCTCCACTGGTCACTCTTCTCCTGTTCTCTCCTCTCTCTCCTGTCTCTCACTCTCTTCTGCACCTTTATCTCTCTGCTCCCCTCTCTCCTCCACTCTCTCTACATCCCTCTTTCTCCTCCCCTCTCCTTCTCTATCCTCCTCTCTTTCCACCTCTTTCCGCGCCTCTCTCCTCCTAGTTATGTGTCGCTCGCAAACGATCCGACACAAAGAGCTGGCTCCCTGCTGTAAACGATGGGAGCCGGAACCCCAGTGAGAGACAATAAAATCCATGAATGGCTCTCACTGGGCATAAAATCCCAGTGTTCGGCAGACGTTACTCCGCCCACCAGAACAAAACTCCACACACTCAGCAATTTAATTGGTTCCTAGCAAGTGGGTGGGGTTATTCAGTAGGTGGGCGGAGTTTTGGAAGTCTGAACAAGTATGCGATAAGGATCCATTTAGGATCCAAAAAGAAACCAGCTCTTTTTGGCGAGCGGAGCCATGAGAGCCAGATCACCAAAAAGAGCCGGACTGCCCATCACTATCTCCTCCCCTCCACTCGCTTTCTCTCCTCCTCGCTCTCCTCCCCTCTCTCTCCCCTCCTCTTTCTCTCCTCCCCTCCTCTCCTTTCTCTCTCTATCTTTCTCCTACCCTCTCTCTTCCCCTCTCTCTCTCCTCCCCTCTTTATCTCTCCTACCTTCTCTCTCCTCCCCTCCCCTTCTCTCTCCTCCCCTCTCTCTCTTGTTCTCTTTCCCCTCCCCTCTCTTTCTTTTTCTTCTCCCCTTTCTCTCTTTTTCTCCTCTCGCCTCTCTCCTGTCTCTTTCGCACTCTATTCCCCTCTCTCTCCTCCTCTCTCCCCTCCCCTCCTCTCTCTCCTTTTGTCTCTCTCTCTCCTCCTGTCTCTCTTGCTCTCTCCTCTCTATTACCCTCTCCTTCTCTCTCCTCCCCTCCCCTCTCTATCCTCCCCTCTCTGTCCTTCCCTCTCTACTTCACTCTCTGTCTCTGGGTCACCCTCCCTGGGCTGTGAGGTGGTGGGTACCGGGCCGGTATCAGCGGGATGTGTCACAGCAGCGGGGACCCGGTCCGTGGCCCTGGGCGCCCAAGTAATGGGGTAATGTTATGATTTGAATGAATAGTTTGTGACGCCACCTGTGGTGTTCGGCAAGTGAGATGTTAGGCCGACGCATGCAGATCCTCTGGGGCTGGTGGCGTGTTGCAGCCAAGATGGTGAAGCTCCCCACAGGTGGAGCTGTAGCCCCAGGGCAGTGTAGATGTGGGGGAAGAGGAGAGGCACAAGCGGTGTAGAAGCTGGTGCCAAGATGTAGCGGGGCTAGATGCGTTGGCGCAAGAATGAATGGAGGACACCAGGGCTTGCAGTTCCAAAGCTTTACTCACTGTCTGTAGTACACACAGGTGCCTGCCTCCATTCCGTGTCCTCCGGGTCAGGGACTCAGTCAACCTCCAGGCAAGATGGAATGCTCCCTTCCAACGCTCCGCCAACACGTGCCTTTCTGAACGTCTCCTCTATAGCGCCTTTATGTGTGAAGTACTCCCAGTACTGAGTTAAACTGGAGTGCCTCCTGATAGATGTTCCCAAGAACTCAACTTGTATGGCAGACAGCTGTAGCCTACTTCGGGGACTCCCTACTCCTGAGTCCTGGCTCACTATCTAAGTTGCTGTTGTGCCCCCAAGTCTTAAATAGGAGTAGTGCATTTACAGCCCACTACTCCACCGGTGTCTGCTGCAGAACCATTAGTGTCCATACAACCTCGGGGACCGGGCCCTGGCCTTGCGCTTAGAACTTCTAGGCAGAGTTCTTCCTCTAACCCACGTCCTCTCTGTTCCCTTTTACTCCTTCGTTCCATTCTAATCTCTCTCTCTTATGGAAGATCAGGTTTCAGTTCAATGTCTTTCTCCTTCTTTCCTTTCCCATGCCAGCAGACCCAGGTCACTCAGGTCTGCTGCAGCACCTCCTTCCTCCATCCCTCTCTCAGGGATCTTCTTTCCTCACTCGTCTCTGAGTGGCTTCCTCTCCTAGACTGACCTGTAATTCTAAACCTTCCCGCTCTTTTATGTATTCTCAACTCCACCCGCCTCCCAGCACGTTTCGTGTTCCAAGCAGGGAACCACCAAAAGTGCTCTGCTACTCTCTAAGCAAGGAGCCGCAATGTGGCTTTGCTGAACTACTCTGTTGTGTGGGGTGTGAGTGTTGGAGCGTGGTCAGGAGCCTCCAACTTACCTGGATGGTGGGGCACCACACCTCAGGAGGAGGTGCAGTACCTCTGTGGCGACTGAGCCTCAGGGGCTCCACATCTCTCCTCCCCCTCTCTCCTCCCCTCTCTTTCTCTTGCCTCCTCTCTCTTCTGACCTCTCTTTCTCTTCTCCTCTCTGTCTCTCTCTTCCTCTCTCTTCCCCTCTCTGTTTTCCCCTCCCCTTTCTTTCTCTCTCTCTCCTCTTCTCTCTCTTTCTCCTCCCTCTTTCTCCGTTTTTCCTCCCTTCTCTCTCTTTTTCGCTCTCCTCCCCGGATTGTAAAACGGACTTCCAGGAAAAGTCTGTGTTTGGAGTTCAGCACAGAACCCTAGGTGTCCGCTACGAACCCCAAACTTTACAGTTCTACTACTGTAGTGATGGTAGACCAAAAATCAGCATAAACTATTTTTAGGGATACGGTTACTGTAGAATTGGTGAAAAGCCATAGATGTCTGCCTGTTAAGTCTTACCGAAATAAGTCCTGGCTGGAATAATTCATAATGATCTGACTTTAATTGGAGGCATCACTTGTGAGTAATAGAGTTGAGCGAAACGGGTCGAAAAATTTCAAAAGTCGCCGACTTTTGGCAAAGTCGGGTTTCATGAAACGAAACCCGACCCTAGGATGAGGTCGGCCACGAGGTTGGCGACTTACGCGCCAAAGTCGCGTTTCAAAAGTTTGTTTTGCGCTCTTTTTCAGCCAATCAGGATCCACGGACACTGTGGGCAACGTGATGACATAGGCAGGGGTCACCACCATCTTTCAGAAGGGCATGCAAGTGATTGGCTTGCTTTGGTGGGCGTCACAGGGGGTATAAAAGGGCGTGCACGCCGACCGCCATCTTACTTCTGCCGATCTCAGTATAGGGAGAGGTTGCTGCTGATTCTGTAGGGAGAGCGTTAAGCAGGGAAGAAGACAAAAAAACTGCTTCTGCTGCTAGCGATTTGGCCTGCACAACACACCAGTCACTGTGTGTGCAGTGCAAGGGGAGGCTATATAGTGGTGTATCAGTGGTGTTGGTTGTTGGGCTGCCTTCTAAGGCTTCCTGACATTCCTGCATTGCTGTTTACCCACTGCTCCGCAAACTGCTTTTTTAAAAGCAATCCAATCTCCCTTATCCTCTAGTCACTTTTGTCACAGCTGTGCCATCGAGCCTGTGACATAGCGCTCAGATATCAGTGGGCCTCACACAATCCAAAAGTGTCCAGTGTCCACAAGTGTCTGCAGAAATTCAAAATCTCCCTTATCCTCTCGTCACTTTTGTCACAGCTGTGCCATCGAGCCTGTGACATAGCGCTCAGATATCAGTGGCCCTCACACAATCCAAAAGTGTCCAGTGTCCACAAGTGTCTGCAGAAATTCAAAATCTCCCTTATCCTCTAGTCACTTTGGTCACAGCTGTGCCATCGAGCCTGTCACATAGCGCTCAGATATTCATTGGGCCTCACACAATCCAAAAGTGTCCAGTGTCCACAAGTGTGTGCAGAAATTCAAAATCTCCCTTATCCTCTAGTCACTTTGGTCACAGCTGTGCCATCGAGCCTGTCACATAGCGCTCAGATATTCATTGGGCCTCACACAATCCAAAAGTGTCCAGTGTCCACAAGTGTGTGCAGAAATTCAAAATCTCCCTTATCCTCTAGTCACTTTGGTCACAGCTGTGCCATCGAGCCTGTCACATAGCGCTCAGATATTCAATGGGCCTCACACAATCCAAAAATGTCCAGTGTCCACAAGTGTGTGCAGAAATTCAAAATCTCCCTTATCCTCTAGTCACTTTGGTCACAGCTGTGCCATCGAGCCTGTCATATAGCGCTCAGATATTCATTGGGCCTCACACAATCCAAAAGTGTCCAGTGTCCACAAGTGTGTGCAGAAATTCAAAATCTCCCTTATCCTCTAGTCACTTTGGTCACAGCTGTGCCATCGAGCCTGTCACATAGCGCTCAGATATTCATTGGGCCTCACACAATCCAAAAGTGTCCAGTGTCCACAAGTGTGTGCAGAAATTCAAAATCTCCCTTATCCTTTAGTCACTTTGGTCACAGCTGTGCCATCGAGCCTGTCACATAGCGCTCAGATATTCATTGGGCCTCACACAATCCAAAAGTGTCCAGTGTCCACAAGTGTGTGCAGAAATTCAAAATCTCCCTTATCCTCTAGTCACTTTGGTCACAGCTGTGCCATCGAGCCTGTCACATAGCGCTCAGATATTCATTGGGCCTCACACAATCCAAAAGTGTCCAGTGTCCACAAGTGTGTGCAGAAATTCAAAATCTCCCTTATCCTCTAGTCACTTTGGTCACAGCTGTGCCATCGAGCCTGTCACATAGCGCTCAGATATTCATTGGGCCTCACACAATCCAAAAGTGTCCAGTGTCCACAAGTGTGTGCAGAAATTCAAAATCTCCCTTATCCTCTAGTCACTTTGGTCACAGCTGTGCCATCGAGCCTGTCACATAGCGCTTAGATATTCATTGGGCCTCACACAATCCAAAAGTGTCCAGTGTCCACAAGTGTGTGCAGAAATTCAAAATCTCCCTTATCCTCTCGTCACTTTGGTCACAGCTGTGCCATCGAGCCTGTCACATAGCGCTTAGATATTCATTGGGCCTCACACAATCCAAAAGTGTCCAGTGTCCACAAGTGTCTGCAGAAATTCAAAATCTCCCCTGTCCTATAGACACCTTGTACCTTGTTTCACATTACTATATAGTTTGTTGGATTTTGTCTACATTTCTACCAAAAATGAGGAAGGCTGGTGGAAGAGGCCGTGGAATTGGGCGGGGGTTGGCAGCTGGTAATGATGGTGTTGGTGGTGGATCTGATGGTAGAGGCAAGAGCAAAATAGGACCGAATGCAGGAGGTGTTGAGCCTGCGTCATCGTCTGGCTACATAAGGCCTCGAACGCTTAGTTTTCTAGGAGTTGGCAAACCGCTTTTAAAGCCAGAGCATCAGGAAAAAGTTTTGTCTTACATTGCTGACTCAGCCTCCAGCTCTATCGCCTCCTCTTCTTCAGTTGTAAAAAGTAAAAGCACTGAGTCGTCATTGGAGGCTCATGTTCATGAACCACACCTTTCCTTGTGTCCTTCACCCCAACCAAGATTGAAGGATGACGCAGGCCATACTACTGATTACTCCATGGAGCTGTTTTCACATACCATGCCTGGATTATCAAGTCAAATGGTGAATTACCCAGGCCAAGATGAATCTGACATGGAGTGCACTGATGCACAGCCGCTGATGGATGATTCTGCTGGTACATTCACTCAGAGCACTACATTGTCCTCGCAGTGTACAGAGCCAGATTCTGACCCTGATGAGACACAGGTGACCCTTCCCGCACACTATACCACCATACACGGTGACACAGAGGAAGGTGCACATGACATAGAAGAGGAGGTGATGGATGACCCAGTTGTTGACCCAGATTGGCATCCATTGGGGGAAGAGGGTGCTGCTTCCAATAGCTCAGATGAGGAGCATCCACAGCAGACATCGACATCGCAACAGCTGTTATCTGGCAGGCCCGGAGCACTCCAAAGACAGGTTCCAAACATCATAAGAGTTGCTGGACAGCTTGTCCAGAGGGTCAAAAGATCACAGCGTGCTAGGCCGCAAAATGTCTGCCAAAGTAGGAAGAGTGCAGTGTGGCACTTTTTTGACCAAAATCCTCATGATCAGGCCAAGGTTATCTGTAAGAAGTGCGCAAAGACCTTTAGCCGAGGGAAAAATCTAAAAAATTTGAATACCAGTTGCATGCTTAGACATTTAACCAGCATGCACTTGCAAGCGTGGACACAACACCAAACCTCAAGTGCCACATGTGCAACTGATCACAACGAAGGTAGTCAGCAACGCTACATTGTTTCCCCCACTGTAAGCCCACCGGTTAGCACAGCAGCAAATGTTGAGGTGTCGTTGCAAGGCCACAGCAGTCAGGGAATCCCACTGTTATATCAACGAAAGACTGATTCTAGGCCATCAGAAACAACACCAACTCCATCACCATCATCAACCCTCTCTCAGTCCGCCCTGTCCACCGCTACTTCCACCATATGCAGCTCTCAAGTCCAGCTCACCCTCCCAGACACTATGAGTAGGTCAAGAAAGTACTCAGTCTCTCATCCGCGTACACTGGGTTTGAACGCCCACATTGCCAAACTAATCTCGTTTGAGATGATGCCCTTTCAGTTGGTGGAAAGCACAGCTTTCCGCGAACTCATGGCCTATGCAGTACCACGCTATGACCTACCCAGTCGCCACTTCTTCTCTCGCAAAGCCATCCCAGCCCTCCAAGATCATGTGAAAGACCGCATTGTCCATGCACTCAAGCAGTCAGTGAGCGGAAAGGTGCACCTCACAACTGATGCATGGGCCAGTCGGCATGGCCAGGGCCGTTACGTGTCCATCACTGCGCACTGGGTTAATGTGGTGGATGCAGGGTCCACAGGGGACAGCGGTGGTGGGACAGTGCTGCCTAGCCCACGGTATAGGAAACAGTTGGCTGTAGGCGTTCGACCCTCCTCCTCCAGAAGCGAAAGCTCGTCCACAGAGCGCAGTCGTACGAGCACTCCATCTGCAGCTGCCATTGTTGCACACGATGTGTCCCCCTATCGAGCAGCTAGTGGAAAGCGTCAGCAGGCTGTGTTGCAGATGATGTGTTTGGGCAACAGACACACCGCCGAGGTGCTGGCCGAGTACTTGAAGCGACAAACTGAGTCATGGCTGGGCAGTGTACATCTTGAGGCAGGCAAGGTAGTTAGTGATAACGGCCGTAATTTTGTGGCAGCCATAGCCCTTTCAAAACTCAGCCATATACCTTGCTTGGCTCACACCTTGAACCTGGTGGTGCAGTGCTTCCTCAAAAATTATCCGGAGTTAACAGCCCTGCTCCAGAAGGTGCGAAGACTGTGCGCGCACATCCGCCGGTTGCCTGTACACTCCGTTCGTATGCAGAAGCTGCAGCGATTGCTCCACCTTCCCAACCACCGCCTCATTATCGACATTGCAACAAGGTGGAACTCCACCCTGCACATGGTGGAGCGGCTGTGCGAGCAGAGGCAGGCCATAATGCATTTGTGGGAGGATACACGGCCAGGCACTTTGAGAGCAGACATGGAGTTGACAGGTGTGCAGTGGTCGAAGCTGAAAGACCTCTGTAAAGTCCTTCAATGTTTTGAGGAATGCACACAGCTGGTAAGCGCAGACGACGCCATCCTAAGCATGAGCATCCCACTTATGCGTCTGCTCATGCAAACTTTGACGCACCTTAAGGAGCAGGCGTCTGCAGCCAATGTTGATGAGGAGGAAGAGGAGGAGGGAATCCTTGATGACATTCAGCCATTGTCTGTTCAGGGACATCTCCTGGACGAGGTGGAGGAAGAAGAGGAGGAGGAGGATGATGGGGATGATTACTTAGGGGAGGAGGATGCATCTCGTGGGGCAAGTGAAAATGTTGGCGTGGCAAGGTCTGGTACAGGGTTTGTGCGTGACTGGAGGGATGTGGATTTGCCAGAAAGTGCTCCTCCAACCAGCACTCGCAGTGCATCATTGACACCGGGAACATTGGCCCACATGTCAGATTATGCCTTGCAGATCCTAAAAAGGTACCCACGCATTGCCAAAATGATGAACGATGACGACTACTGGTTGGCCAGCATCCTGGATCCACGCTATAAAGGCAAATTACAAAACATCATGCCACAGGAGAACCTTGACCTAATATTGGCTAATAAACAAGCAACTCTGGTAAATCGGTTGCTTGAGGCATTCCCAGCACACAGCAGCGGTGATGGTTCTCACACGAGCCGTACGGGCCGGGGGCAGCTTGGCAGAGGTGTTCGTGGTGCACACAGCAGAAGTGGAGTTGGAGACAGGGGTTTCATGACAATGTTGTGGACTGATTTTTCAAGTACCGCTCACACAACTGGTAATACTGCATCGATGGAAAGTGACAGGAGACAGCAGTTGTCAACTATGGTTACTAACTACTTTTCCTCCCATATCGATGTTCTCCCGCACAGGTCATTCCCCTTTGACTATTGGGCCGCTAAACTGGACACCTGGCCTGAATTGGCACAATATGCCTTACAGGAGCTCGCTTGCCCAGCTGCAAGTGTGCTATCGGAAAGAGTCTTCAGTGCAGCTGGATCAATCCTGACAGAAAAAAGGACCCGTCTGTCAACCCAAAATGTGGATGATCTAACCTTCATTAAAATGAACCACGCATGGGTTTCCAAGGATTTTGTCCCACCTTCCTCTGATGACACATAGGGTGACAGAAAAATGGCTTGCTTTGGTCCACCTCTTCCTGGGACTTGACCTATTTCACCTTTTGCATCAGCTGAATGTCCAACATCAACATATGCCACTTTCTAAAACTCCCTATCTGTGCTGCCTCCCCCCCCATGGCCGGGGTCACCACCTAGCGCACAACACCGTGCGAGTGCCGTTGCCCTGGACAGGTGGGTAGGCCGACTCTTGGGCGCGGGCACTGGTACAGGGTCCTTCATAGTGCAATCAAGTGTCTCTGACGGTGGTGGTGCACACCCGCCGTCAGACACACCGCCGTACTATGAGGGGCCCAGTGCCAGTACCGACACCCACGAGTGGGCCCCCCTTGCTTGGGCAGGGCCCCAGCATTTGCAATCTTTACCTCTCCCTGCTCCTCCGCTGTGTAGTCTGGGCCGTCAAATCCATACTGTGCCTGACACCGTCTGAGCCTGCCTCCTGATGTATAGACATATATTTTGAATGTGTACGCTATCCATACATGTTATCTGGGGATACGGTACCCTTTCTAACCTTTGTGCAATCACGTGCAATCCATACTGGGCCTAACACCGTCTGAGCCTGCCTCCTGATGTATAGACATATATTTTGAATGTGTACGCTATCCATACATGTTATCCGGGGATACGGTACCCTTTCTAACCTTTGTGCAATCACGTGCAATCCATACTGGGCCTAACACCGTCTGAGCCTGCCTCCTGATGTATAGACATATCTTTTGAATGTGTACGCTATCCATACATGTTATCCGGGGAAACGGTACCCTTTCTAACCTTTGTGCAATCACGTGCAATCCATACTGGGCCTAACACCGTCTGAGCCTGCCTCCTGATGTATAGACATATATTTTGAATGTGTACGCTATCCATACATGTTATCTGGGGATACGGTACCCTTTCTAACCTTTGTGCAATCACGTGCAATCCATACTGGGCCTAACACCGTCTGAGCCTGCCTCCTGATGTATAGACATATATTTTGAATGTGTACGCTATCCATACATGTTATCTGGGGATACGGTACCCTTTCTAACCTTTGTGCAATCACGTGCAATCCATACTGGGCCTAACACCGTCTGAGCCTGCCTCCTGATGTATAGACATATATTTTGAATGTGTACGCTATCCATACATGTTATCCGGGGATACGGTACCCTTTCTAACCTTTGTGCAATCACGTGCAATCCATACTGGGCCTAACACCGTCTGAGCCTGCCTCCTGATGTATAGACATATCTTTTGAATGTGTACGCTATCCATACATGTTATCCGGGGAAACGGTACCCTTTCTAACCTTTGTGCAATCACGTGCAATCCATACTGGGCCTAACACCGTCTGAGCCTGCCTCCTGATGTATAGACATATATTTTGAATGTGTACGCTATCCATACATGTTATCTGGGGATACGGTACCCTTTCTAACCTTTGTGCAATCACGTGCAATCCATACTGGGCCTAACACCGTCTGAGCCTGCCTCATGATGTATAGACATATATTTTGAATGTGTACGCTATCCATACATGTTATCTGGGGATACGGTACCCTTTCTAACCTTTGTGCAATCACGTGCAATCCATACTGGGCCTAACACCGTCTGAGCCTGCCTCCTGATGTATAGACATATATTTTGAATGTGTACGCTATCCATACATGTTATCCGGGGATACGGTACCCTTTCTAACCTTTGTGCAATCACGTGCAATCCATACTGGGCCTAACACCGTCTGAGCCTGCCTCCTGATGTATAGACATATATTTTGAATGTGTACGCTATCCATACATGTTATCCGGGGAAACGGTACCCTTTCTAACCTTTGTGCAATCACGTGCAATCCATACTGGGCCTAACACCGTCTGAGCCTGCCTCCTGATGTATAGACATATATTTTGAATGTGTACGCTATCCATACATGTTATCTGGGGATACGGTACCCTTTCTAACCTTTGTGCAATCACGTGCAATCCATACTGGGCCTAACACCGTCTGAGCCTGCCTCCTGATGTATAGACATATATTTTGAATGTGTACGCTATCCATACATGTTATCCGGGGATACGGTACCCTTTCTAACCTTTGTGCAATCACGTGCAATCCATACTGGGCCTAAAACCGTCTGAGCCTGCCTCCTGATGTATAGACATATATTTTGAATGTGTACGCTATCCATACATGTTATCCGGGGAAACGGTACCCTTTCTAACCTTTGTGCAATCACGTGCAATCCATACTGGGCCTAACACCGTCTGAGCCTGCCTCCTGATGTATAGACATATATTTTGAATGTGTACGCTATCCATACATGTTATCCGGGGATACGGTACCCTTTCTAACCTTTGTGCAATCACGTGCAATCCATACTGGGCCTAACACCGTCTGAGCCTGCCTCCTGATGTATAGACATATATTTTGAATGTGTACGCTATCCATACATGTTATCTGGGGATACGGTACCCTTTCTAACCTTTGTGCAATCACGTGCAATCCATACTGGGCCTAACACCGTCTGAGCCTGCCTCATGATGTATAGACATATATTTTGAATGTGTACGCTATCCATACATGTTATCCGGGGATACGGTACCCTTTCTAACCTTTGTGCAATCACGTGCAATCCATACTGGGCCTAACACCGTCTGAGCCTGCCTCCTGATGTATAGACATATATTTTGAATGTGTACGCTATCCATACATGTTATCTGGGGATACGGTACCCTTTCTCACCTTTGTGCAATCACGTGTAATCCATACTGGGCGTGAGAATGGCTGGCGAGCTGTTAAGCAAGCTACAGCACCTGTGGTTTGCACACGTAAGTTTTTCATTTTTTCAGGAATGACGGTTAGGCCTAATTCCGGAACTGCGGTTGACCTGCACTTACTGGGAAATCATTGTTCGCGGGTAATAATTGTAATCAGTGATCCCCATCACTAACGTTGTTCAGCAGGTTATCTGCACCTGTAAGCGACAAACGCTGGCCTTTTCAGTGTAGCGCACATGCAGCCACGGACATGTAAGGGCATGACACACCAGTTATTGGCCAATCTCATGTGCCAGAGCCTCACGTGTCCCTCTAGTAAGCCGGACTCGGACCGCGGGGCATGACGGAGTCTCGTTCGTTAACGGAATTAAGCTTGCAATGTGTGCATCTGTTCTGTAGCTGGCATGGTTGAGGTTTCCCAGGTGGAGTCGAATTTAACCGTAGGCTCCACTCCTGGTGGTGCCCTTCTGGACATTCCTTTAAGGTTCAGCTTTGCAACCATACTGCCCACGTAAAACAAACACTTTGCCTTCATGAACGCTGTTTGGAGGGTCATGACTCGTGGGAATAACGCCGCCCAATCAGTTAACCTGCTAGAGAGATCGTTCGTTGCTCCCAAGCATGACATCACACTCTCTAGGAAGAAGGTAATGCCACTGTGGCGACCGTACTCCTGGGGGCGACACAAGTGCACTGATGCCCAGCCACTGCTCGATGAATCTGCTGGTACATTGACCCAGACCACTACATTCCCCTCGCACGCTACATGGCCTGAATCTGACCCTGATGAAACTCAGGTTACCCTTCCCATATACAGTTCCATCTTACACGGTGACAAAGAGGAAGCTGCAGATGAAAGTGCAGGTTCGGCCCACCCGCCATCAGACACACCACCGTACTATCAGGGGCCCTGTGCCAGTGCCGTTGCCAACGAGTGGGCCCCCCCTGCTTGCTCAGGATCACAGCACTTGCAAAGTTGAAATACTGTGCAGTGAGATGGAAGATGGGGACGACGAGGAATCCAGACAAGTACAGGGATTCCCTAGCGAGGAGACTTATTTGATTGTTTTCAATGTTGGGACAGCAATTTTTGGGGAGCACTATACTCTGGAAAATGATAGATGGGGCCCACCATACACTGGAACATTCCAAAGGTGGACATCAGACACTGGAGCAGCATTTACAGGGCCCATTATACACTAGAGCATTAGAAATGGGGCCCATTATGTTTGGAGCATTATTTGGGCCCATAAGACAGTGGAGCTTCATCCATGGGGACCAACATATACTGTAGCATTATGTGGAGCTCATCATATACTGTTTCAAACATTATATGGGACCAATGATTCTGTATGGAGAAATAGATGGGCCTCGTCATGAGATGTAAAAAGTGAGGTATTTTTCATTGTACTATACCGCTATTTCTCTGCCGTATCGGAGCATGATGAGTTGTGGTATGTGTTAAAGGGGCGCTCTTTCGCCCAGGGCACATGAAAACCTGCAGCCAGCCCTCCCCCCCCACAACTTTAGCCAAATAACCCCCATTTTTCAGTGCGTAACTTGTATTATAAAGTTAATTAAGGTTGACAAGCTTAAGTAAGAAGAATTGATGCTTTTGGCATTCAAATGGGCACTGTAGGTGTGTTTCCTGTCCTCCTCTCACTGCCGACTTTTATTCCCCATTGACTTACATTGGGTTTCGTGTTTCTGGACGACCCCGACTTTTCCCTATAATCGGACGATCTTGCTCGACCCGACTTTTGGAAAAGTCGGGTTTCACGAAACGAAACGCGACCCTAAAAAAACAAAAGTCGCTCAACTCTAGTGAGTAACTGTACAGGTACATTTCACTATATGGTCATTGTACTGTATAAAGGTAGTATAAGGGTATGTGCACACATTAAGAATTTCTTCATAATTTCTGCATATCTTGGCAGGAAAAAAGCTGTGTAAAATAGGTGCGTTTCTGAAGCGTTTGTGGTTCAGATTTTTCACCACACATTAGTATGGGTGAAATCTGCAGCAAAAACACTGAAAGAATTGGTGGTAATATATGGTCATGATATGGCAACTTTATTTTGCCGGGTATGGCGACATTATTGGTATATTGGTCTTGGTATAGTGGACTTTGTTCAGTAATAGTAAGACAATATTTGTTACTTGATAACTATATGACTGTATTAATTAGAAGTACGGTATTACTTAGAAAATTATTTTATTGCCGTGTCTTTCTGTCAAATTTATATTTGGATGTGTATTATTTATTTTTATGGGTTGAAAACACAGACTTTATCACTGCTACTTGGGTCCACGTATCTGAGTTTCATGCTGGTGGGTGGATGGAACCAGGACCTGTGACCTAAGGTGAAGGTTGTTGATATGAATGATTTATTATGGTGATAATCCCAATACCTCCTTATATGCAATGTCCATTTGCTTAATCTTTATTACACGTCCTTTTATAATACAGCTTTTGGGCTTTTTACATTAACTCTCAATCTAAACATGAAGCTTTTTGTCATCTGACGCATGCGCGCAACGAGCTCTGTGTATGGGAACATTCCCGCATCAAAGATGGCGCCTACAACTGTTCAATCTTCTGTGCGCTTGCGCCAATCATTCTTATGATGTTACTTTATTCCTCTACCATCTGGATTGTCGCGATGCGTCCAGACAGGTGTAGAAGAATACACAGGACACCGAGACTAGCGATCTAACTAATTCTAAAGTAACTGATATAAATGGCCTGGGGCAAATCATAAAGTCCCACGGATTCCACTACCACCTTTATGCCGATGACACTCAGATCTACCTCTCTGGCCCAGATGTCACCTCTCTGCTCTCCAGAATCCCAGAGTGTCTATCAGCCATATCTTCCTTCTTCTCCTCTCGCTTCCTCAAGCTCAATGTGGACAAATCTGAACTAATCATCTTTCCCCCATCCAGATATCCAGCGGATCCGCAGCGGATTTTACCGCGCAGAAACATTGCATATCTGCGGTCTGATGTACAGTAGCATTTAAATCAATGAAAAAAAAAACGCTGTGCAGACGCTGCGGATTTTTCCGTGCGGTTTTCCTGCGGTACAAAATCCGCAGCATGTCACTTCTTTTGTGCGGTTTTCCACCTCCCCAGTCTTCAAATCCACAGGGGGAAAACCGCAGTGGAAAACCGCAAGAAAACCACAGTAAAAATTGAAGAAATCCGCAGGAAAAATGCAGGTCATTTGACCTGCGGATTTCTTCAATTCTGCGCGGAAAAATCCGCAGGGCAAAAAAGTACGTGTGCACTCAGCCTTACCCGACCTTTCTATAACAATTGACAACATCACGCTTTCCCCCGTACCGGAGGACCGCTGCCTCGGAGTAACCCTTGACTCTGCCCTGTCCTTCGAACCGCACATCCAAGCTCTCTCCACCTCCTGTCGCCTCCAGCTCAAAAATATTTCCAGAATTCGTCCCTTCCTCAACCCTCAATCTACTAAACTACTTAGGCATGCCCTCATCATCTCCCGCCTCGAATACTGCAACATCCTTTTCTGTGGCCTCCTTGCTAACACCCTTGCACCTCTCCAGTCCATCCTCAACTCTGCCTCTCGACTAATTCATCTCTCTCCTCGCTACTCCTCCGCTTCTCCCCTCTGCAAATCTCTTCACTGGCTCCCATTCCCTCAGCGTATCCAATTCAAATTACTAATACTGACCTACAATGCCATCTACAACCTGTCTCCTCCATACATCTCTGAACTAATCTCCCGATACCTTCTCTCACGTAATCTCCTGTCCTCCCAAGACCTCTTCTCTCCTCCACACTTATTCGCTCCTCACCCAACCACCTCCAAGAATAGCCCCCATCCACTGGAATTCCCTGCCCCAACATGTCAGACTATCAACCACACTCGGATCCTTCAGACGAAACCTGAAAACCCACCTCTTCAGGAAAGCCTACAGCCTGCTGCCTCCTCACTACTACTGGAGTTACCGCCTCACCATCACTGGAGCTGCCGCAACCCCCCAACCTACTGTCTCCTTCCCCACCATCCTGTAGCATGTAAGCCCGCAAGGGCAGGGTCCTCTCCCCTCTGTATCAGTCTGTCATCGTTAGTTTGCTTACTGTAAGTGATATCTGTAATTTGTATGTAACCCCTTCTCATGTACAGCACCATGGAACCAATGGTGCTTTATAAATAAATAATAATTAAAAAAAAAAAATGTTGCTATTGAGATGTTTCTCCAGTTATGCACAATTATCAATTATTATGGCACAATGCACTTTATCTTTTGTATCATATATCAATCAAATGTTTATATTTGCGATGAAACCACATGAAAGGCTATATCTATAGATGTGTTATATAATTACACTTTATTAAAATGTCTACATTATTTTTTTGCTAAAATGTCAATGAGATTATGATGATGTGATGGCGTAACACTGCTATGTACTGTATACCAGTCTTGAAAAAAAATTATGAGCCAAACTGTTGCTACATGGGCTAATTAAAGTCCACTTTTTATTTTACCAAATTATTGGAGTGCTGCCTATCTTTCTTTTTATATATGGATAAATACAGATATGCAGTTTACAGGCAGGTGGAAATGGCTATAGATTCTCTCGTTGGAGAGAATGGGGTCGATTATGCAAGTCTCGCTCTGATCATAGTGCGATCTCATTCTCTTGGAGAAGATGGAGAAAAAATGTCTTTACCTTCTCCATTTTGTGATGTCATCCAAGTGCAGTCCAATGGTTTCCATTGACTTGCATGACCAAGTGCTATCTGTTATGATGAGTCACCGAAGGAGGAAAAAACAAAATACCAGCTAAGTCCAGAAAAACCAGAGAGGTTGGCAGCTATCGGATTGCAGACCCCTGAACCTATCCACAACAACTAGCAGTAGCCGTGGTAGGTTCCTACGGTGCCCTAGACCCCTCGATCACAGCCGGAGAACTACATAGCCTAAAGACAGAAAGGGGAAAAACTAAACTGCCCCAGAGCAGACCCCAAAGCAATAGGCAGCCCCCAACATATAATGACGGTGAAGCAAGATGAAAACACTAACACAGATAGAAAGATAGGTTGAGCAAATGATGGGGCCCAAGCTAACTACATAGGACAGGATAGGAAAGCTGCTGTCTGCCATCCGCAAAACCCCTATCAAAATGAGCCAACCGACTGATAGGAAAAACAGGCCCTGAAGTCGCTAGGCTTCAAAAGACCATATCAGCACTCAGGTATATTCTGAAAACAGAGCAAAAGATCAACAGATTAGAGACAAAAATGGAATTCAGCTCACCCCCCGGCCGGGGATGGCAGAACTCCCAAAAAACAAGGCAAAACAAAAACAAAACTGAAGAGTACAAAGCAGAGCAGAAAAACTTAGCTTTGAGATGCAGGAATCAGACTGGTCTCCAAGAATCCAGCAGGAAAATCACCAGCGAGGAAGAAGGGCGTCGGCAGCCTTATATCCAGTCCTCAATTCCAGCCACCCAGTCATCATCTAGCTGACCATGTGTTTGGTAATCAGCCTCACTACCTTCCTTCACCAGAGGAGGGAGTTCATCAGACCTCAATGGTGAAGGGAAAAATGAACTCACAACAGCTATCTGAATATCGGATCAAACTCAGGCATGCAGACTTTTTTCATTGGACTGGCTCGGTTCTTGTAAAAAATCATGGCCCCAAGGAATAAAAATTGGTCCCAGTGCGATCCAATGTTTTGCTGGATCGCTCTCGGACCGAAAATACGTCACAAGTCTTCACTGGGGGTCATTTAAAGAGTACCTGTCACTAGTATGTGGCTGTCTATCTTATTTAAGAAATGTGTAAGCAGCCACTTACTAAAGACTCTTCTAAATATCTCTAAACTGAAAAACTATGTATCTGTAAATTAAATATATTTAATTAAAGAATAATAATTAAAAAAAAAAAAGTCTCCCTAAACTTCCACTAAAGGACCTGAGATAGTAAAAGATGGGTTCAAACTTTTGGGTTGTGGGAATTTAGCATTTATCGTATTTTTCATATTTATAAGATGCTCCGGATTATAAAACGCACCCCAAATTTTGAGGAGAAAAAAATTTTTTTTTAATAAAATGGTTGTGATTCTTATAATCCAGGCGTCTTATTGCTTACCGGGGGTGGTGGGAAGTGGGGTCCCAGGGTTGCTGCTGGAAGAGGCAGGAGTGGAACGTTGCTGCTAGAATGAGGGGGTGTTTTGATGTGCGGGTGTCCGATGCTGCCGCTGTGCTATGTCCCCAGTGTTGCCGTCACCGCGCTCTGTACCTGGTGCTGCCGCCCGCTCTGCCCCCCGTTGTTGCCGCTGCGCTCTGTACCTGGTGCTGCCGGGTGCTGCCAGCCGCTCTGTCCCCCGGTGCTGCCGCCCGCTCTGTCCCCTGGCGCTGCGCCACGCTCTGTACATGGATGGAACGGCAGAGCCCCCATGCAGCACGGGACAGAGCGCGGCAGCAGCGACAAGCCCCGGGGGACAGAGTGCGGCGGCAGCACCCGGCCGCACCGGGGGACAGAGCGCGGCGGCGCAAGCACCGGACACCCGCAGCGGCAGCACAAAAAAAGGTATATTCACATTGTAAGATGCACCCCTATTTTCCCCCCAAAGTTGGGGGAAAAAAGTGCGTCTTACAAAGCGAAAAATACGGGGATTTCACACCCACCCATGGCTATATTTGAAGTCATACTAGAAGAATAATCCATTAATAACTGTTCTTTTACCCCAATTTTCATTTTTGCTCTTTTGTTTTTTTCTTCCCTTCCTCTGAGAGCCATAACTTTTATATTTTTCTCTTGACATAGCGGTAAGAGGGTTTGTTTCTTGTGAGATGAGATGTCACCATTCATTTCATCATATTATGTACTGACAACCTATAAATATCCAATCACCTATAGGAAAGGTGGAAAATGGCTGCTGTGTCCAACGCTGGAATATTATACTAAATGACAAAAAGTATTAATATTATTATCTTGATGAATAATAATTAAAAATATATAAAATTAGGAAAGTTACAAAGAAAACCATCAAAAGGTTGCATAAAATCAATAAAACAAGTACAGAAGATTAAATTACTTCTCACCACCAGGTAATATATTCTGTACATAAATGGGCACTAGGGTAAAAAGCTATGAAAACTAGTGGGGTAAAAACTTACAATTAAAAAATAACCGACCTTATGCTCTTTAATGTAAGTAGTGAATTATTAGTTTGGTAAAACAGTGAAAAGAAAACTCAGTTGTTTCACTGATTTGGGGATTTTATTTTTACAATGTGAATCACCCGGTAACGTGATTTTTTTTCAGGTCAGTAAGATGCCTCTGTCGATCTGTGACATGGGCATTGACGAGCAGTCAGGGGGCACACCACTGACGTGATTGCGGGGCGCCGATATGCTACCATGACAGTTGTTGCAGACCCTTGCGTCTGTCATGACGGTACTTCAGTGAAAGCTTGCCCCTGGCTCGCGTTCATAGGAGATAGTGATTTTTGCTATATGATACTATGGCAGGGAAAAATGCAAAGTACTACATCTGGGCAATAAAAATGAAAAAGCATATACAGAATGGGAGGAATAGGGCTAAGCAACAGCACATGTGAAAAATACTTGGGTATACTAATAGATCACAAACTGAATATGAGTCAACAGTGTGATGCAGCAGCAAAAAAGGCAAATGCAATTCTAGGATGTATTAACAGAAGCATACAGTCTAGATCACGTGAAGTCATTATTTCCCTCTACTCCTCTTTGGTCAGACCTCATCTGGAATATTGTGTCCAGTTTTGGGCACCACATTTTAAAAAAGACATCAACAAACTGGAGCAAGTTCAGAAAAGAGCAACCAGAATGGTGACCGGTCTGCAAACCCTGTCTTATGAGGAAAGGATGCAGGATTTGGGAATGTTTAGCCTGCAAAAGAGAAGACTGAGAGGAGACTTAATAGCTGTCTACAAATATCTAAAGGGCTGTCACATTGTAGAAGAATCAACTTTCTCATTTGCACAAGGAAAGACTAGAAGCAATGGAATGAAACTGAAAGGGAGGAGACACAGATTAGATATTAAAAAAAACTTTTTGACAGTTAGAGTGACCAATGAGTGGAACAGGCTGCCACGAGAAGTGGTGAGTTCTCCTTCAATGGAAGTCTACAAACAGAGACTGGACAGACATCTGACTGGGATGATTTAGCAAATCCTGCTTTGAGCAGGGGGTTGGACCAGATGGCCCAGGAGGTCCCTTCCAACTCTACGATTCTATGATTCTATTGCTGTATATAGTAGAAGCGATCAGACGATTGTAGGTTCAAGTCCCCTAAGGGGACAAATGCTGTGAAAAGTAAAAAAAAATAGAAAAAAAAATATATATATAAAGTTCAAATCACCCCCTTTTTTCCCCCATTAAAAATTAAGAAATAAAAAAATTACACATATTTGGTATCACTGCGTTCATAAAAGTCTGGTCTATCAAAAGCTAAAATAAATTAATTAATCCGATGAGTAACTAGCGTAACGAGAAGAAAATCAAAATGCCTCAATTGCGTTTTTTCTTTTCAGCTACCACAACAACACAAAAAATGTAATAAGAAGCGACTGAAACATCACATCTACTCCAACACTTGGAATTTTTTTTCCTGCTTTCCAGTACATCACATCACATGATAAAATGGATGGTATAATTCAAAAAGTTCAACTTGTCCTGCAAAGAAACAAGCCCCGGCTTTGAGGACAGAAAAATAAAAAAGTTATGGCTCTTGGAATAAATGGCGGCAAAAAAAAAAAAACGAAAGCGCAAAAATGAAAAATCGTCCGGTCCTTAAGGGGTTAAAGACATTACTGAACTTTGTGATTTTGGTGAGGCTTCTATAGGGGACCTTTCTCCATCAATCCCATAGATGTGAATGGAGCGGAGGTCCTCTTCAATTATTCGCTCAGCAGTGACCTCGATTCTGAATTGGATAGGTAATAATTGTGTTTAGAGGTAAAATCCCTTTAGGAAACAGCATAATCCTAATCCTAGCTCAAAAATTGACCCAAAGGTAAAAAAACAACAACATAGGCTTACTACTTAGTGCAAAGAAACACTTTCCTTGTAACCCCTATCTACCAATCAGAGCTCAGCTTTCATTTATCCAGAGCAGTTTAAAGAATGAAAGCTGCATTCTGATTGGTTGCTATGGGTAACAGTCTTAGTAGTGGACCATTGTGATATACTAGGCCCCGTATATCTAATACTATTGGGCCAAATCTGTGTTATAGACTGAAAAATGACGTATAGGAATACAGGGTTAAGCTTTTAGATGCTGAAGCATTAAATCAGATAAACTATTTTCCCCATGGAAATAAAATATTGAGGCCATCGCTGTTTACTACTAAGACTGTCCTTGTAACCCCTAGCAACCAATCAATGCTCAGCTTTCAGTTTTCCATAGCAGTTTAAGAAATGAAAGCTGTGTTCTGATTGGTTGCTATGGGCAGCAGTCTTAGTAGTAGACCATTATGTTACACTAGGCCCCATATTTTCAACACTATAGGCCCAAATGTGTGTCACAGGCTACTTTCACACTTGCTTTGTTTTGCAGCGCGTTTTTCCCACAAAAAAACGCATGGAAAAAACGCATACAAATGCTGCGGTTTTTTCAAGCATTTTTATGAGCATGCATGAAAAAACGCAGCGTCTTTATGCGTTTGTATGCGTTTTTAGTGCGTTTTTACCGCGTTTGCGTTTTTTTCCAACATTAGTTGGCCCCTCACACTAACCCAAACCATGACTTTACTAACCCTAACCCTAACCCTGACCCTAACCCTAACCCTAACCCTTAACCAATCCATACTAACCCTAACCCTAACCCTTAACCAAACCCTACTAACCCTAACCCAAACGCTAACCCTAACCCTAAACCCTAACTAACCCTAAACCCTATCCCTTAACCAAACCATACTAACCCTAACCCAAACCCTAACCCTGACCCTAACCCTAAACCCCCTTAACTAACCCTAACTCTAACCCAAACCCCTAATTTCCATTGTCTAACCAATGGTCAACAAAAAAACGCATGTGCAAAAAAACGCATACATGAGCATGCCAATACGCACATATGCTCACCCATAGACTTATAATGGGTGTCTTGCTGTAAAAAAACGCATTGCGCGCACGTGCGTTTTTTTGAGGCAAGTCGGATGCCCAAAAAATGCAACAGGATGCATTTTGTGCGCCCGAGCGCACACCACCAAAAAACGCATGCGCGTAAAAACACATACAAACGCATGTGTATGCGCACATAAGCGCATCCCATGCAAAATATAGGGAAAAAAAGCGCATGCGTTTTTTAGCGCTAAAATACAGCGCAAAAAAACGCAAGTGTGAAACCAGCCACAGATTGAAAAATGATTCCCGAGAGGACAGTGATTCTAGAGAAGCTCTTCCAGAAGCTGAAGCGTTAAATCAGATAAAAGAATAGAAGATCAGGGGGATGTCACGCAAACAATAGATGTGGCATCCTTTGTGCAAAAACGCTGCTGCTTGTGATACAACCTTCACAAACAAACGTATTCGAGATGCCTTCAGCTCTGTCCCATGTGTCACAACATCCGGAGACGGCGGCGACAATGACATTAACAACAAACAGCGACTGAATCACAGCGCCATTGTTACCCTTTATTAATATTGTTGTGATTGTTTTTACACTAGAAATCTGAGTCCATTATTGAGATATGGTGGGGGGGGTAGGGGGGTGACAAATCGACTACATGCATATTAATATGCCATCTAAGGCTTCCAGGTTTAACAAAGAACCCGGCGATATTCCTAGTGTGTCGATCACTAGAACAGATCTGTTATATTAAATTTATCCCAAAGCAGCAATTTTATGCCTTTCATTTATTTTTTTTTTAATTTTATCTGTTTAATATTAATTATTTTTTAAAATTTTTATATCCTGCGAAAAAAAGCATTTTAGCTAAGAATCAAAATAATAAAAATAAATAAATAAAAAGAGAAATCAGAATAAAAATAACAATAATAATAACGAACCTTAAAAAATAATGAAAAAATTATGATGAACAATAAAAAAGGTAAAAAAAATAAAAATGTCTGCAATAAAAGTATAAAAAAAAGATTATTGCGAAGAGGTTAATTAAAATAATAATTAAAATGTTTGTAATTAATAATCATAGCAAAAACAACAATAATGATAATAATGCATTGTCAAATTATGACAAATAAGAGTTCCATTATTTTAAAATAAAAAATATGAACAAAATTCATATTGAAAATGTAAAAGGTAAACATTTAAAAATCATGCTGAAAAGATTAACAATAAAAACATAACAAAAGGGGTTTTTTTGGGATGTAAGGATTTATTTACGGGTAAATGCTCCTGTATTTTGATTAGGTTATGCCATGCAAATGATATTGCGCTGCTATGTCATAACATATGGTGGATTCTGCCTGCAGCAATCCGTGCAACGTATTTAGCTTAAAAAAATAAAAAATAAATAAATAAAGCAAATAATACGTTAGAAATGTCTATTCCCCCTTTTGGCTTTGTAGATGAAAACAGTGATCTGTAGAACACAGGCGTCAGATGCTGTGTCTAATGTGTATTGCTGATGATGACGGTGCCCCGGGTGCAGGGGGTGAGGCGTGTGGGTATATAGGTCAATGTACATGGTTTGATAGAACAATTTTAATCATGTACCTGGAACATCTGCCGATGTTTTATAGCGGAGGAGGGGGACGGAGCCAGGAAACCAGAAACATGCAATAGGCAGATGTGCTATAAAACATGTAGAGTATATAGCGAAGGGAAATTTGCTACATTATTGACTATATACAAGAGCGTCCATGTACAGCTATTATATTCAATTATAGAAGAACCATGAAGAATTTCTGCAGAGGAGCTGACAATCAATGTCCATACTGCACAAAAGGGAACTTATACAGTGGTGACATCTAGAACCAGTTGTCACACCATAGTAATGTGTATCGTTGTCCTGTACCCCGAGTGTCAGTATCATTATCGTGTACCCCGAGTGTCAGTATCATTATCGTGTACCCCGAATGTCAGTGTCATTATCCTGTACCCCGAGTGTCATTGTAATTATCCTGTACCCCGAGTGTCAGTGTCATTATCCTGTACCCTGAGTGTCAGTGTCATTATCCTGTACCCCGAGGGTGAGCGTCATTATCCTGTACCCCGAGTGTCAGTGTCATTATCCTGTACCCCGAGTGTGTCATTATCCTGTACCCCGAGTGTCAGTATCATTATCCTGTACCCCAAGTGTCAGTGTCATTATCCTGTACCCCGAGTGTCAGTATCATTATCGTGTACCCCGAGGGTGAGCGTCATTATCCTGTACCCAAGTGTCAGTGTCTTTATCCTGTCCCCCAAGTGTCAGTGTCATTATCCTGTACCCAAGTGTCAGTGTCTTTATCCTGTCCCCCAAGTGTCAGCATCATTATTGTGTACCCCGAGGATGAGCGTCATTATCCTGTACCCCGAGTGTCAGTATCATTATCCTGTACCCCAAGTGTCAGTGTCATTATCCTGTACCCCAAGTGTCAGCGTCATTATCCTGTACCCCAAGTGTCAGTGTCATTATCCTGTACCCCAAGTGTCAGTGTCATTATCGTGTACCCCGAGGGTGAGCGTCATTATCCTGTACCCAAGTGTCAGTGTCTTTATCCTGTCCCCCAAGTGTCAGTGTCATTATCCTGTACCCAAGTGTCAGTGTCTTTATCCTGTCCCCCAAGTGTCAGTATCATTATCGTGTACCCCGAGGGTGAGCGTCATTATCCTGTACCCCGAGTGTCAGTGTCATTATCCTGTACCCCAAGTGTCAGCGTCATTATCCTGTACCCCAAGTGTCAGTGTCATTATCCTGTACCCCAAGTGTCAGTGTCATTATCCTGTACCCCGAGAGTCAGCGTCATTATCTTGTACCCCAAGTGGCAGTATCATTATCCTGTACCCCGAGCGTCAGCGTCATTATCCTGTACCCCGAGTGTCAGTATCATTATCCTGTACCCCAAGTGTCAGTATCATTATCCTGTACCCCGAGGGTGAGCGTCATTATCCTGTACCCCAAGTGTCAGTGTCATTATCCTGTCCCCCAAGTGTCAGTGTCATCATCCTGTACCCCAAGTGTCAGTATCATTATCCTGTACCCTGAGTGTCAGTGTCATCATGTACCCCAAGTGTCAGTGTCATTATCCTGTCCCCCAAGTTTCAGTGTCATCATCCTGTACCCCAAGTGTCAGTGTCACTATCCTTTATCCCAAGTGTCAGCGTCATTATCCTGTACCCCAAGTGTCAGTGTCATCATCCTGTACCCCAAGTGTCAGTGTCACTATCCTTTATCCCAAGTGTCAGCGTCATTATCCTGTACCCCAAGTGTCAGTGTCATTATCATGTACCCCAAGTGTCAGCTTCATTATACTGTTCCCCAAGTGTCAGTGTCATTATCCTGTACCCCAAGTGTCAGTGTCATCATCCTGTACCCCGAGTGTCAGTGTCATTATCCTGTACCCCGAGTGTCAGTGTCATTATCCTGTACCCCGAGTGTCAGTGTCATTATCCTGTACCCCGAGTGTCAGTGTCATTATCCTGTACCCCGAGTGTCAGTGTCATTATCCTGTACCCTGAGTGTCAGTGTCATTATCCTACACCCCGAGTGTCAGTGTCATTATCCTGTACCCCGAGTGTCAGTGTCATTATCCTGTACCCCGAGTGTCAGTGTCATTATCCTGTACCCCGAGTGTCAGTGTCATTATCCTGTACCCTGAGTGTCAGTGTCATTATCCTACACCCCGAGTGTCAGTGTCATTATCCTACACCCCGAGTGTCAGTGTCATTATCCTGTATGCCAATACAATGTAATCCCAGCCCCCACAATACAATGCATTTGTAACTATACAATGACCACTTCCCCCATACAGAGTATGTCCACCCCCCCACCAGTCAATAATGTATTCCCATCCTACAGGACATAATTTAAAGCCCTTCTATCCATAGCTCAACCATCAATACTACTCATTCCTCCCAGTACAATAAATATCGGGCCTGTCAATGAATGTACTCCCAGTATGTCCCACAGCGTCTTCCCAGCTCCCAGGATTGACAACCATCAATGTATGGATGACACAGGAGTTCTGTATAGAATTATATATATATATATATATATATATATATATATATATATATTCATCCTTCATGATTTGATGAGGCCAGCGTTGTGATCTGTATCAAGTATCTGACATCCCAGATTTACAGCCTCTTCAGGTGGAAAAGCATTCCATGTCCGGTGTGTGTTCCTGTACAATGGGACGCAGCACAGCTAACCCTGTAACATACAATATTGAGTCCATAACCTGTAAACATGAGCACAGATATATTGATAGACTGCTAATGAGATCTCACTGTCCTCACTGCAAACATACAAACATGGACCCAGCAACAGAACAGTGAGTGCAGCTCTGGGGTATAATACAGGATGTAACTCAGGATCGGTAATGTAATGTATGTACACAGTGACTGCACCAGCAGAATAGTGAGTGCAGCTCTGGGGTATAATACAGGAAGTAACTCAGGATCAGTAATGTAATGTATGTACACAGTGACTGCACCAGCAGAATAGTGAGTGCAGCTCTGGAGTATAATACAGGATGTAACTCAGGATCAGTAATGTAACGTATGCACACAGTGACTGCACCAGCAGAATAGTGAGTGCAGCTCTGGGGTATAATACAGGAAGTAACTCAGGATCAGTAATGTATGTACACAGTGACTGCACCAGCAGAATAGTGAGTGCAGCTCTGGAGTATAATACAGGATGTAACTCAGGATCAGTAATGTAATGTATGTACACAGTGACTGCACCTGCAGAATAGTGAGTGCAGCTCTGGAGTATAATACAGGATGTAACTCAGGATCAGTAATGTATGTACAGTGACTGTACCAGCAGAATAGTGAGTGCAGCTCTGGGGTATAATACAGGATGTTACTCAGGATCAGTAATATAATGTATGTACACAGTGACTGCACCAGCAGAATAGTGAGTGCAGCTCTGGGGTATAATACAGGATGTAACTCAGGATCAGTAATGTATGTACACAGTGACTGCACCAGCAGAATAGTGAGTGCAGCTCTGGGGTATAATACAGGATATAACTCAGGATCAGTAATGTATGTACACAGTGACTGCACCAGCAGAATAGTGAGTGCAGCTCTGGAGTATAATATAGGATGTAACTCAGGATCAGTAATGTAATGTATGTACACAGTGACTGCACCAGCAGAATAGTGAGTGCAGCTCTGGAGGATAATATAGGAGGTAACTCAGGATCGGTAATGTATTTGCAGATTGACTCATGTATAATATTTACATATAAAATAATCATTTTCAGTGATAATCAATCCGAATAGGTAAGGGCATTGTTAGCCTCAATGTATGATACACGGTTCGTGGACTTCTCTCACTTAAGGTCCATGACCTTTCATTTTATCCTGGCGTTGCATTTTAAGAGCCACTTAAACATTGTTTGCATGTGTACAGACAGGAGTGAGAAAACAAGATGGAGGCAGTGAGTTCCCCCACATGTATGATGTGAAAGACAATGTTAGTGTGCATCTCCCAAAAAGTTGCAATCAATGCACGCGGCTGTGACTACAAGGCAAAAGCAATTTTAAAAATGCTGCAGCCCCATGTCAAGCGCTAAGTGCAATGTTGCTGCATCTTTGTGGTTGTTTTTCAAGAAAGCAATTGCCATGTGCCATTGAAGACACACAGAGGAACAGGACCATTGGAGAGCATGTGAGCATTGGTGTAAGAGGGTGAGCTGTGATTACACCAGCTAAGAGCAGGTGCTGCGAGTGCCTGGGACTTTGTGTGTGCTGGGGTGGGGCCTAGTGTCGACTATCTAGAGCTGTAAGGGAAGCTTCCAGAAGAGAAGAGAGACTGCCCTGAGAGGCACTGTGTGTGTGGAGCTATGAGCAACAGTTTTCCCACTCCACAACACCTCAGCAGACACTGACGGGGTGGGAAAAATCCAGCATCCCCGGGAACATAGGCTCCCAGCCATTGATTGCCACCCAGAAAGGAGCACAGAGCACATGACAGAAATGAATCACGTCTTCCCGTGCCCATATCCCCATCACACATCCTCCATCCCATAGGCACATCTTCCCTCTTAAAGGGATCTCTGGTATGGAAGTTAGGGCAAATCCCTCAGCGCTCTGATTCTGACCCCAGGCTTCTATTAAAGGCATCATTGGTATGGATGTCAGGGCAAATCCACCCAATGCTTTGGTTTTGACCCCAGGCCTCTCTTAAAGTGATCCCTGGTATGGAAGTTAGGACCATTCCGTTCAGCGCTGTGGTTCTGACCCCAGGGTCCGTAAAGGGATCATTGGTATGGAAGTTAGGGCAATTCCACTAAGTGCTCTGGTTCTGAACCCAGGGCTCTCTTAAAGGGATCCCCGGTGTGGAAGTGAGGGCAGATCCACTCTGCGCTTTGGTACTGACCTCAGGCCTCTCTTAAAGGGATCTCCAGTATGGAAGTTAGGGTAAATCCCTCAGTGCTCTGATTCTCACCCCAGGCTTATATTAACCCCTTTCCTACAATGGACGTACTATTCCGTCCATGTGACCTGGGACCTAAGTCCCAAGGACGGAATAGTACGTCTAGTGCGATCAGCGGTGCCCACGTGGTGAGCGCCGCTGATCGTGGCCGGGTGTCAGCTGATTATCACGGACCGCCCCCGACACGTTAACCCCTTGCACACTGCGATCAAACACGATCGCGGTGTACCGGGGGTTAAGGGGAAGCATCGGCAGGGAGGGGGCTCCCTCCGTGCTTCCCTGAGCCCCCCACGGCAGCGCAATGTGCAGCGCTGCTGCGGGGGGCTCCTTTCCTGCAGGTCCCCGGATCCAATATGGCGGCGGGGACCTCCGGGGGCCTGCAGGAAGCTGGCTTCCTCACTGCTGCAGAGCGCAGGCATGAGGAAGCCTGCAGCAGTGCCTGTGACAGATCGCTGATCTGTCACAGCGATCTGTGATGTGACAGATCAGCGATCTGTCACATGACAGTTATGTCCCCCCTGGGACATTGTAATGAAGTAAAAAAAAAAAAAAGTGTAAAAATAATTTTAAAACAATCACTAAATAAATTTAAAAAAAAAAAAATATTCCCCAATAAATTCATTTTTTGGAAATAAAAAAGAAAAAAACAATAAAAGTACACATATTTGGTATCGCCGCGTCCATAACAACCCGCCCTATAAAACTATCCCATTAGTTAACCCCTTAAACGAACCCCTTTAAAAATAAAAAACGAAGCAAAAGATAATGACTTATTATCATACCGCCGAACAAAAAGTACAATAACGCGCGATCAAAAAGACGTATATAAATATCTATGGTAAGGCTGAAAAAATCATCTTGTCCCGCAAAAAACGAGCCGCCACACAGCATCATCAGCGAAAAAATAAAACAGTTATAGCTCGCAGAATAAAGAGATGCAAAAATAATTATTTTTTATATAAAATTGTTTTCATTGCATAAAACCGACAAAACATAAAAAAACGACCTAAATGAGGTATCGCTGTAACCGTACTGACCCGAAGAAGAAAGCGGCGTAAATGCACCACCCAAAAGAAATTCATGAAACGCTGGTTTTTGTAAATTTGGCGTCCCAAAAAGCAAAATAAAAAACGATCAAAAAATGTCACATGCCCGAACATGGTACCAATAAAAACGTCAACTCGTCCCTCAAAAAATAAGACCTCATATGACTCGGTGGGTCAAAATATGGAAAAATTATAGCTCTCAATATGTGGTGATGCAAGAACTATTTTTACAATTAAAAGCGTCTTTTAGCGTGCGACAGCTGCCAAAAATAAAAACCGCCATAAATAGTAAATCAAACCCCCCGTTATCACCCCCTTAGTTAGGGAAAAATAATAAAATTAAAAAAATGTATTTATTTCCATTTTCCCATTAGGGCTAGGGTTAGGGTAAGGGCTAGGGGTGTGTTGGGGTTAGGGTTGGAGTTAGAATTGGGGGTTTCCACTATTTGGGCACATCAGGTGCTCTCCAAACGCAACATGGCGTCTGATCTCAATTCCAGCCAATTTTGCGTTGAAAAAGTCAAATGGTGCTCCTTCCCTTCCACGCTCTGTCATGCACCCAAACAGTGTTTTACCCCCACATGTAGGGTATCAGCCTACTCAGGACAATTTGCTAAACAACTTTTGGGGTCCTATTTCTCCTGTTACCCTTAGGAAAATAAAAAATTGGGAGCAAAAATATCATTTTTGTGGAAAAAAAATATGATTTATTTTCATGCCTGGGCGTTATAAACTTCTGTGAAGCACTTGGGAGTTCAAAGTTCTCACCACACATCTAGATAAGTTCCTTCGGAGGTCTAGTTTCTAAAATGGTGTCATTTGTGGGGGGTTTCCACTGTTTTGGTACATCAGGGGCTTTGCAAACGCGACATTTTGTCCGATCTCAATTCCAGACAAAAAAGTCAAATGGCGCTGCTTCCCTTCCGAGCTCTGCCATGCGCCCAAATAGTGGTTTACCCCCACATGTGAGGTATCAGCGTACTCAGGACAAATTGCGCAATAACTTTTAGGGTCCTGTTACCCTTGGGAAAATAAAAATTGGGGGTGAAAAGATCATTTTGTGGAAAAAATATGATTTTTTAATTGTACCGCTGTACGTTATAAACTTCTGTGAAGCCCTTGTGGGTTCAAAGTTCTCACTACATATGTAGATAAGTTCCTTGGGGGGTCTAGTTTCCAAAATGGGGTCACTTGTGGGGGGTTTCCACTGTTTAGGTACATCAGGGGCTCTCCAAACGTGACATGGCATCCGATCTGAATGCCAGCCAATTTTGCATTGTAAAAGTCAAACGGCGCTCCTTCCCTTCTGAGCTCTGCCATGCGCCGAAACAGTGGTTCTCCCCACATATCAGGTATCAACGTACTCAGGACAAATTGCACAATAATTTTTGCAGTCCAATTTCTCCTGTTACCCTTGGTAAAATAAAAAAAAATTGAACCTGAAGTATTTTTTTTGTGAAAAAAAGTTAAATGTTAATTTTTTTTAAATATTCAAAAAATTCCTGTGAAGCACTTGAAGGGTTAATAAACTCCTTGAATGTGGTTTTGAGCACCTTAAGGGGTGCAGTTTTTAGAATGGTGTCACTTTTGGGTATTTTCTATCATATAGACCCTTTAAAGTGACTTCAAATGTGATGTGGTCCGTAAAAATAAAATGGTGTTGCAAAAATGAGAAATCGCTGGTCAACTTTTAACCCTTATAACTTCCTAACAAAAAAAAATTTTGGTTCCAAAATTGTGCTGATGTAAAGTAAACATGTGGGAAATGTTACTTATTAAGTTTTTTGTGTGCCGTATCTCTGTGATTTAAGGGCATAAAAATTCAAAGTTGGAAAATTGTGAAATTTTCAACATTTTCGCCAAATTTCCATTTTTTTCACAAATAAACGCAAGTTATATGAATGAAATTTTACCACTAACATGAAGTACAATATGTCATGAGAAAACATTGTCAGAATCACCGGGATCCATGGAAGTGTTCCAGAGTTATGGCCTCATAAAAGGACAGTGTTCAGAATTGTAAAAATTGGCCCGGGAGTTAACGTGCAAACCACCCTTGGTAGTGAACGGGTTAAAGGGATCATTGGTATTGAAGTAAGGGTAAATCCATCCTCCCTTTGGTTCTGACCCCAGGCCTCTCTTACAGTAAATGGATCTCCGGTATGGAAGTGAGGGCAATTCCACTCAGCAATCTGGTTCTGACCCCAGGCTCTCTTAAAGGGATCCCCGGTTTGGAAGTCAGGGCAATTGCCTTCAAATGCTCTGGTTCTGACCCCAGGCCCCTCTTAAAGGGATCCCCGGTATGGAAGTGAGGGCAAATCCACTCTGTGCTTTGGTACTGACCCCAGGCCTCTCTTAAAGGGATATCCGGTATGGAGGTTACGGTAAATCCCTCAGAGCTCTCATTCTTACCCCGGGCTTCTATTAATGGGATCATTGGTATGGAAGTCAGGGCAAATCCACTCAGCGCCCTGGTTCTGATGCCAGGCCTCTCTTAAAGGGATCCCCGGTATGGAAGTTAGAACCATTCCACTCAGCCCTCTGGTTCTGACCCCAGGCTGATGGGATGTTGTGGGATATTAGGGGTAGTATTCCGGTGGCTCTGACGAAATGATTTGGGATATTATGGGTAATAGACCGGCGGCAGTGACGGGATGATGTGGGATATTAGTGGTAGTTGTCTGGTGGCTCTGGCTGTCGGAATGATGTGTGATATTAGGGGTAGTAGTCCGGTGGCTCTGGCTGATGGGATGATGTGGGATATTAGGGGTAGTAGTCCGGTGGCTCTGACGGGATGATGTGGGATATTAGTGGTAGTAGTCCGGTGGCTCTGGCTGACGGGATGATGTGGGATATTATAGTGAATGTGGCTATGCGGAGTGGGCGGGGCTCTACACTCAGCTTTATATATATATAGATATAATCATTATAATTTGTTATAACCGTAGTTAGTTACTAGGCCCGGGCAACGTCGGGCTCTTCAGCTAGTAACTCATAAAAGATAAAAGTTACGTTAAAACCAAGCACACCCTTGTTTGTCTTGTGAAATTCTCAATAAGCTTGATATGTCACATGACCCTCTTCCCACTGAAAAAAATAAAGTTGGATCCAAAATGGCCGACTTGAAAATGGCTGCCATATCCCACCAAGGACAACATCTGCAAGGAGTTTGTATGTTCTCCCCGTGTTTGCGTGGGTTTCCTCCGGGTACTCCCACATTCCAAAGACATACTGATAGGGAATTTAGATTGTGAGCCACAACGGAGACAGTGATGATAATGTGTGCAAACTATAAAGCACTGCGGAATATGTTAGCGTTATATAAAGATTAAGATTATTATTATAAATGGCCCACCCTGTACTTCTATTTTAACCTCATCAGTCCACAGGACTTGTTTAAAAAATGCATCAGGCTTGTATAGATGTTCTTTTGCAACTTCTGACTCTGAATTTTATGGTGAGGACGCAGGAGAGGTTTTCTTCTGATGATTCTTTCATGAAGGTCATATTTATGCAGGTGTCTCTGAACAGTAGAACAATGTATCACAACTCCAGAGTCTGCTAAAGCTTTCTGAAAGTCTTTTGCAGTCAAGTGGGGGTTCTGGTTTGCCTCTAGCAATCTTACGAGCAGCTCTCACTGAAATTTTGCTTGGTCTTCCAGACCTTATCTTGACCTCCACTGTTCCTGATAACTGTAATTTCTTAATTACATTTTGAACTGAGGAAAGGGCAACTTGAAACCACTTTACTGTCTTCTTATAGCCTTCTCCTGCTCTGTGGGCCTCCACCATTTTCATTTTCAGAGTGCTAGGCTACTGCTTAGAAGACCCCATGGCTATTGTTTTTGGCACAAGGTTAGAGGAGGCTGGGTTTTTATAAAGCGGGGCCTGGATGAGGGACATTACTATATCATGGGGGACGGGTTGCAAAACATATGTCCTTTTCATATTTAGAACATTACAAGGACCCCATACATCTGACCAACATGTTGGGGGCCCTGGTCCAAATTTTGAAAATCAGGGCCCAACCAACTCTAGTTATGCGCCTGCATTGAAGGACGTGTGTTTTATTTTCACTTTTTCACTGCATTTAGAATTTATGAGCGTACTCAATTTTTTAAAGTTTTTTTTTACCAATCTTGTATAGTTTTATATTGAAAAAATAAATGGAATAAAATGTTGTTTGTGTCACCATTTTCCGAAACACATCATTTTTTTATTTTTCCTTCGATGGAGCTGAGCGAGGCTTTGTGCCTTAACGGTTTTTTTTGAGGAAGTCAAAAACAACGTGTTTTCCAGTAGAAACTTTGTCAAGAAACGCTCCACTTTGAAGAGACTTTTGAGGCGTTTTTCAAGTTTCCATTTCCTGAAGCCTTTTGGAAAGTTTTTTTTTTTTATATACAGAAAAGTTTTTTTTTACCAACCTTCTTACTTCACTGTGCCCAGATTGGAGCGGATTGATAAAAGTGATCTGTGCTGCCCTTTTTTCCACTAGGTGTTTTTCGGTGGAGCTTTAGGTTGCCTTTGCGGTTGTTTTTGCTCTAGCTCCAAAGCCGGGGTCTTTTTTCAATATCTTCTATTCTAGAGATTTAATTTCAGATGTGGCTAATTTTACACTACACCATACTCCTACATGCAAGTAAAATATCCATAAACGTTTTTCCCCAGTTGATGACTTTTCAACAACTTTTAGATTTACGGTAAGTTACTGCTTCTTTCAGATAAAACGTCTATGTCCAAATGATAGTTTACAGAATATTTTGCAAGAGACGTCTTTGTTATCCAGTAAGTGAATGAAAAATTGAACTCAGTGTCACTATTAGACTGGAAGATTATCCCATTCACTCTCTACAGAAAAGAGACAATCAGAAAACACACAAAACACCCCGCCGTTAGGAAGCGGAGATTAAACACCATAGTCATAAAAACAGATTAAAACCCTGTAAATATTTCTTGGAGGGATGAATAGCCAATAATCCCAGTTCTACTCCAGTAATTGGGGAAACAAAACTAATCACGTCCTGGTCTAATGACTGTAATTGCCATAGGTATTATCGGCTGTTGTGCTCGGGGCTCACCGCAATGAAAAGACGAGCTCTTTCTGCAAACAAAAAACTCGACTTTTCTGTTTTCGTTTTTTTTTTTATTTTACTTCTAATGAAATAAACAAATTTTGCACATTTTTTTCTAAAACTTATTTGGCAGATGGGACTTTAGGAGAAATGTTAATCTTACTGAAGGATGTAAACTCTCCGGATCTCTGACTTCTACTTAGACATGGGGGCAGGGTAGCGCATGGCAGTGATGTCATGCACCGCCTAAGATAGATGGTCTCTGATTGGCCAGCAGTTTGTACAGCGATTGTGGTGCACGGAGCCAGCAGCTCTCTGCACTGCAAAACATTTCAGTTGAACGTGTTGTTCGAGGACGCACATTCAACTACAGTATAAGCAGCGCTGGCAACTACGATCATTACGCCCCTGCTTGACTGTTGACAATACATCTATAAGTCAATTGATAGAGGAGCTGCAGACCCTTCATTTCTAAGATTAGATGGGGTCCCACGTCCATGTGATGGCATATGTAAGTGATATATCATCAGTTTTTATGATAGAAATACCCCTTTGGAATGATAACTTTATCAACTTTTTCTTCTTGAAAGATATAACTTTTGGAACAAATCTTTAAGGTTAAAGGCATTCATTGTCTCATGTTTGTAAATGGTGGAAATTGCAAAGTGCTTGTAAAAGCAAGCAACTTTGCAATTGACTTCTTATTAAAAATCTTCTCCATTGTCAAAAACGGACAGATGTCTAGGTTAGCGGTTAGCTATGCAGTGGCTGTTTTCCTCGCCAAGGAGCTTGCAAGCGCTGTTCTGCGGCTGCTAGCTTCAAAGCTCTAGAGCATCTCCGATGCTTCAAAGTAAAAGCTGCCAGTGATAGCAGTATGGGCGAGCACACAGTTCGGGCCAGCAGCTCAGCCATGCCATCGGCCTGAACTGCCAATCTTCAGGAGTTCCTTGCCCCCTGGCAAACAGGAAGCTAGTATGCAAAGGAGAGGAACACGTCTATGGAATAAACATGATACTCTTTAAATGAAGTGTGGTATATAATCCCCAATGTCAGAAGACATGAAGGATTCACTACACATTCTCATACTTGATGTAAATAGTTGAATAGTTATTTATTTCAGCACACAGATAGTGCCACACTTCAGTAGGATCTCTGCCATTAGCAACCAGAATAGTGTTTAGCATTTCGAACCTCCCGGGTCTTTTTCACTATAGTTGCTGGGTTGGCAGATGAATGAGAAAGGGGAAAGTGTGATAGCATAAGTCACGCCGCATCTGGAGTCTCCAGTGTGCAGTGAATGCTTTGTGTGTTGCAACCATCATATCAAATGGCATAGCACATCCAATCTGAAAAGACTTTCAGAGCCTGTATAAAAGCTGAGGCAGAGAATGCAGCAGGCATTCTAGGGTGATTCCATGTAGTGAGAGGAATGTCACAAGTCAGCAATAGATGTAGGAAGAGAATACTTTGGACAAAAACTCCAGGCAGTAACATGTTGTACAACTGCAGCTGTGAAGTAGATGAGTGTAGTAATTTGTGAATAATACAGAGATTTAATTAATTGGGAGAGACAATGATAGGAGAGGTGTCAGCGTGATTGATCAGTAATATGGTGTAGCTGGGCTGGCATCTGTCCTGCTGCATTTGAATTAAATGTTTTTTTTTACTCTTTATGCACTAGAAAGCAGCAAGTCAGCACAATATTTTTTAAACTAAAAAGAAACCCTGAAGTCAGCGTCAGCTAGAGGTGGCATTCTTGCTTGTCACCTGAAACTGTGATGAGTTTTGAATTTGTTGTGCAATCTTTTTTGTGAATTGGGGGAATAAAAGTCTATTAAAAATACAACTAAAAAAATAATTAAAAAAACAACAGATGTTTAACTGTCTACCTCACAAATGCATGTCATAAACCATTTTTTTGCACACCTGTTTTGCTAGTCAAATTTCACATCTGTACCGGCCACACCAATACATACAGCGGCCTGTTGAATTTGCTGGTATTTTGAACGTGTATTTGGGTCGCCCTCCCAGGGCTGTGGGGTACTCGGTACCGGACCGGTGTCAGGGGAATGTGTCACAGCAGCGGTGACTCGGTCCGTGGCCCTGGGCGCCCAAGCAATGGGGGAATGTAGTTAATGTAATGGAATAGTTTGTGACGCCACCTGTAGTGTTCGGCAAGGGAGGTGTTAAGCCGACGCTGCAGACAGATTCGCTGGGACTGATGGTAGGGTGCAGCAAGGGTGTAAAAGCTCCCCACAGGTGAAGCTATAGTCCCAGGGCAGTGTAGAGGTGGTTGGCACGGGGATATAGCAGTGCCGTAAGGGTAGGAAGCAGACAAGACACAGCGGGGTGCAATTTCTGTACCTTTACTTGATAACTGCAGGCAAGGGTCCGGATTACAGATGGTAACGGAGCAGGCTAGCCTGGAAGCAACTCAGGGATTCTCTCTCAGCAGACGGGCTGTGCTGTCTCCTTCCTAGCGCTTGTTTGAATGAAGTACTCCAAGTACTGAGTTACACTGAAGTTCCTCCTGTCAGATGTTCCCAAGACCCTTACTTGCATGGCAGACAGCTGTAGCCTCACTCTGGGACTCCTCTCTCCTGAGTCCCGGCTCTCTATCCAAGCTGCTGATGTGCCTCAAGTCTTAGATGGGAGTAGGGCATTTACAGCCTCCTACTCCTCTGGTATCTGTTGTAGGACCGTTAGTATCCGTACAACCGTGGAGACCAGGCTCCAGTTCATGCGCTCACTGTGAGGGAGCTCTCCTTTCCCAGCTCAACCTCCAGCTTCTCTCTCCACGTCTGCACACTTTACCATCCGCCGACTAACTGACCACTCCTTCCTCTTGGCCCTCAGATGGCACTCCTCCCCTTAATCCTGGTTCAGAGTTCCCCCTGCTGGCCTGGAGTGGAACTGTGTTGCATGTATGGGTTGACTGCGAGAGAGACCCATCATTGTCTCCAAGCCTGGCATTACCCTCCCCTGGAGGAAGGCAAAGCCACTGTGGCGACCATACTAATGGGGGCGCCACATACTCACCTACCTTGCCTTTCTCATCTTTTCGAAAGGTAGGAATAATTATTTTTTAATAAGCCAGACCTCTAATTTTGCAAGTGTGTTTTTGCAGACCTATGGTTTTTTACTAGTCCATTTTGACACCCATACATATCACTCCAGTACACTATTGGTGCATTTGGCTTTCTGGAAGCGCACCTACCTAATGCCTGCCTAGCATTTCTTTCTATGTCCTTTTTAGGAAAAGGGGGAAAATGGGAAGGATTTTATAAAAAAATAAATAAATAAATAAATAAATAACCAAAAATTTTTTTTAAAATCACATACATTTGACTATGAATGTCTTTTGTTGCACATTTGTTTTACTAGTTAAATTTGGTAACCGTACTGTAATGTGCTGCTGCAGTGCAGTATAGCGCAACCTCTACCAAGGGGTGCTGGTGAAGGAAGAGAGGTCGTACACATAAAGTAGTAACACAGAGCAGCAGCACAGGTGTCACAGGTAATGAAAGAGTGGTCAGAAAAGCCGAAGTCAGAACCTACCGGGAAAGTAGTGTCAAAAACGTGAGACGCAAGACGTAATCGGAGTACAAACCAGAGTGAAAACCAGTCAGAGAGCGTGGTATCAGAGATGGAAAACAAGAGGCAGAGTCCAGAGATCAGGCCAAGTCATACACAAGTCAGGAAGTCAGAGGCAAAAGGATCACCAGTATACAGTAGGGTCAGAGGTTCTAGCCAGGAAGCATGAACTATAGCTGACATTGGCCCGCAGGCTGCAGAGGACTGAAATAGCCCCGCCAGCTCCAAAACGAGGCAGAGGAGATTAACCCACACATGACCTGTCCAGAGAGAAGACAGCGTAAAGCAAACTCAGGACTGGATCATGACACATACATCCGACAGCAATAGAGCAGCCTGCTGCAGTTTCTGGCCTTTTGAAAGTGTACCCACCTAACTTACATTTCTTGTTACATCAATTTTGGCAAGGGTGGAATTATTGTGCTTGAAAAGTTTGACAATTTATTTGATTATTGTGTTGTAAAAAATGTAGGGTAAAAGAAAAAGTGCCAATACCAAAACATGGGGTAGCGTAAAAGTAAAAAATCCCATTCCATGGCTAAAAATGTGGTAGCACAAGCAGAATCTGTTATCTCCGCTGCCACTACCGCTGCCAGGGTCCCTGCTGTTGCCGGGTCATCCACCGCCGCTGCCTGGTCCTCCGCTGCTACCGCCCGCCTTCCCGCCGCTGCTGTGTCCTGGAGCGCTGTCTCTGTGCGGCCCCGCCGCACCTCTACTTGGCTTCCGGGTGCACGCTCTGCGATGGACTCCCGGCACCTGCGCATGCGCCCTGGATCAGTTAGAGCGCTGGCGCGCAGCATCTGCCTTTTAAAGACACTAGGTGTCCTGACCCAGAAATCCTTCTGGCCAATCAGGGGTAGGGTTAGGGTATTTTAGGCTGCCTCCTCTTATTGGAGGCGCCTGATTATCTTATAGGTTCTGCCTATTTGTCCCAGGCCCCTGTGTGTCTCTGTGCACTGCGCTGCCAGCAATACCGCACACACGTATAATTTTGTTTCCCTCCATAGTTCTTTCGGCTACCGGCTGTCCGGAGTTCTGTCACGGTGCCTCCTGCTGTCTTCCGTCCAGAGTCCTGTCCTGGCTGCCCTCTAGGAGTCTCGTCCCTGGTCCCTCGACCGTCCCGGGTCCAGTCTTCCCTGCCTGCCTGGATCCTTGTCCCTGGTACCTGTATGGTCTCCCGCCTTCCTTCGGTCCCTCCCTGTCTCCTTATCTGTTTGCCTCCTGAGACGCCCCTCTTGGTATAGGCAACTATGGTTTCCGAGACCTCTGGGCTTGCCCCTAATGGTCCCTGTATTGGGGTCAGTCCTCACCAGGCCAGCTCGCCCAGGGGTAGGCCAGTTCCACAGTACAGAGGGTCCACTCCAGGTAGCTCGCTCTCTGGAAGCGTTATAGTATAATCAGGCCATGGACTCCGCCGGTAACACGTTCTCCGCTCAGAAGGATCTGGCACATTTGCGCGACTATCAACAGCACATTATGACCTTTATGCAATCTATGGAGTCTCGTCTGACTTCATTGCAGGCCTCAGATCCAGTCAATGCCACTCAGCTTGCCAGCCTCCAGCAGGAGCTCTCCCAACAGCAGGAAATGCAGGCTCGCATGCTGAGCTACATGGCCTCTGTGGACAACAGCTTGTACAATCTGCAGTCCGCTGCCACGGTTCCTGTTCAGGTAGCACCCAGTGACTCTGGTTCTGCTCACGTGCCTCATCCCCTGCCTCATCTTGGCAAGCCTCCCAAGTATAATGGGGATCCCAAACTTTGCAGAGGATTGTTGAACCAGTGCCTCTTTCATTTTGAACTCCTTCCTCTGCAATATCCCAATATCCCGACTGGGCCAAAGTGGCTTTTGTAGTATGCCATTTAGAGGGAGAGGCCCTGGCTTGGGTAAATCCTTTGTGGGGACTGGTGACCCCATAGTGTCTCAATTGTCAATTTTTCTGGAGACCTTTCGCATGGTCTTCGATGAGCCTGGACGGTTGGCCTCCATGACTGAGTCTCTTTTTCACCTTCACCAGGGTTCCCTGTCGGTAGGCCAGTATGCCATCCGCTTCCGGACCTTGTCCTCCGAGCTGGTATGGAATAATGAGGCACTAGTTAGCGCCTTTTGGTGAGGACTGTCGGGCAGAATTAAGGATGAGCTCGCAGGACGAGATACTCCGACTTCCCTAAAGGATCTAATCTCCCTTGCCACGCGCATAGATCCCGCAAGTCTGCTAGAGAGAGAAGACCCATTTAATCTATCGCATCTGCTCACAGGGCATCCAGCCCGTGACCAACGGTATCTGCTTCTGCTTTCGTACCCGAACCGATGGAAGTTGATCGGCTCAACATGGCGGAGCAGCACCGCAGGGAGAGACTGGCTCCATGTCTTTGCTTTTACTGCGGAAGTGCTTCCCATCTACTACGCGCTTGTCCGGAGAGACCGGGAAACTCCTCCACCTAGGACAGGTAAGAGAGGCCTCCCTAGGTGTTCCCGATTCCTCTCTACCCCTGACCTTTACTGTTCTGGTAATTTTCAATCAGAGACGGCTCTCTGATTAGCCTGTTAGGAGGCTCCGAATTCCGGTCCTTAGCCCGGAGAGACCACGTTTGATTGCTTCGGTGGACTGTAGACCACTACAAGAGGTCATCACTATGGTGACTGAAGAGGTGGAGCTGCAAATTGGGGTTCTACATCAGGAGAAGATTGCCTTGCACGTGCTGCCGCACCTCTCTCATGCGTTTTTACTTGGTCTACCCTGGCTCCGGGCGCATGAGCCTACTCTAGATTGGTGCACGTGTGACATGCTTCGTTGTGGACACTCCTGCCAGGAACGGTGTCAGCAGTCTGTTCATCCGGTTAACTCTCCACAACATTCCTCTGTTCCTGCTGGATTACCTTCGGTCTATTGGTCCTTTGCTGACGTTTTCAACAAGAAGGAGGCTGAGAATATTCCCCCACATAGTCCATATGACTACTCGATTGAGCTCATTCCCGGCTCCACACCGCCTAGGCGTAGGATCTCTCCGTTGTCTCCTGCTGAGACCCAGGCCATGTCTGAATATATCCAGGAGAACCTGGCCAAGGGATTCATTCAGAAATCTTCCTCCCCCCACAGGTGCGGGATTTTTCTTTGTTAAAAAGGACGGTTCTCTTCGTCCCTGTATAGACTACAGAGGCCTGAATGACATCACAGTCAAGAACAGGTACTCATTGCCAGTTGTCCCAGAGCTCTTTGATCGTCTAAGGGGGGCCCGGATTTTCACTAAACTCGATCTTCGGGGCGCCTATAACTTGATCCCTATTCGCTCCGGAGATGAGTGGAAGACCGTTTTTAACACTCGGGACGGCCATTATGAGTATTTGGTCATGTCGTGCGGCCTCTGCAGTGTTCCAAGAATTTGTTAATGATATTTTCCGGGATCTCCTATATTCTTGTGTCGTG
Organism: Dendrobates tinctorius; assembly: GCF_039654945.1. Taxonomy (NCBI): domain Eukaryota; kingdom Metazoa; phylum Chordata; class Amphibia; order Anura; family Dendrobatidae; genus Dendrobates; species Dendrobates tinctorius. The sequence goes on along the minus strand of NW_027361761.1, from coordinate 1,705,965 downwards.
GTGTACCCGGATGACATCCTTTTCTTTTCTCCAGATCTTCCGACCCACAGAGGGAGTGTCTGTCTGGTCTGCAGTGTTTGAGGGAGAATCATCTATATGCCAAGCTCGAAAAATGTGTCTTTGAGCAGACCTCTTTACTAGAGTTGAGCGACTTTTGCTTTTTTAGGGTCGCGTTTCGTTTCGTGAAACCCGACTTTTCCAAAAGTCGGGTCGAGCAAGATCGTCCGATTATAGGGAAAAGTCGGGGTCGTCCAGAAACACGAAACCCAATGTAAGTCAATGGGGAATAAAAGTCGGCAGTGAGAGGAGGACAGGAAACACACCTACAGTGCCCATTTGAATGCCAAAAGCATCAATTCTTCTTACTTAAGCTTGTCAACCTTAATTAACTTCATAATACAAGTTACGCACTGAAAAATGGGGGTTATTTGGCTAAATTTGTGGGGGGGGAGGGCTGGCTGCAGGTTTTCATGTGCCCTGGGCGAAAGAGCGCCCCTTTAACACATACCACAACTCATCATGCTCCGATACGGCAGAGAAATAGCGGTATAGTACAATGAAAAATACCTCACTTTTTACATCTCATGACGAGGCCCATCTATTTCTCCATACAAAATCATTGGTCCCATATAATGTTTGAAACAGTATATGATGAGCTCCACATAATGCTACAGTATATGTTGGTCCCCATGGATGAAGCTCCACTGTCTTATGGGCCCAAATAATGCTCCAAACATAATGGGCCCCATTTCTAATGCTCTAGTGTATAATGGGCCCTGTAAATGCTGCTCCAGTGTCTGATGTCCACCTTTGGAATGTTCCAGTGTATGGTAGGCCCCATCTATCATTCTCCAGAGTATAGTGCTCCCCAAAAATTGCTGTCCCAACATAGAAAACAATCAAATAAGTCTCCTCGCTAGGGAATCCCTGTACTTGTCTGGACAGGTGCTGTAGCTTGCTTAACAGCTCGCCAGCCGTTCTCACGCCCAGTATGGATTGCACGTGATTGCACAAAGGTTAGAAAGGGTACCGTATCCCTGGATAACATGTATGGATAGCGTACACATTCATAATATATGTCTATACAGCATGAGGCAGGCTCAGACGGTGTTAGGCCCAGTATGGATTGCACGTCATTGCACAAAGGTTAGAAGGGGTACCGTATCCCCGGATAACATGTATGGATAGCGTACACATTCAAAATATATGTCTATACAGCATGAGGCAGGCTCAGACGGTGTTAGGCCCAGTATGGATTGCACGTCATTGCACAAAGGTTAGAAGGGGTACCGTATCCCCGGATAACATGTATGGATAGCGTACACATTCAAAATATATGTCTATACAGCATGAGGCAGGCTCAGACGGTGTTAGGCCCAGTATGGATTGCACGTCATTGCACAAAGGTTAGAAGGGGTACCGTATCCCCGGATAACATGTATGGATAGCGTACACATTCAAAATATATGTCTATACAGCATGAGGCAGGCTCAGACGGTGTTAGGCCCAGTATGGATTGCACGTCATTGCACAAAGGTTAGAAAGGGTACCGTATCCCTGGATAACATGTATGGATAGCATACACATTCAAAATATATGTCTATACAGCATGAGGCAGGCTCAGACGGTGTTAGGCCCAGTATGGACTGCACGTCATTGCACAAAGGTTAGAAGGGGTACCGTATCCCCGGATAACATGTATGGATAGCGTACACATTCAAAATATATGTCTATACAGCATGAGGCAGGCTCAGACGGTGTTAGGCCCAGTATGGATTGCACGTCATTGCACAAAGGTTAGAAAGGGTACCGTATCCCTGGATAACATGTATGGATAGCGTACACATTCAAAATATATGTCTATACAGCATGAGGCAGGCTCAGATGGTGTTAGGCCCAGTATGGATTGCACGTCATTGCACAAAGGTTAGAAGGGGTACCGTATCCCCGGATAACATGTATGGATAGCGTACACATTCAAAATATATGTCTATACAGCATGAGGCAGGCTCAGACGGTGTTAGGCCCAGTATGGATTGCACGTCATTGCACAAAGTTTAGAAGGTGTAACGTATCCCCGGATAACATGTATGGATAGCGTACACATTCAAAATATATGTCTATACATCAGGAGGCAGGCTCAGACGGTGTCAGGCACAGTATGGATTTGACGGCCCAGATTACACAGCGGAGGAGCAGGGAGAGGTAAAGATTGCAAATGCTGGGGCCCTGGCCAAGCAAGGGGGGCCCACTCGTGGGCGTCGGTACTGGCACTGGGCCCCTCATAGTACAGCGGTGTGTCTGACGGCGGGTGTGCACCACCACCGTCAGAGACACTTGATTGCACTATGAGGGACCCTGTGCCAGTGCCCGCGCCCAAGAGTCGGCCTACCCACCTGTCCAGGGCAACGGCACTCGCACGGTGTCGTGCGCTAGGTGGTGACCCCGGCCATGGGGGGGGAGGCAGCACAGTTAGGGAGTTTTAGAAAGTGGCATATGTTGATGTTGGACATTCAACTGATGCAAAAGGCGAAATAGGTGAAGTACCAGGAAGAGGTGGACCAAAGCAAGCCATTTTTCTGTCACCCTATGTGTCATCAGGGGAAGGTGGGACAAAATCCTTGGAAACCCATGCGTGGTTCATTTTAATGAAGGTTAGATCATCCACATTTTGGGTTGACAGACGGGTCCTTTTTTCTGTCAGGATTGATCCAGCTGCACTGAAGACTCTTTCCGATAGCACACTTGCAGCTTGGCAAGCGAGCTCCTGTAAGGCATATTGGGCCAATTCAGGCCAGGTGTCCAGTTTAGCGGCCCAATAGTCAAAGGGGAATGACCTGTGTGGGAGAACATCGATATGGGAGGAAAAGTAGTTTGTAACCATAGTTGACAACTGCTGTCTCCTGTCACTTTCCATCGATGCAGTATTACCAGTTGTGTGAGCGGTATTTGAAAAATCAGTCCACAACATTGTCATGAAACCCCTGTCTCCAACGCCACTTCTGCTGTGTGCACCACGAACACCTCTGCCAAGCTGCCCCCGGCCCGTACGGCTCGTGTGAGAACCATCACCGCTGCTGTGTGCTGGGAATGCCTCAAGCAACCGATTTACCAGAGTTGCTTGTTTATTAGCCAATATTAGGTCAAGGTTCTCCTGTGGCATGATGTTTTGTAATTTGCCTTTATAGCGTGGATCCAGGATGCTGGCCAACCAGTAGTCGTCATCGTTCATCATTTTGGCAATGCGGGTGTCCCTTTTTAGGATCCGCAAGGCATAATCTGACATGTGGGCCAATGTTCCCGGTGTCAATGATGCACTGCGAGTGCTGGGTGGAGGAGCATTTTCTGGCAAATCCACATCCCTCCAGTCACGCACAAACCCTGTACCAGACCTTGCCACGCCAACATTTTCACTTGCCCCACGAGATGCATCCTCCTCCCCTAAGTAATCATCCCCATCATCCTCCTCCTCCTCCTCCTCTTCTTCCTCCACCTCGTCGAGGAGAGGTCCCTGAGCAGACAATGGCTGAATGTCATCAAGGATTCCCTCCTCCTCTTCCTCCTCATCAACATTGGCTGCAGACGCCTTCTCCTTAAGGTGCGTCAAAGTTTGCATGAGCAGACGCATAAGTGGGATGCTCATGCTTAGGATGGCGTCGTCTGCGCTTACCAGCCGTGTGCATTCCTCAAAACACTGAAGGACTTTACAAAGGTCTTTCAGCTTCGACCACTGCACGCCTGTCAACTCCATGTCTGCTCTCAAAGTGCCTGGCCGTGTATCCTCCCACAAATGCATTGTGGCCTGCCTCTGCTCGCACAGCCGCTCCACCATGTGCAGGGTGGAGTTCCACCTTGTTGCAATGTCGATAATGAGGCGGTGGTTGGGAAGGTGGAGCAATCGCTGCAGCTTCTGCATACGAACGGAGTGTACAGGCGACCGGCGGATGTGCGAGCACAGTCTTCGCACCTTCTGGAGCAGGGCTGTTAACTCCGGATAATTTTTGAGGAAGCACTGCACCACCAGGTTCAAGGTGTGAGCCAAGCAAGGTATGTGGCTGAGTTTTGAAAGGGCTATGGCTGCCACAAAATTACGGCCGTTATCACTAACTACCTTGCCTGCCTCAAGATGTACACTGCCCAGCCATGACTCAGTTTGTCGCTTCAAGTACTCGGCCAGCACCTCGGCGGTGTGTCTGTCGCCCAAACACATCATCTGCAACACAGCCTGCTGACGCTTTCCACTAGCTGCTCGATAGGGGGACACATCGTGTGCAACAGTGGCAGCTGCAGATGGAGTGCTCGTACGACTGCGCTCTGTGGACGAGCTGTCGCTTCTGGAGGAGGAGGAGGAGGGTCGAACGCCTACAGCCAACTGTTTCCTAGACCGTGGGCTAGGCAGCACTGTCCCACCACCGCTGTCCCCTGTGGACCCTGCATCCACCACATTAACCCAGTGCGCAGTGATGGACACGTAACGGCCCTGGCCATGCCGACTGGACCATGCATCAGTTGTGAGGTGCACCTTTCCGCTCACTGACTGCTTGAGTGTATGGACAATGTGGTCTTTCACATGATGGTGGAGGGCTGGGATGGCTTTGCGAGAGAAGAAGTGGCGACTGGGTAGGTCATAGCGTGGTACTGCATAGGCCATGAGTTCGCGGAAAGCTGTGCTTTCCACCAACCGAAAGGGCATCATCTCAAACGAGATTAGTTTGGCAATGTGGGCGTTCAAACCCAGTGTACGCGGATGAGAGACTGAGTACTTTCTTGACCTACTCATAGTGTCTGGGAGGGTGAGCTGGACTTGAGAGCTGCATATGGTGGAAGTAGCGGTGGACAGGGCGGACTGAGAGAGGGTTGATGATGGTGATGGAGTTGGTGTTCTTTCTGATGGCCTAGAATCAGTCTTTCGTTGATATAACAGTGGGATTCCCTGACTGCTGTGGCCTTGCAACGACACCTCAACATTTGCTGCTGTGCTAACCGGTGTGCTTACAGTGGGGGAAACAATGTAGCGTTGCTGACTACCTTCGTTGTGATCAGTTGCACATGTGGCACTTGAGGTTTGGTGTTGTGTCCACGCTTGCAAGTGCATGCTGGTTAAATGTCTAAGCATGCAACTGGTATTCAAATTTTTCAGATTTTTCCCTCGGCTAAAGGTCTTTGCGCACTTCTTACAGATAACCTTGGCCTGATCATGAGGATTTTGTTCAAAAAACTGCCACACTGCACTCTTCCTACTTTGGCAGACATTTTGCGGCCTAGCACGCTGTGATCTTTTGACCCTCTGGACAAGCTGTCCAGCAACTCTTTTGATGTTTGGAACCTGTCTTTGGAGTGCTCCGGGCCTGCCAGATAACAGCTGTTGCGATGTCGATGTCTGCTGTGGATGCTCCTCATCTGAGCTATTGGAAGCAGCACCCTCTTCCCCCAATGGATGCCAAACTGGGTCAACAACTGGGTCATCCATCACCTCCTCTTCTATGTCATGTGCACCTTTCTCTGTGTCACCGTGTATGGTGGTATAGTGTGCGGGAAGGGGCACCTGAGTCTCATCAGGGTCAAAATCTGGCTCTGTACACTGCGAGGACAATGTAGTGCTCTGAGTGAATGTACCAGCAGAATCATCCATCAGCGGCTGTGCATCAGTGCACTCCATGTCAGATTCATCTTGGCCAGGGTAATTCACCATTTGACTTGATAGTCCAGGCATGGTATGTGAAAACAGCTCCATGGAGTAATCAGTAGTATGGCCTGCGTCATCCTTCAATCTTGGTTGGGGTGAAGGACACAAGGAAAGGTGTGGTTCATGAACATGAGCCTCCAATGACGACTCAGTGCTTTTACTTTTTACAACTGAAGAAGAGGAGGCGATAGAGCTGGAGGCTGAGTCAGCAATGTAAGACAAAACTTTTTCCTGATGCTCTGCCTTTAAAAGCGGTTTGCCAACTCCTAGAAAACTAAGCGTTCGAGGCCTTATGTAGACAGACGATGACGCAGGGTCAGCACCTCCTGCATTTGGTCCTATTTTGCTCTTGCCACTACCATCAGATCCACCACCAACACCATCATTACCAGCTGCCAACCCCCGCCCAATTCCACGGCCTCTTCCACCAGCCTTCCTCATTTTTGGTAGAAATGTAGACAAAATCCAACAAACTATATAGTAATGTAAAACAAGGTACAAGGTGTCTATAGGACAGGGGAGTTTTAGAATTTCTGCACACACTTGTGGACAGTGGACACTTGTGGATTGTGTGCGGCCCACTGATATCTGAGCGCTATGTGACACGCTCGATGGCACAGCTGCCTGTGACCAAAGTGACGAGAGGATAATGGAGATTTTGAATCTCTGCGTACACTTGTGGACAGTGGACACTTGTGGATTGTGTGCGGCCCACTGATATCTGAGCGCTATGTGACACGCTCGATGGCACAGCTGCCTGTGACCAAAGTGACGAGAGGATAATGGAGATTTTGAATCTCTGCGTACACTTGTGGACAGTGGACACTTGTGGATTGTGTGCGGCCCACTGATATCTGAGCGCTATGTGACACGCTCGATGGCACAGCTGCCTGTGACCAAAGTGACGAGAGGATAATGGAGATTTTGAATCTCTGCGTACACTTGTGGACAGTGGACACTTGTGGATTGTGTGCGGCCCACTGATATCTGAGCGCTATGTGACACGCTCGATGGCACAGCTGCCTGTGACCAAAGTGACGAGAGGATAATGGAGATTTTGAATCTCTGCGTACACTTGTGGACAGTGGACACTTGTGGATTGTGTGCGGCCCACTGATATCTGAGCGCTATGTGACACGCTCGATGGCACAGCTGCCTGTGACCAAAGTGACGAGAGGATAATGGAGATTTTGAATCTCTGCGTACACTTTTGGACACTGGACACTTGTGGATTGTGTGCGGCCCACTGATATCTGAGCGCTATGTGACACGCTCGATGGCACAGCTGCCTGTGACCAAAGTGACGAGAGGATAATGGAGATTTTGAATCTCTGCGTACACTTGTGGACAGTGGACACTTGTGGATTGTGCGCGGCCCACTGATATCTGAGCGCTATGTGACACGCTCGATGGCACAGCTGCCTGTGACCAAAGTGACGAGAGGATAATGGAGATTTTGAATCTCTGCGTACACTTGTGGACAGTGGACACTTGTGGATTGTGTGCGGCCCACTGATATCTGAGCGCTATGTGACACGCTCGATGGCACAGCTGCCTGTGACCAAAGTGACGAGAGGATAATGGAGATTTTGAATCTCTGCGTACACTTTTGGACACTGGACACTTGTGGATTGTGTGCGGCCCACTGATATCTGAGCACTATGTGACACGCTCGATGGCACAGCTGCCTGTGACCAAAGTGACGAGAGGATAATGGAGATTTTGAATCTCTGCGTACACTTTTGGACACTGGACACTTGTGGATTGTGTGCGGCCCACTGATATCTGAGCGCTATGTGACACGCTCGATGGCACAGCTGCCTGTGACCAAAGTGACGAGAGGATAATGGAGATTTTGAATCTCTGCGTACACTTTTGGACACTGGACACTTGTGGATTGTGTGCGGCCCACTGATATCTGAGCGCTATGTGACACGCTCGATGGCACAGCTGCCTGTGACCAAAGTGACGAGAGGATAAGGGAGATTGGATTGCTTTTAAAAAAGCAGTTTGCGGAGCAGTGGGTAAACAGCAATGCCAGCGTGTCAGGAAGCCTTAGAAGGCAGCCCAACAACCAACACCACTGATACACCACAATATAGCCTCCCCTTGCACTGCACACACAGTGACTTGTGTGTTGTGCAGGCCAAATCGCTAGCAGCAGAAGCAGTTTTTTTGTCTTCTTCCCTGCTTAACGCTCTCCCTACAGAATCAGCAGCAACCTCTCCCTATACTAAGATCGGCAGAAGTAAGATGGCGGTCGGCGTGCACGCCCTTTTATACCCCCTGTGACGCCCACCAAAGCAAACCAATCACTTGCATGCCCTTCTGAAAGATGGTGGTGACCCGTGCCTATGTCATCACGTTGCCCACAGTGTCCGTGGATCCTGATTGGCTGAAAAAGAGCGCAAAACAAACTTTTGAAACTCGACTTTGGCGCGTAAGTCGCCGACCTCGTGGCCGACCTCATCCTAGGGTCGGGTTTCGTTTCATGAAACCCGACTTTGCCAAAAGTCTTCGACTTTTGAATTTTTTCGACCCGTTTCGCTCAACTCTAGTGTTGGCCATTATGAACTGGCCGCGACCCCGTGGGGTAAGAGCCATTCAACGGTTCCTCGGATTCGCCAATTATTACAGGCAGTTTGTTCCTCATTTTTCCTCACTGACTAAACCTATCTTGTACCTCACCCGGAAAGGAGCAAGTCCCAATATTTGAATTCCGGAGGCGGAGAGCGCCTTCTTAGCCCTGAAACAAGCCTTTTCCGCAGCTACAGTACTACATCATCCGGAGACCAACAGACCCTTCATTCCCGAGGTGGACGCCTCCTCCACAGGAGCCGGAGCCGTGCTATCACAAGAAAACCTCTGCAGGGAAGTTGGTTCCCTGTGACTTTTTCTCCAAAGAATTTTCTGCATCAGAGCGCAACTATACCATTGGAGACTGTGAATTACTGGCCATAAAGATGGCTCTGGAGGAATGGCTATATCTTCTCAAGGGGGCTGTGCATCCGTTTGTAATCATCACTGACCATAAGAATCTGGCGTATCTCCGATCCGCACAAAGACAACCCTCGACAGGCCATATGGTCCCTGTTCTTCGCCCATTTTGATTTTGAACTTCACTTCCAGCCAGGCAAGAAGAATGTCAAGGCGGATGCGCTGTTTAGGTCTCTTCAGTCTGGTGACATGGAGGAGGAACCGGCACATATTATGGACTTTTCTAAAATCATCACCGTGGTTCCCTTAAGTTTGACCATTCCGCCGCCTGGTAAGACTTTTGTAGTGGAGGGTGACAGAAGGAGAGTGCTACTCTGTGGACATTCATCCAAATAGGCCGGAAATGCCGGTGTAAAGAAGACATTTCTCCTCATCTCCTGCTATTATTGATGGCTTACCCTGCGCCTTGTGTCCATCCTGTGCCAGACACAAGGTTCCTAGACAACTGCCTCAGGGACCTCTGCTTCCTCTCCCCATTCCCTCAACTTGGCGGCATATTGCGATGGATTTCATTACCAAACTTCTGAATTCCTCTGGCTGTACTGTTATTTTTGTGGTTGTGGATCACTTCTCTAAGATGGCTCATTTTGTCACTTTGCCAGGCCTACCCTCAGCCCCTGAGCTGGCAAAGATTTTGCATTGCTCATATCTTCAGGCTTCACGGGTTTCCTCGGCACATCGTATCCGATAGGGGGGTTCAATTTACGTCCCGATTCTGGAGGGCTCTTTGTCAAATTATGAAGGTGACTTTGGACTTCTCTTCGGCCTACCACCCTCAGTCCAACGGTCAGGTGGAGGGTACTAATCATGTCTTAGCTTCCTATCTCCGGCACTTCACTAACGCTCATCAAGACGGTTGGGTAAGTCTGCTTCCTTGGGCGGAATTTGCTAACAATAATCATTCAAGCGAGTCCTCTGCCAAGACACCTTTCTTCATTGTCTTTGGACAACATCCGTAGATGCTCCTTCCAGTTTTTCTAGCCTCGGGGGTACCCGCAGCTGATTCTCTATCCTTGGAATTCTCTAAGATTTGGGAGGACGTCAAGGGGGGCGCTCAACAGAGCATGTGGAAGGATGAAGAGGCACACTGTTAGCGTCCTAGCTTGGTGAGGCAAGACTCCAGGAGTGGAACCTCTGGACCGTGGCACCGAGGGGTCCCTGGGCGAGCAACCAGGTGGAGCCGACCCCTATGGAGGGATCGTTAGGAGCAGGCCCAGAGGTTCGAATACCACGGAAGTCGGTACCAAGAGGGGTGGCTCGGGATGGACTGGAGTAGGACTAAGTGCGAGGTACCACGAGCACAGGACAAAGTAGGATTCAGGTGACGAGACCGGAGTATGACAGCAGGAGATAGACACGGATAGCAGGACAGAGCAGGGGCACAGGACCGGAGTTGGATAGCAGGAGGTAGACAGGGGCAGCAGGACGGAGCAAGGGCACAGGACCGGAGTAGGATGGCAGGAACAGGCATGGACAGCAGGATGGAGCAAAGGCACAGGGCCAGAGTAGGACGGCAGGAAACGGGCACGGACAGCAGGACGGAGCAAGGGCACAGGACCGGAGTAAGACGGCAGGAAACAGGCACAGACAGCAGGACGGAGCAGGGACTGCATGGAAGAAAGCACAGGAGAGAGGTGAGCACAGGGCACAGAGCACAGGGCACAGGGGAAGGCCTAGTATGCAGGTTAAACACTACGATCAGGCACCTCCATTATAGGAGGATGGCCTGAAATACCCCTGGACAGCCCCCCATTGGTCCGGCGGTGCTTCGGGGTCAGGGCACCGCCGGAGCACAAGGAGGTGGAGGGAGACGCGGCCAGTCAGAGGGGAGCGCCGCGGCTGATGGGAGGAGAGAGGCTGTGGTGCGGGAGCGAGCAGGTGAGTAGATACGGGCGAGACGTGGCCGTGACAATACCCCTACCCTTAAGCCGCCCCCCACTGCGATTGGCAAAAAATCCCCTGAGAATGCGGGGAGCGTTGATGTTCTCCCAGGGTTCCCAGGACCTCTCCTCGGGACCAAAACCCTTCCAGTCAATAAGAAAAAAGGACCTCCCCCTAACCCTTTTCTTAGCAAGAATATCTCTTACCTCGAAGGTATTGTCGGTACCAACCGGCCGAGGAACGGAACAGGGTGAGGAGTGAAACTGATTTAGTACCACAAGTTTCAGGAGAGAAATGTGGAAGGTGTTCAGGACTCGGAGCAAAGCAGGCAACCTCAACTTGTAGGCGACTTCATTGACATGTTCAAGGTTCTCAAAAGGACCGATGTACCGGGGGCTCAACTTGTATGAGGGTAATTTTAGCTGGATATACTTGGATGAGAGCCTGACTTTATCCCCGATGCGATACGGTGGAGGATCCAATCTCCTCTTGTCAGCGTGATTCTTCATCCGCTCACTGGTTCACGAGTGCTGTGTTGGTCTTGGCCCAGATCTCGGAAAATTCAAGGGACAAGGAGCTGGCAACAGGTACCTCGGAAGCAGGGTCTACAGGGAGAAGAACACCGGGATGTCTGCCAAACACCATAAAAAAACGGAGACTTGGTTGAGGATTCACCGGTATGATTGTTGTAGGCGAACTCCGCCCAGGGGAGTAGGTCAACCCAGTCGTTTTGGTGGACGTTGGAAAAATGACGTATATACCCAGTCAACGTCTGGTTAGTTCGCTCCACTTGCCCGTTGGTCTGTGGATGGTAGGCGGATGAAAAATCCAGGGATATATCCATGAGTTTACAAAGTGCCCTCCAAAACCTGGAAGTAAACTGGACTTCTCGGTCAGACACAATACGTCGAGGTAGACCATGAAGTCTGAAAATCTGATGCATGAAGATTTTGGCTAGTTCAGGGGCTTTGGGGAGTCCGGTCACAGGGATAAAATGTGCCATTTTGGAAAAGCGATCCACTACCACTAGAACCACTGTACAACTGGATAAACGGGGTAAGTCAGTGATAAAATCCATGGAGATGTGTTCCCAAGGTACCATAGGAACCGTCAGTGGAAGCAGCAAGCTGGACGGAGGCTGTCGTGGTACTTTGTTTTTTTGCGCATTAAGGACAAGAGGCACCGAAATCAGCCACGTCTTGGCGGAGAGTCGGCCACCAGTAGTGCCGAGAAATGAGAGCGAGAGTCTTCTTAGCTCCGACATAGCCCGCCAGTCTGGAGGAATGACCCCAAAGTAGGACTTTTCTTTTGGCATCCTCGGGCACGAGAGTCTTGCCTTGGGGTGGAGAAAGCAGATTGACGGGAGCCACGGTGATAATTTTTGTGGGTTCACTAATGTGAGAGGATTCCTCCCCAATCTCAGACGGCTGTAAGGCTCTGGATTAGGCATTGGCTTTGGTGTTCTTGTCACCAGGGCGAAAATGGAGCTCAAAATCAAAGCGAGCGAAAAACAAGGACCACCTAGCGTGTCGAGGATTGAGTCTCTGGGCGGACTGGAGGTGGGCCAAGATTTTGTGGTCTGAGTAAATCACAAAAGGATGGACAGCCCCCTCCAGAAGATGACACCACTCCTCCAAGGCCAATTTTATGGCTAACAGTTCACGGTCGCCGATCGAGTAATTGCTCTCAGATGGAGAAAAGGCCTTGGAAAAGAATCCACAGGGGCGCAGTCGACCGGAGAGGGTTTTCTGGGACAGTACTGCCCCAGCTCCTGTGGAGGAGGCATCCACCTCAAGCACGAAGGGTTTGCTGCTATCGGGACGGGACAACACTGGAGCCGTGGAAAATGTCCGTTTTAGTGTCAGAAAGGCCTCTTCAACTTCCGTGGTCCAAGAATTGGGACTCGTCCCCTTTCGGGTGAGGGCGGAAATAGACTTGACGATTGAAGAAAAATGAGGAATAAATTGCCTGTAGTAATTGGCAAATCCGAGAAACCGTTGGATATCTCTTACTCCGACGGGACGGGGCCATTTGAGAATGGCAGACAGTTTCTCAGGATCCATCTTCAATCCAGCGTCGGAGATGATGTAGCCCAGAAACGGCAACGATGTCTGTTCAAACAGACATTTCTCAATCTTTGCGTACAAGCGATTCTCTCGAAGACGCTGAAGACCCAGGTGGACACTCCTTCTATGGGACGAAAGGTCTGGCGAGAATATAAGAATGTCATCCAAGTACACTACTACACAGGAGTACAAGAGGTCCCGGAAGATCTCATTGACGAATTCTTGAAACACGGCGGGGGCATTGCACAGACCAAACGGCATGACTAGGTACTCATAATGGCCATCTCGAGTGTTAAAGGCGGTCTTCCACTCATCGCCTGTGCAGATACGGATCAGATTGTAGGCTCCATTGAGATCTAACTTGGAGAAAATCTGCACCCCTCTGGGGCGATCAAACAACTCCGGAATGAGTGGAAGGGGGTACCTATTCTTGATGGTGATGTCGTTCAAGCCCCTATAGTCAATGCACGACCGCAGAGAACCGTCTTTCTTTTTGAAGAAGAAAAAAACGGCTCCTGCCGGTGAGGAGGATTTCCATATGAAACCTTTGGCAAGGTTCTCCCAGACGTACTCGGACAACGCTAAGGTTTCTGTGGGAGATAGTGGGTATAGCCTACCCCTAGGAGGGGTGGAACCGGGGATTAGTTCGATCGGACAGTCAAAAGGCCGGTGCAGGGGAAGGATCTCTGCTTCCTTCTTATCAAAGACGTCTGCGTAGGACCAGTAGGCAGAGGGAAGCCCCGAGAGATCAAAAGGTGGGTGTGAGGAGGCAGCAAGACGAATAGGGTTCAGGCACCGGTCATGGCACGAGTGTCCCCAGCGAAGTACCTCCCCAGAAGACCAGTCGAGGACTGGCTGGTGTGTCCGTAGCCACGGAAGTCCAAGTAGAATCGCATGGGAAAGATTAGGCAGCACGTAGAAGGCCATTTTTTCACGGTGTAAGGCACAGACTTGCAACTCTACCTCCTCGGTGACCATAGTCACGGATTCCTTTAGCGGTCTGCCATCCACTGAAGCAATTAGCCGAGGATTCTTTAGGGTGACCATGGAAATTTGGTACTTGTCCACATTTTCACGCCGGATGAAGTTACCTGCTGACCTCGAATCCACATAGACCACCTCAGAGCCACGTCTCTGCCCCGAAACCAAATGAGCAGACATCGTAAGAGGTTGAGAGGAATCATTGAGACCTGGGAAGGCCTCTCTTACCTGGCCTAGGTGGAAGAGTTTCCCGGTGTCTCAGGACAGGAAAGGATGAAATAAGGAACTTCTCCACAATAGAGACATAGACCTTGCGCCCACCTCTCCTTCTGACGTAACTCAGCCAACTTGACACGATGAACCTGCATGGGTGTGGAAGGAGGAGTATAAGGAGCCCCGGCTGGGCGTAGACTAGAGGGCCGATTGGCAGAAAGGACTGGTCTAGTGGGCCTCCTGTCTCTAGCCGACTCCCGGGCACGTTCCTGGAACCGTAGATCTATCAGGGAGATAAGGTCCTCCTGACCTGCCAGCTCATCTTTTATCCTGCCCGAGAGACCATGCCAGAATGCCCCTACCAGTGCCGCATTATTCCAACCCAGTTCAGAAGAAAGCGTGCGTAAACAGATAGCATACTGTCCGACAGTGAGGGCGCCCTGGTGGAGGTTGAAAATTACATATAGTTACATAGTTACATAGTTAGTAAGGCCGAAAAAAGACATTAGTCCATCCAGTTCAGCCTACAAAATTCTGTCAGAATAAATCCCCAGATCTACGTCCTTCTAAAGAACCTAACAATAACTGTAAGATACAGTATTGTTACACTCCAGGAAGACATCCAGGCCTCTCTTGAACCCTTCGACTGAGTTTGCCATTACCACCTCCTCAGGAAGGAAATTCCAGATTCTCACTGCCCTAACAGTAAAGAATCTTCTTCTATGTTAGTGGAAAAACTTTTTCTCCTCCAGACACAGAGAATGCCCCCTTGTGACCGTCACCTTCCATGGTATAAACAGATCCTCGGAGAGATAATTGTATTGTCCCCTTATATACTTATACATGGTTATTAGATTGCCCCTCAGTCGTCTTTTTTCTAGACTAAATAATCCTAATTTTGCTAATCTCTTTGGGTATTGTAGTTCCCCCATCCCCTTTATTAATTTTGTTGCCCTCCTTTGTACCCGCTGTAGTTCCATTATATCTTTCCTGAGCACTGGTGCCCAAAACTGTACACAGTATTCCATGTGCGGTCTAACCAGAGATTTGTACAGAGGCAGTATAATGCTCTCATCATGTGTATCCAGACCTCTTTTAATGCACCCCATGATCCTGTTTGCCTTGGCAGCCGCTGCCTGGCACTGGCTGCTCCAGGTAAGTTTATCATTAACTAGGATCCCCAAGTCCTTCTCCATGTCAGATTTACCCAGTGGTTTACCATTCAGGGTGTAATGGTGATATTTATTCCTTCTTCCCATGTGTATAACCTTACATTTATCATTGTTAATCTGCATCTGCCACCTTTCGGCCCAAGTTCCCAACTTATCCAGATCCATCTGTAGCAGAATACTATCTTCTCTTTTATTGACTGCTTTACATAGTTTTGTATCATCTGCAAATATCGATATTTTACTGTGGAAACCTTCTACCAGATCGTTAATAAATATGTTGAAGAGAATAGGTCCCAACACCGACCCCTGCGGTACCCCACTGATCACAGCGACCCAGTTAGAGAATATACCATTTATAACCACCCTCTGCTTTCTATCACTAAGCCAGTTACTTACCCATTTACACACATTTTCCCCCAGACCCAGCATTCTCATTTTGTGTACCAACCTCTTGTGTGGCACGGTATCAAACGCTTTGGAAAAATCAAGATATACCACATCCAATGACTCACCTTGGTCCATTCTATAGCTTACCTCTTCATAAAAACTGATTAGATTGGTTTGACAGGAGCGATTCCTCATAAACCCATGCTGGTATGGTGTTAAACAGTTATTCTCATTGAGATAATCCAGAATAACATCCCTCAGAAACCCTTCAAATATTTTACCAAGAATAGAGGTTAGACTTACTGGCCTATAATTTCCAGGTTCATTTTTAGAGCCCTTTTTGAATATTGGTACCACATTTGCTATGCGCCAGTCTGTGGACCCCATCGCTATAGAGTCTCTAAATATAAGAAATAATGGTTTGCCTAAAAAAGGGACTCGGTAAGAAAGGCTAACCGGCCAGGCTTGTCAAAGACCCTACGAAAGATATCCAGAAAGACCGGAAGGTTCAAAACCACGGGATCGTCCCGTTCCCAGAGAGGGTTTAGCTAAGACAGGGCCTCCCCCTCCAGATGGGACATAATAAAGGCCACTTTGGCCCTATCGGAGGGATATTGCTGAGGTTGCAATTCAAAGTGGAGGCTACACTGGTTTAAGAACCCCCTGCAGAGTTTGGGGTCGCCATTGAACCGTGGTGGCTTGGCGAGGTGAGGGGATGGGAAAGAAACGGAGTCAGGAGATGAAGTAGATGCCGCGGCGGCAGACTGGAGAGCCACCAAACGATTGTTGACAGAGGCCATTTAGGTTAGAATATGGGCCTGAGTGTCACGCTGCTGGCCCAGCTCCTGCTGGAGACTGGCCAGCTGGGTAGCATTTCCCAGATCAGCAGCCTGTAGGGCTGACAGACAAGAGTCCATGGACTTCCTTGCGGACATTATGCGCCCCTGGTTCTCCGGCAAAAAGAGCAACTCTATTTGGGCGGCAGCAGAGGTACCGGCGGGATCCATGGCCTGATCGTACTGTTAGCGTCCTAGCTTGGCAAGGCAAGACTCCAGGAGTAGACCCTCTGGACCGTGGCACCGAGGGGTCCCTGGGCGAGCAACCAGGTGGAGCCGACCCCTATACAGGGATGGTTAGGAGCAGGCCCACAGGTTTGAATACCATGGCAGCCCGTACCAGGAGGGGCAGCTCGGGATGGACTGGAGTAGGACTAAGTGCAAGGTACCACGAGCACCAGGACAGAGTAGGACTCGGGTGATGAGACCGGAGTAGGACAGCGGGAGATAGACACAGATAGCAGGACGGAGCAGGGGCACAGGACTGGAGTAGGATGGCAGGAGGTAGACACGGGCAGCAGGACGGAGCAAGGGCACAGGACCGGAGTAGGATGGCAGGGAACAGGCACGGACAGCAGGACGGAGCAAGGGCAGAGGACTGGAGTAGGAGGGCTGGAAACAGGCACAGACAGCAGGACGGAGCAAGGGCACAGGACTGGAGTAGGACAGCAGGAAACAGGCACGGACAGCAGGACGGAGCAGGGACTGCAGGGAAGAAAGCACAGGAGAGACATGAGCACAGGCACAGGGCACAGGGGAAGGCCTAGTGTGCAGGTTAAACCCGACGATCAGGCGCCTCCATTATAGGAGGGCGGCCTGAAATACCCCTGGACAGCCCCCCATTGGTCCGGCGGTAGTTCCGTGTCAGGGTACGGCCGGAGTACAAGGAGGTGGAGGGAGACGCGGCCACGGCCTACGGCGCATGCGCAAAGCATGCAGTGATGTCGGCGGCCGTGGGCCAGTCAGAGGGGCACACCGCGGCTGACGGGAGGAGAGAGGCTGCGGCGTGGGAGCGAGCAGGTGAGTAGATAGGGGTGAGACGGGGGCTGTGACACACACTGATAAGAGGAGCCTGAATTCTCCCCCTTTAGGCATGGTGATAATGTTTGGCTGTCCTCCAAATACTTTAGACTTAAGATGCCATCTTACAAGTTGGGTCTACGCTACATTGGTCCCTTCAAGATCGTCAAGCAAGTCAACATTGTTGCCTACAAATTGAGATTGCCTGCCTCGCTCCGGATTCCCAACACCTTTCAAATATCTCTTCTTAAACCTGCAATCTTTAATCGCTTCCATCCCTCATCTAGTACTACTCCCCAACCTCTTTGTGCCGAAGACGTTTTTGAGGTGAGGGATATTCTTGCCATGAAAAAGGTTAGAGGAAAAACTTTTTACTTGATTGACTGAAAGGGTTTTGGTCCTGAGGAGAGATCTTGGGAACCGCCTGAAAACATCAATGCTCCACATATCTTAAACAGGTTTCTTTCCAGTCGTTGTAAAAAGGTATGTAAGGGAGGGGGTACTGTTAACTCCGCTGCCACCGCTAATGCCCTAGTCCCTGCCGCTGCTGTTGCCGGGTCATCCACCGCTGCTGCCCGGTCCTCCGCTGCTGCCGCACACCTTCCCGCTGCTGTTGTGTCCTGGTGCGCTGTCCCTGCGCGGCCCCGCCGCACCTCTCTTCGGCTTCCGGGCTCACGCTGTGATGGACTCCCAGCGCCTGCGCATGCGCCCTTGATCACTTAGGGTGCGCGCAGCACCAGTCTTTTAAAGACCATAGGTGTCCTGACCCGGAAATCCTTCTGGACGATCAGGGTTAGGGTTAGGGTATTTTAGGCTGCCTCCTCTTAGTGGAGGTGCCTGATTATCTTATAGGTTCTGCCTGTTTGTCCCAGGCCCCTTGTGTCTTTGTGCGCTGCGCTGCCAGCAATACCGCATGCGTATAATTTTGTCTCCGTAGTTCTCTCTGCTACCGGCTGTCCTTAGTTCTGTCACGGTGCCTCCCACTGTCTTCCGTCCTGAGTCCTGTCCTGCCTGCCCTCTAGATGTCTCATCCCTGGTCCCTCGACCATCCCGGGTCCAGTCTTCCCTGCCTGCCTGGATCCTTGTCCCTGGTTCCCATATTGTCTTCCACCTTTGTTCGGTCCCTCCCTGTCTCCTTATCCATTTGCCTCCTGAGCCGTCCCTCTTGGTATCAGCTACTGTGGTTTCTGAGACCTCTGGGCCTGCCCCTAACCATCCCTGTATTGGGGTCAGTCTTCACCAGGCCAGCTCGCCCAGGGGTAGGCCGGTTCCACAGTCCAGAGGGTCCACTTCAGGTAGCTCGCTCTCCGGAGGCGTTACTGAAACCCTACCACCGACACCTGCTGTCCAGGCAGCAGTACTACAAAATACAGGTCATCTTTCCCTTTTCCTCTGGTAATCTTATTAGTGGAGATGAAGCACAGGGTGTAATGGAAATAAATGGCATATCACTTGTCTCAGTGACAGCAGGATGATGTTACCTCTGACAGTGACACCGTCAGTTTGAGTATTCTGTTTAATTGTTCTGCACAATCCTCTTAGTCAGTTAAAACATGTTTTTTCATTGCATGTTTTCAATTTTGTCAGTGATATCTGTTCTGCCTTTTAGTATACTAATCCGCAGCAATCCTTCTTTCAGTTGATTTATTGGATGAGATGTTCAGTCAGCCTTTGTACTCATGGGGCTGAAGGAGATGGACGACATGATTCAAGTGTTATGCTCAGTCACTAACTCACATGGTTGGAGATGGTTTCTCTTGTCCTGGACGCTATGGTAGCCACTGAAAGCAACATACAGAGTTGATATGACACACAATGTCAGTGACACAAGAGTGGATGATTGTCATCAAGTCCAGGACCCTGCCTGCCTCATTTTAAAAAGTGTCAATCAGGGGGGTTTTTTGTGAGCCACAGGTAATTTCAGTCATTCTCCTGGACTCCTGAAAAGACTAAGAGGAATAATTTTTGGACCATTTGTTTTATTTCAAACAAGATGAAAAGTCTGTCTGTGCAATATGCTATTACCAGCCACTATCTGTTTTTATATATTGAGGTCACTTGGACATTGCTAATGTTGTGTTTGCATTCAGAAAATGCTTGAAAGGGGTTGAATACAGTCCTAGGAGAACTCAGAGTGTTACACATGTGTTTTCAGGGCAACTCAAGGCTTTTTTATATATGCAATTGGCGGCAAATCAAATATTTTCTTAAAAAATTCTGCCGAGCTGACAAATTTGAATTTCAAAAGCTTCGCTTATCACATATGGCAAGCGACAAGTCCTCTTTCAATGAGGACACACTTAGATAATCTATGTCTTACCCAATATTTTGACATTCCTGTAAAGCATTCCAGACAATCTCTGGGAATCCTGCAGCAAAGAAGGGGTTCTGAAGATCATCAGGATCGTGCCACAACCATCTAACAGTACGTGGAGGCTGAGAGCTCAGGGACTGAGAGCAAAATCATAAATTCTCTTTGAAGTTCACCTAAAAATACTGCGTGTGTCCGCTACCTCCCCATTC
Organism: Dendrobates tinctorius; assembly: GCF_039654945.1. NCBI lineage: Eukaryota > Metazoa > Chordata > Amphibia > Anura > Dendrobatidae > Dendrobates > Dendrobates tinctorius. The sequence continues at coordinate 1,686,203 of NW_027361761.1, read as the reverse complement.
CCCACTCTCGCTCTCAGAAAACAGCAATGATACAGCAATGCAAATGACAGACACTGCTGGAAAGCATAAACAGCGGCTGCAGACGGTTGCAATAATATAGGTTGGGTGGAGGATGCTACACTGCGGAGGAAACTAAATATTCATCATTCATCCTGCTGTCGTGCCGCTCTGATTGCATGATTTTATTGTTGCATTCGTCACTTCTCGCCCGTTTTCCTCCATTTCTTCCTTAACGACATATAGAATATTTAGATTTTTTTTGCATTTTTTTTTATTCGTCCCTTTGATACATGCAGGATCTAATTTCAGATAATAAGGGGTTATCCGCAGCTCGGGAGGTTTTACCGAATAAAAGACACACGTGATTTGCATTGTTAAACTGTATTTCCTCTCCACACTTCCTCCCCCATATCAACAAAAGAAGGTGATTGATTTTATAATATCCCTCCTCCCGTTTTATAGCATCATCTCTCGCTTTCCTCCAGCCGCCTCGGTGGGTGTGGTTGATGCTGACATTCTGCAAAAGATTACATTAAAAGCAGCTCTCTGAAGCCGCCGCCGCAGCAGCTCGCCCTCCCTCCTTCCTCTTCTTGGATATCAACACTAGACCCATATTGACGTTCACATCTCCCCCATCCCCTGTGACACCCCCCAACACTACTACAAAAACACGACCTGGTAGAAGATGCATCTAGCCGAGAACGGCTTCATTCACTGAGAAAAGAATGGAAGTCATTTTAAAGGGATTTTTGAGGTTTAGAAAACCCATAACCATTTACCTTATTAGAACATTCGGAGTTAATAGACGGTGAGGGGTCCCCTTTTCAGGACCCTGACCTCTTGACCAAAGGGAAGCGGAACCGCTGCTAATGTACTGGTATATATTGCATATACACTGTACAGTATGTATACAGTCATGAGGAAAAATAAGTACACCCACTATATTATAGTTTAATGTATCTGCTCCTTAGAAGGTTTTAACACAACCTCAAATGAAGAACACCTGAGAAAAACAAGGCCAAAATGCAGAAGTATTGGGTGAAAAATAGTAATATTTAAAATAATTAAATACACCATTACTTCTTACATAGAAATTAAAAGGTTAAGTAGCAGCCAGGTGCTGTCAATCAAATAACCATAATTAACTGTTCATCAGCAAAGTGTAGCTATCTCTATAAAAGCAGAAGTTTGGGAAGATTGCTGGTCTGGAGCATTCAGGGGTGTGTTAACATAATGCCATGGAGGAAAGACTTCAGAAATGATGTTAGAGTAGCAATTGTTGCCCTCAATCTGAGAAGGCCCTTTCCAAACAATTTGGAGTCCTTCATTCTGCAGAGAGAATGATTGTTCACAAGTGGAAAACAGGTAACAGTATTTCCTAGAAAAGAAGGTCCCATCAAATTCCACTCAAGGTCAGATTATGCAAGGCTCAGAAAATTTTCAACACACCCAAGAGCTACACTTCAGACTCTAAAGGCCTCAATAAGCAAGTTAAATGTTCAAATTCATGACAGTACAGTTAGATAAAGAATGATTAAGTATGACTTTCTTAGGGCTCACCAGGTGAGGTGGATCCTCTAATTCCCTGGTCCGGGTGGGCACGCAGACCCTAGGCATCGAAGCAGCAAGCAAGAATGCACATGGGCATCAAGGACTTGGCACACTCAGGGATCTCAAAAGTGGCCGAACAAAAGAGGTGGAACCCAACAGTCATAGAAGCAAGTAGAACCACGATGGGCAACTTGCAAAACCTGATGTGGAGCACAACAGAGGGCAATGGACCCAGGAGAAGGGAGCAAAGCCCGGGATACCCAGGACAAATGTGTAACAGGCTTGTTTAAAAGAGTTGCCTAGAGAAAGCTTCTTCTTTTGAAAATTAACTTGTTAGCCTGGGTAAAGTTTACAATGTTGCACCAGAATAAACTACAAGACTTCTGGAACAATATCTTTTAGATAGTCAAGACTAAAGTGGGGATGGTAGACCATAATTCCCACCATCATATTTGGTAAAAAACAAACACAGCATGTCAGCAAAAACACCTCTTAATAGCTGTCGAGCACAGGGGTGTAGGGGGGATGATTTGGGTTTGTTTTGCAGCCACAGGACCTGTGCACCGTGCAGTCATTTAGGCCTGTTTCACACATCAGTTTTTAAGGTCAGTCGAAATCCGCCAAAATAGCCGAAAACGGATCCGCAGGCGGACTGACAGCAACGGGTGTCATCGGAGTGGCGGATGGACGGATCCGGGGAAGATTAGAATTTAAAGGAACCCGCTCCCGATTGCAGAGATGGGCGCGAGAAGATATTGTCGCGATCTCGCGGCATTGCAGAGATGGCCGCGAGAAGATATCGGCGCAATCTCACGGCATTGCAGAGAAGATATCGGAGTAGAGAGAGAGAGATTTTAGCGGCACCCGGGATGGTAGTCAAGGGTTAAATTGCCTCCTGGAGTGAAAATAGCGGACCGTCACTGCAAAAAAACGTTGCAGGGTCCGTCTCATCCGCCCGGGAGCCTCTAAAATCTTGGCGGATCCGTACAATAACGGGTGTGACGGATGACCATCTGCCAATAATGTAAGTCTAAGGGTGTAAAAAACGGATCCGCCCCTTTTTTGGCGGATCCGTTTTTTACAAAAATTGGCGGATCTTGACTGATGGGAAAAAACTGATGTGTGAAACAGGCCTTAGTCAAATTCTTCTGCATACCAAATTATTCTAGCTTCATATATGAGACCATCTATCCAAAAGCTGAAGCCTGGCCCAAAATGGGTCATGCAACAGGACAATGATCCCAAACATGGCAGCAAAATGGCTCAAAAATAAAAGAATGAAGGTTTTGTAATGTCCAATTCACAGTCCAGATCTCAACCTCGCTGTGGCGTCACCTTGAGAAAGCTGTGAAGAAATGATTGTCCACGAATAGCAATGAACATTGACACTGTACAGAGACGTCGGCCAAAATTCCTCCAGAATGATGTGAGAGACTAATAAAGTCATACACAAAACCAATACTACAAGTTATCACTGGTAATGGGGATTTTACAAAGAATTGATTCATGGGGTGTACTTAGTTTTTCAGTCGTTGCTTCTGCAATGAGGCCTTGTTTTTAGTAAATAAATAATGAGACAGTGTAGTTTATTATGTGCTGATCTTCATCTGAGGTTTTATTTCTCTAATTTTAAGGCTTTCTACAGAGGAGATGTATTGTTATTATGTCCTGATATGTAAAACCATAAAATTCACAAAGGTGTACTTTGTTTTTCTCATGACTGTATAAACGCTACTTAATCATTAGCTTCAGGTTTTTCATTTGTTTTTCACCGGTGTATAACATTGGGCCCTATTGTCCCCAGTGTATAATATTTGTATCGTGATCCAGGATGGGGTTTGTCTTTGGTCCGTCCTGGTCAGACAGGGGTTAATTGTTTCTGCCTCTCTCTGGTAAAGGGCGGCTATTTAATGCTCACTCGACCTAGGTCCGGTGTCAGTTATACTCCTGCCCTCGGCTGAGTTAGTTGACCTCGTGCGTACATGTGCCTTGTGATTGATAACTTGTTGCTTGTTTGGTTTTGATTTGGTTCTGTCCCTGTGGCGCCCCTGAGGCTTCAGTCGCCACAGAGGTCCTGCACCTCCTCCTGAGGTGTGGTGCCCCACCATCCAGGTAAGGTGGGAACTCCTAACCACGCTCCAACACCTGCACCCCTCACCACAAAGTAGTGTAGCAAAGCCACATTGCGGCTCCTTGCTTAGAGTGTAGCAGAGCACCTTTGGTGGTTCCCTGCTTGGAACACGAAATGTGCTGGGAGGCGGGTGGAGTTTAGAATACATAAAGAGCGGGAAGGTTTAGGCAGTCAGTGAGTGAGTCAAAGAGAGTCACTCGGAGAGGAGTGAGGATCCCTGGAAGAGGGATGGAGGAAGGAGTGCTGCAGCTGCCTCAGTGATCTGAGCCAGCTGGCACAGGAAAGGAAAGAAGGAGAAAGACATTGGACTGAAACCTGACCTTCTATGAGAGAGAGGGATTAGTACGGAACGAAGGAGTAAAAGGGAACAGAGAGGACGTGGTTAGAGGAGAACCCTGCCTAGAAGTTCTAAGCACAAGGCCGGGGCCCGATCCCCGAGGTTGTATGGATACTGAAGGTCCTGCAGCAGACACTGGTGGAGTAGTGGGCTGTAAATGCACTACTCCCATCTAAGACTTGGGGGCACAACAGCAACTTGGATAGTGAGCCGGGACTCAGGAGTAAGGAGTCTCCGAAGCAGGCTACAGCTGTCTGCCGTACAAGTAGAGTTCTTGGGAACATCTGTCAGGAGGCACTCCAGTGTAACTCAGTACTAGGAGTACTTCACTTAAAGGCGCTATAGAGGAGACATTCAGAAAGGTACATGTTGGTGGAGTGTTGGAAGGGAGCATCCTATCTTGCCTGGAGGTTGACTGAGCCCAGGACCCGGAGGACACAGCACGGAGGCAGGCATCTGTGTGAGCTGCAGACTGTGAGTAAAGCTTTGGAACTACATGCCCTGGTGTCCTCCACTTATTCCCGCATCACTACACCCCGCACTATTACATCAGGGCACCGGCCTCTACACCGCCTGTGACTCTCCTCCATTGCTACATCTACACTGCCCTGGGACTACAGCTCCACCTGTGGGGAGCTTCACCATCTTAGCTGCAACCCACCACCAGTCCCAGAGGATCTGCATGCAGCGTCGGCCTAACACCTCACTTGCCGAACACCACAGGTGGCATCACGAACTATTCATAAACTTTATTTCATTGTTCATTCGTCCCCTTTTCGCCATGGAGCCCCAGGGCCACGGACCAGGTCACAGCTTCCGTGACAACTCCCATTGAGAGCAACGGGCTCGGTACCGAGTACCCCTCTAGGCCCTGGTGGGGCGCTCCATCGATGTTACGAGTTCTGCCTGTCCCTCTTGTACTGCGCTACCTCTCTGTGTATGACTGTTGTGAGTTCATTTTCCCCTTTACCACTGAGGCCCGATGAACTCCCTCTTCTAGTAAAGAAAGATAGTGAGCCTGATTATCAGGCATCTGGGTCTAATGATGATGATTGGCTGAGTGGAGTTTCTGACTGGATATAAGTCTGTCCACGCCCATCTGCTCTGCGGGTGATTCTCTGTGGATCCTTGGATACCAGTCTGAATTCCTGCTCTCCAAAAGCTAAGTTTTCTGCTCTTCCGTTTGCATTTGTACGTTGTTTTTGTTTTTGCTGGATTTCTGTCATTCCCTGCTGGGGTGATCTGAATTCCTTTAGCTCTGTCTTCAGAAAATACCTGAGTGCTGATATAGTTTTTGAAGCCTAGCTGCTTCAGGGCCTTTTTCCATATCAGCCTGTTGGCTTATGTCTTTTCAGGGTTTTTGCAGATTGCATACAGCTCCTATCCTATCCTGTCCTATCTTAGTGAGTTTGGGCCCCATTGTTTGCTCAGCCTATCTTTCTATCTGTGTGTGTGTTTTTTCATCTTGCTTCACCGTCATTATATGTTGGGGGCTGCCTTTTACTTTGAGGTCTGCTCTGGGGCAGTTTAGTTTTCCTTTTCTGTCTTTAGGCTATTTAGTTTCTCCGGCTGTGATCGAGGGGTCTAGGGCACCGTAGGAACCCCCCACGGCTACTGCTAGTTGTGTTGTTAGGTTCAGGGGTCTGCAATCTGATAGTTGCCAACTTCTCCGGTTTTCTGGACTTAGCTGCTATTTTTGTGTCTGCCTCCTACGGTGACTCATTCATAACATATGACCCTCTGCCTGTGACTTGACTATTCTCTGCTCGTCCCTCTGGTACCGCACAGCCCTCTCCGTGTACGACCCTCGCTTGTCTGACCTGCGTTTTCCTCTGCTCTACTACAGTTGCCCTGCAGTAGGTACATTACATAATCTGCAGCAGTAGGACGCTAAGCCCCGCCCCCTGCAGTCACATGATCGCAGGTCCTGTCTGCTTGAAACATCACTACAGTATTGGACCCGTGCTCTCCCATAGTGTGGGTAAGTCACCCAGCTCTGCGTGGCAGTTTGCCGACGCTGACAGGGTCCTGACATTAGAGTCCTTACATTATAACGGACCGTTACCATTTTTTTTTTCTCCTCTCCCCTTCTGTGTGTGTGATGAATCCTATGCACGCTCTTTCAGAGCAGGTAAAGCACCTGACTCAGATGTCTCAGAAACTCCTGGGGGAACAACTAGCCCTGGCTCAGTCTCAGCAGCTGATTGCTGACACTGTGCAGGGGGTTTTATCATCGGGGGCTCGGGATGTTACATTAGTTTCCCCTGAGTCTCCGGTTAAGTTACCGGATACCTTTTCTGGAGATAAAAAGGAATTCAAAGTTTTCAAGGAGGGCTGTAAGCTTTTTTTTTTCATTGAGACCACACTCTTCTGGGGATGAAAGTCAGAGAGTGGGGGTCATCATGTCTCTGTTAAGGGGAGCCCCCCAGGCTTGGGCTTTCTCCCTTCCGACCACTGCCCCTGAGCGTATGACTGTGGATGCATTTTTTGAGGCCCTGGGGCATATTTATGATGAGCCTGATTGGATGCATATGGCTGAGGACATGGTGATGAGTGTGTGCCAGGGGAAGCACTCAGCCGAGTGGTTTTGCTCAGAGTTCAGACGCTGGGCTGCTGAGGTCTGCTGGGATGATGCCGCCCTCCGGGGTTTGTTCCGTAGAGGCCTGTCTGAACATCTGAAAGATGCCTTGGCACTCCACCCTCCGCCGGATTCCCTGGAGGAGGCTATGACACAGGCCGTCCGAATAGATCGCAGGCTACGGGCGAGAGAAGTGATGCAGATTGAGACCCCGATATTCTCCCAAGGAAGGGGAGCCAGTCCTACATTGGAAACCATGGAGATGGGAACCATCGACCTCAAGGAGAAAGTTAGGAGACAACGGCGCTTGGGAAAATTCTGTTTTCACTGTGGCGGTTCTGGACATTGGAAAAAGGACTGCCCCTCCTGTCTACTGACCAACAAGCGGCTGAGCCCGGGTGATTGTCGTGGAGGTCACCCAGGCTCTCAGTTACCTTTTTCTCCATTTTCAAAAATGTTGTTGCAAGTGGAACTTTGTTGTGGGAGTGTCTCCATATCCACCTCTGCCTTCGTGGATTGCGGATCATCGTTGAACTTTATTGACTCTGAATTGGTGTCCATGGGTAAGTCAGGGACAGTTAGTCTGGAGACTCCTATCCATGCTGTTGCCATTGACAAAACACCACTGGCTAAGAATGACATCATATTTCTTACAGAGGAGTTTCTCCTTAAAGTGAGTTCCTTGCACCAGGAACATATTTCATGCTTTGTTATGGACAACCTGCCTGCGGGACTGGTGTTGGGGTTCCCCTGGTTACAATTACATAATCCTGTGATTAATTGGGAATCTCGGGACATTGTTAAATGGGGTTCCTATTGTTCTGAAAGATGTCTTGCTACTGTGTCTGTGTCATCCGTTGGTCTGGAAAGTATTCCAGAGTACCTAAAGGACTATAAGGACGTTTTCTCTAAAAAAGAGGCTGAAGTTTTACCACCACACCGCCCATTTGATTGTGCCATTGACCTGGTTCCAGGTGCTAAATTGCCCAAGGCCCGCTTGTATAACCTTTCGGGTCCCGAGCGGGCTGCTATGAAGGAATACATTTCCGAGAGTCTCCGTAAGGGACACATTCGTCCTTCTGTCTCTCCCGTGGCAGCGGGGTTCTTTTTCGTAAAGAAAAAAGACGGTGCTTTGCGCCCATGCCTCGATTTTCGAGAGTTAAATAAGATAACTGTGAGAAATACGTATCTCCTCCCACTTATTCCTGATTTGTACAACCAGTTGTCCGGAGCTAAGTGGTTTTCGAAATTAGATCTACGGGGAGCGTATAACCTTTTCCGAGTCCAGAAGGAGATGAGTGGAAAACTGCTTTTCTCACTACTGAAGGCTTGTTTGAGAATTTGGTCATGCCTTTCGGTCTGACCAATGCTTCAGCAGTCTTCCAAAATTTCATCAATCACGTGTTCTCTGATTTTATTGGACGTTTTATGGTTGTGTATTTGGATGACATACTGATCTACTCACCTGATAAACAGGCTCATATTGGTCATATTCGGGCAGTTCTCCAAAGGCTTCGGGAGAACTGTCTCTTTGCTAAACTAGAGAAATGTTTATTTTTCGTTCAGGAACTGTCTTTTCTGGGAATCATTGTGTCTGCTGAAGGGTATCGCATGGATCCTAATAAGGTGCAGGCCATTGTCGATTGGGTTCAACCTTGTGATTTGAAGGCTCTGCAGTGTTTCCTAGGATTCGCCAATTATTATCGCAAATTTATAAGGGGGTTCTCACAGGTGGTTAAACGCCTCACAGACATGACTCAAAAGGGGGCGATATCAAGAATTGGTCAGCCGCAGCTATAGCTTCTTATTCAACCAGACCCATTTACTGTTGAGGTGGACGCCTCAGAGGTGGGGTGTTAGGAACACCGCACTGCACTTGCTCAGTGAGCCAGTGCGCGTGTCCTGAGTAAGACAACCTGTGCTCAGAGATACCTGTGGTGCGGGCAGCAGCAGAGAAGATGCGTGCTTCAGACCCAAAGGACCTGAAGCATGTGACTGCTGGGGGCGTGGCCTAAACTCCAGAGAGTTAGGAGCTGCAAGAAAACTCCTAGAATGATAACTACGGAACAAAGTTACTAATAGGCATAGACAGGGAAATAAATCAGATCAGGCCGGGGTCAAAGCACAAGACAGCGCTACAATTACGAAAGGGCAAGACAGAACGGATAGTCAAGACGTAGCCAAGAAGTCAGAAACCAGAGAAGCAGATATACAGTACAGAATCAACAGGCAAACTCACAACGGGGGAAAGAACCGGATCAGAACCATATAAGCAAGCTATAAGACAACGAACAGGCACACGGGTCACAACACTCGGCTAAAGGCAAAAGTATAACTGACAGGGATTGGAGTATCTCAGGGCAATAAAAAGCTCTGCCTGAACCAAGAGAGGCCACAATAATTAACCCCAGGTGTGCAGGTCAAAGGCTGCATTGAGCTCAAGACATTAACCCCTGACGTGCAGGTCAAAACCTGCACTGGGATCATGACATGGGGGTGGAGGCGGTGTTGTCCCAGGGACCCACCACTTTGACTAATTTGAGACCCAGTGCCTTTTTCTTGAAGAAATTCTCCCCTGCCGAGAGAAACTATGATGTTGGGAATCCAGAACTTCTGGCCGTGAAGTTGGCCTTTGAAGAATGGAGGCATTTTTTGGAGGGGGCTGTCCATCCTATAACTGTAATTACGGACCACAAGAACCTAGCTTACATTGAGTCAGCCAAAAGGTTGACTCCTAGACAGGCTAGATGGTCACTTTTTTTCCCCCCGATTCCACTTCTCTATCACTTTTCGGCCAGGATTCAAAAATGTCAGAGCTGATGCCTTGTCACGCAGTCTAGATCCGGTGTCCCCCCCGAACCTCCATCCTCCATTCTTCAGTCCGGGGTGGTGGTGGCAGGTATTTCTAATATGTTGGAACGTGAGATTCGGGAAGCTCAGTCTCTTGCACCTCCGGCTAAGCCGGTGAATAAACTTTTCGTACCAGCTCAATTTCGTCTCAAGGTCCTCCGGGAGTTCCACGACTCAGTTCTGGGTGGACATCCAGGGATCTCGGCTACCCGGAAGGCCATCGCTAGAATATTCTGGTGGTCTTCTTTAGCCTCTGATGTTGGGGAATATGTGTCTGCTTGTGATGTTTGTGCCCGTGCGAAAACCCCCCATAACCGGCCGGCCGGAGAATTGGTACCACTGCCAATTCCTGAGAGACCATGGACCCATTTGTCCATGGATTTCATCACCAACCTTCCCCCCTCCAAGGGTAATACCGTCGTTTGGGTTGTGGTGGACAGGTTTAGTAAGCAGGCACATTTTGTACCCTTGGCGGCTCTACCTAATGCGGAAACATTGTCCAGATTGTTTGTTGAGCATGTGGTGCGGTTGCATGGGGTACCCTTGAATGTGGTGTCTGATAGGGGAGTACAATTTGTTTCCAGATTTTGGAGGGCATTTTGTAAAAGGTTGGGTATTGGTCTGTCCTTTTCATCCGCTTACCAACCCGGTGGCTTTTCGGTTGCGTCTCCCGCCATCTCTATGGATCCCCAATGTTTTCCATAGGGCCCTTTTGAAACCTGTGGGGTCCTGTGGGGAGGGATCATTGTTTTCCCCGCCACCGGTTTTGGTAGACGGGCAGTCTGAGTACGAGGTGGACCGAATTGTTGACTCTAGGTTGGTTCGTCGTGCCATTCAATATCTTGTACATTGGAAAGGCAACGGTCCTGAAGACTGGTCGTGGGTTCCTGCTCGATCGGTTCATGCGGATCGGTTGGTCCGGGCCTTTCATGCCAAGTATCCTGAGAGGATAGGCATAATTACCGGACGTGAATATAGGTGCTCCTAGCGTCCCCGCCGCCAGCTTCTTCTTCATATTTATGTTGTATTTTTTTCATCTTGGGATCTCTTCTTAGTCCTGTGTTCACTTACACGGGATAGTTTGTTACTATAGGTCATACTTTGCAGTACATTCACCATCCTGGTAGCTCTCCTCTGAACTTGCTCCAGTTTTTCAATGTCTTTTTTAAAATGTGGTGCCCAGAACTGGACACAGGATTCCAGATGAGGCCTGACCAAGGAGGAGTAGAGGGGTATAATTACTTCATGTGATATAGACTCTATGCTTCTCTTAATACATCCTAGAACAGTGTTTGCCTTTTTTTGCTGCTGCATCATACTCATGTGCAGTCTGTGATCTATTAGTATACCCAAGTCTTTTTCACATGTGCTGTTGCTTAGTTCTATTCCTCTCATTCTATATAGATATAATTTTTGTTTTTTTTGCCCAGATCTAGAATCTTGCATTTCTCCCTGTTAAATACCATTCTATTAGTCGCTTCCCATTGTTCAAGCTTATCAAGATCCTTCTGGATCCTTTCTCTGTCTTCTCTAGTATTCGCGCTCCCTCCTAGCTTTGCATTGTCTGCTAATTTGATTAGTTTATCTTCAGTCCCCTTATCTAGATCATATATAAAAATGTTGAACAACACTGGGGCCAGGTGAGAGCTTTGTGGTACCCCACTTAGAACACTTTTCCAGTTGGAAGTGCCACTATTTATTACCACTCTTTGAGTACGATCACTGAGCCAGTTATGAAACATAGCCAGTGCAGAACATGGGGAAGCTATGGAGTGTCGTGCAGAACATGGGGAGGCTATGGGGGTGTCGTGCAGAACTTGGGGAAGCTATGGAGTTGTTGTGCAGAACATGGGGATGCTGTAGGGGTGTCGTGCAGAACATGGGGATGCTATGGGTGTGACATGCTGTGTATGGGGAGGCTATGGGGTGACATTCTGCACATGGGGAGGCTATGGAGGTGTCATGCTGCACATGAGGAGGCTGTGGGGGTGAAATGCAGTATATGGGGAGGCTGTGGGGGCCTCATGCAGTGTATATAGGGAGGCTGTGTGGGGCTCATGCGGTATATGGGGAGGATGTGTGGGGCTCATGCAATGTGTATGGGGAGGCTATGTGGGGCTCATGCACTGTATATGGGTAGGCTGTGTGGGGCTCATGCAGTGTATATGGGGAGGCTGTGAGGGGTTCATGCAGTGTAGATTAATTTATTCCTTCAATGGCATCTTCGTGAAGATGAGTCGATGTTACATTTGATTTCTTAGAGAACCCAGATGCAAAATAGGAATTTCAAAGTTTGACCTTCTCTCCATCTACTTTACCCTTTTCATCCTGTAAAAATCACATAGCATCTTTGACTTTTCTTTTGCTTTTGACATACCACCCGAATCCTTTTTTGCTGCTTTTGGTTTCCCTTGCAAGCCTTACTTCTTGGTTTGGTGAATGCCAGAAGGACGTTACCACCTGACTGCATTGTACCGCTGTACTGATGGTGGAGGAGAATAATGCTCTGGGCTGTTATCAGTGGTCGGCCTCGGCCTCTTAACTCCAGTGATGGGTAATCTTAATGCTTCAGCCAAGACATACTGGACAATTGTAGCTTCAGCTTTGTGGGAACAGTTTGGGTAAAACCTAGAGTTGAGCGAAACGGGTCGAAAAATTTCAAAAGTCGCCGACTTTTGGCAAAGTCGGGTTTCATGAAACGAAACCCGACCCTAGGATGAGGTCGGTCACGAGGTCGGCGACTTACGTGCCAAAGTCGCGTTTCAAAAGTTTGTTTTGCGCTCTTTTTCAGCCAATCAGGATCCACGGACACTGTGGGCAACGTGATGACATAGGCAGGGGTCACCACCATCTTTCAGAAGGGCATGCAAGTGATTGGCTTGCTTTGGTGGGCGTCACAGGGGGTATAAAAGGGCGTGCACGCCGACCGCCATCTTACTTCTGCCGATCTTAGTATAGGGAGAGGTTGCTGCTGCTGCTGCTGATTCTGTAGGGAGAGCGTTAGGCAGGTAAGAAGACATCAAAAACTGCTTCTGCTGCTAGCGATTTTGCCTGTACAACACACCAGTCACTGTGTGTGCAGTGCAAGGGAAGGCTATATAGTGGTGGATCAGCGGTGTTGGTTGTTAGGCTGCCTTCTAAGGCTTCCTGATGGCTGCATTGCTGTTTACCCACTGCTCTGTAAACTGCTTTTTCAGGGTACGTGCACACGCTGCGGATTGTGGTGCGGATTCATCCTCGCGGATTTTGTAAAATCCGCAGGTGAAACCGCAGTTCAAAAGACCTGCGGTTTTACCTGTGGATTGCTCTGCGTTTTTGCCCTGCGGTTTTTCATCTCCTCAATGGAGGAGATGGCAAACCCGCAGCAGAATCCGCAGAAAGAATTGACATGTCAATTCTTTCTGCGGATTGAAAACCGCAGATAATCCGCGTGGAAAATTCCGCACCGTCTGCACTGCAGTTTTTGATTCCCATAGGGAATAATGGTACTGTACACCGCAGCAAAAACTGCTGCGGACCCGCAGTGGCCAAACCCGCTGCGGAACCGCAGCAGAATCCGCAGCGTGTGCACACAGCCTTAAAAGCAATCCCAATTTTTTTTTTGTCCTGCTGAGGTACTGAGCGTGCGTTTTTCAGTGCGTAACTAGTATTATGAAGTTAATTAAGGTTGACAAGCTTAAGTAAGAAGAATTGATGCTTTTGGCATTCAAATGGGCACTGTAGGTGTGTTTCCTGTCCTCTCACTGCCGACTTTTATTCCCCATTGACTTACATTGGGTTTCGTGTTTCGGGATGACCCCGACTTTTCCCTATAGTCGGCCGATCTTGCTCAACCCGACTTTTGGAAAAGTCGGGTTTCATGAAACGAAACTCGACCCTAAAAAACCAAAAGTCGCTCAACTCTAGTAAAACCCTCTTCTGTTCCCCATGACTGTGTCCAGTGCAAAAGGTTCAAACAGACATAGAGTGGGGAGAACATGATCGACCGCACAGAGCCTTGACCTCAACCCCATCCAATATCTCTGTTTCTAATGAAACCGAATTGCAAAAACTATTTTTAACCCCAAATACATCCACATACATAAAAGGAAAATTGTTGCCAGAGGTGGACAACAACTCCTTTAATATCTTTCTCACTGTATCTCTATGGCTAATCTCTGAGCTTTTATGTCCTCTCATGATCTAGATTCACACCCAAAAGACTGATGAATTCCCTGCTTCAGCTTTCATACAGGCCATCATAGCTTCTTTGATTGGCTGTGGTGTACCATGTGTACCATGTGGTTATCGGAAACATTATCGGAAACATGCCTAGCTTCATCCAAGGTCATGTGAGTCTTTTCTGAATGTTGCAATGTTCTGCAATGTGACATTTTTTGGCATTTTACACAAAGCAAATTGCCAATTGTTTGAATTTGCCGGGTTCAGCGAATTCTAATTTAATTCACATTGAATCTATTTGCTCATCTCTAAAGGGCAGAAATTTCAACAGGCACCCTTGTAGAAAGCCTTTCCAGAAATGCGGAAGCTTGGAGGACATTGTACCAAAACACCAAGATGTGTATCTGCAAATACAGCATTGTGATGAGATGAAACACTTACTAGAAAACAGCAGGTCTTGTCTTCTCTCACTTAGCTCCTCTTCCTCTCTTCATACACTTCATTGGGAAGCAGTAATCTGATCCCTCAGTGAGATGCAGTTCGTCTTGTCTTGAAAAGGATGAATTTTAGCAGAGTTTCACAATGAATAATCAGTAAGAGGAGATAAAACGGCTCATAGGTTGAGAAAGAAACATATTTTTTCTGATGTAAGATATATTACAAGGCTGAGCACTCATATAGGAGAGAGAACAGTTTTCCTGATCAAATATCGGGCTGACAGTTATGTGTATGCTCAGTTTTAGTTAGTTTATCAATATCGGATTGGGGGGGCTTCGGTATCCAATACCCGTACTGATTAGCTGAAAGGAGGACCATCAGAGGCCGGATTTATGCATTGAGGAGCTGGGCACCACAGCTCCATACACTGTTTAGTGGTCGTTCATGGGTACTGCAGCTCAGATGACATTCTTTATCTGCAGTATCTGAGAATAGCCACATCACAGCTTTGTACTTCAGGCAGCTAAGGGACTTGGTAACAGCTGATCAGTACTGCGTGACAGATCTCCAGATCTGATATTGATGACCCATCCTGAGAAAAGGTTATAGTAAGAGTGGAAAATCCCTCTAACTATATGGAATGTACAAAAATGTATGCACAAGCTAGATTTTGTCATGTAGCATTAGATTTATAGCACCATATCCAATCATAGGATATTTTTTGCTATTTTTCCAAATGGTATGGCTTGTCATACTAAATTTTCTTTTCCTAGTTGTTATAGAGGTAGTACATGATATAAGATTCCAGTAATAGCCGAAAACCCAGCATTTCATTTATCACTCAACCACTGCTGCCGTATACAAATGCCAAATCATCATCACAAAGAATTTTGAAATCACAAATTAAAATATTTTGAACTTACAATTACAATTTTTAATTTTGACAGAAGACAAATTATGTAAAACGTTGTGATTTTCTACTGCACAGACTAAATATATTTTGTAATTGCAACATAAATTTTGATTGTTCCCAGCAGAAAACTTTTTATTTGTGCGCTTTTATTTGTACATTTTTCTTCTATTTTTTGGGGGGTTAAACATCACTTTGACAGCACAAAAGGAAATATGTGACTGCAAAATAATTCCAGCAAATAAGGAATCTGAATTTGTTGCTGCCGCAATGAATTCAATTATCATAAAATATATTTTCTGATCACAATAGAAATGGTAACAATACATAATATAATATAATATATATGAAGTGCTTAACAAAAATAATTCCAAGTTGTAGGATTCTTGAGAACAAACTGTGCCCCGAGCATCCAAAGAAGAAATCCGACTGCTCCGATTTGTTAATGTGTCAATCAAACACTAAACTAAAGATAGACTCCACACTGCAGAATATTGGTGGTTATATCACCTAGGTATGAGAGATAGATAGATAGATAGATAGATAGATAGATAGATAGATAGATAGATAGATAATAGATAGAGATAATAGATAAATGATAGAGAGATAATAGAGATAATAGATAGATAAATGATAGATAATAGATAGAGATAATAGATAGATAGATAGATAGATAGATAGATAGATAGATAGATAGATAGATGCAGAGCATCACAGCTATGATAGAATGGTGTTAGGACACACAGAGCATTGCAGCCACGATAGAATGGAGACAGGAAACACAAAGCATCGTGGTATAGATAGATAGCTATAGATCAGGACCCAAGGCTTAAAAGCACACATTGCCCCATCACAGTGCCTCTGCCGGATTGTCTTCTTTCCATAATGCATTCTGGTGCTATCCCTTTCCCAATTAAATAAAGGACATGCATTTGGCTGTCTACATGATTGAAAACAGGAATCGTTACACCAGGCTGCATACATTCTTCCATCACTCTTGGTCCAGTTCTGACGTGAAAAGGTATCCGCATGGCTAAACTGCCTACTTTGCAGCTACCCATACCCCTACTCAGTAAGCTGTGATGCTCTGTATGTGTTGACACTTTTCTATCATAGCTGTGATGCTATGCATGTCCTGAGTCCTTTCTATGATAGCTGTGATGCTCTGCGTGTTCTAACATCTTTCCATCATGGCAGTTATGCTCTGTGTATGCTGATACCATTCTATCATAGCTGTGATGCTCCAAATCCTGAGTCCTTTCTATCATAGCAGCTATGCTCTGTGTATGCTGACACCATTCTATCATAGCAGTGATACTCCATGTCCTGAGTCCTTTCTATCATAGCTGCGATGCTCTGTGTATCCTGACACCATTCTATCATAGCTGCGATACTCCATGTCCTGAGTCCTTTCCATGATAGCAGCTATGCTCTGTGTATCCTGATACCATTCTATCATAGCTGCAATACTCCATGTCCTGAGTCCTTTCTATCATAGCTGCGATGCTCTGTGCGTCCTGACATCTTTCTATCACAGCTGCGATGTTCTGCATGTTCTGATCCCTGCCTATCATAGCTGCGATGCTCTGTGTATCCTGATACCATTCTATCATAGCTGCGATACTCCATGTCCTGAGTCCTTTCTGTCATAGCTGCGATGCTCCGTGTGTCCTGACATTTTCTGTCATAGCTGCGATATTCTGTCTGTCCTGACCCCTTTCTATCATAGCTGTGCTGCTGTGTGTTCGACACCTTTCTATCATAGCTGCGATGCTCTTCATGATGTGACGCCTTTCTATCCTAGCTGATGGGTGTATAATTATTATTATAGACTGCATTATATAAGGTGACTCATTATAAAGGTCTCTATGTCATAAATGACAGATATATACAGTCCAGCTGATCACACACAGGAGTGTGGGACTATCCTGCTGCTCGCCCATGCATTGCTAATGTATTGGATAATGCATTGCTCTCAAGGTGAGCAAAGGGTCAGTGGTTTCAGCACATCGGGGGGCCAGTTAAAAATCAATGCCAAGCAGGGAAGCCAACTCTGTACCAGCAGGGATACGGATGGCATGTCAGCAACAGTCTTAGCTATGAAAATCAAGCACAGCTTGGCTGAAGCTCAGATATGTCATCACTCCTTTCCTCTCAATGATCAGTTTCACGTTAGAGCTAACTCCTTCACTGTCCTAGACCACCAGGATTACAGGTATCAGACCCCTACTCTACCCTAGGCCTCCAGAGATAAAGACATTAAAGGGGTTTTATGAACATCATGAATTATTGCAAAAAAAAAAAAACAAGCAACTTTGTAATTTACTTGTTATTAGAAATATTCTCCATTCTCAAGAACGGAGGGATTTTTAATATTATTGTTTACTGCTTTTTGCCTAGAGAATCATAAACCTCTGAATTCTATCAGAGGTGGCTGGTCTCCTAGGCAAAGACTGTTTCATTTACAAGCTGTTTTTTTTTTTGCGTTTGCAATGACTACTCTGAAGCTTGCTGGTTTACTGGATCTGGTTTCCGTCCTCCTTGCACTCTTCTGATGCAGAGCGGCCGTGGAGCTGTGCATGGAATAATCAAAGATGTCACAACAACCCCTTTCAACTAACCTACAGGGAACCTAACATAAACAACTTCATTACTCTAGACCAATGGGGATCCTAAAATGAACTTATTCACTTCTCCAGACCACCAGGGATACAAACATTAACCTCGTTTCTGTTATAGACCACCAGAGAACATAACTTGAAACTCCTTACTGCTCTAGACCACCAGGAATACTAGTGTAGTAATCGCAGGCACGCGGATGCAGTGACGAGTTGGGAGACGGAATGAACTTTAAGATGTAACTTTTATATATATATATATATATATATATATATATATATATATATATATATATATATATATATATATAAATATATATATAGATGCCTATAGAGGCTATCTCGAGCAACCAAATAAGCTAACAGCAGTTATCCTCGCAGGGATCAAAACAAGAATACACTGGTAACACAAACATGACTAACCTGGTAAAGAACGGTCACTATAGGGCCGCGGTATGGCTGACTACAGGTCCTGAATGTTAACTACAATGTGTCACTTATCCTCTCTGACGTCTGGCAGAGTGCTGTTCGGCGATGCTTCGGCGTTTCAGCCGCTGGGCCCAGCCGACGAGGATCTAGCAGAGACTTCAGGCGTTCCTACGTCCAGGTGAAGTGGGGGCACAGCAGGCCCCTGGAGGGTTCCTCTGCGTTGTGCCTCCCGGTGGAGGAGACGGGCAGCAGCAGCAGCCGCGGGTGGCGGTGAACAGGCCGCAACCGTGGGCTGGGGTGAGGCAGCCACGGCGGCAGCGGACAAGCCGCAGCCACGGGCTAGAGTGGAGCAGCAGCGGCCATGGGTGGCAGCAGACAAGCCGCAGCCGCGGGCTGGGGTGAGGCGGCGACGGCCGTGGGCGACAGCGGACATGCTGCAGCCGCGGTCTGGAGTGGAGCGGTGGCGGCCACAGGCGGCAGCGGACAGGCTGCAACCGCGGGCTGGAGTCGGGTGGTGGCGGCCGCAGGTGGCAGCTGACAGGCCACAACCACGGGCTGGATCCTGGCGGTGGCGGCCGCTAGAGGCACGGACGGTCAGTCGGTGTTTCTATGCTGGACGGCTCGGTGCCATCTCCCTTCTGCCCACGCTGAGTCTCCCTTCAGTCTCTCCAGTCGCTGCTCCCCTCTCTTGTCTCTGGCTCTCGCTCTGGCTCTCTGGCGCCCTTTTGCTTCCTTGCTCCTTCTCTCCTGCTTCGTCGACTGCCCTCTGCTGGCGTCCTCAGCCCCTTTTATACTAGCTCCTCCCCCAACCTTTCTGGAACTCTCAGTGGTCCATCTCCTAATTATGGAAACAGTCCCCCTAGGAACCTTGGTGACAGTCCCCTTGGTTCCGGCCCGGGCACACAGCGGGGACTCCTCCTCCTACACTAGCACCATTTTTTTCATTGCTATGTATCAAAGGAGGATCTGGTATTAAGCAATTCACTTCCTTAGACCACCAGGAATACTGACATTAATCCAATTCATTGTACTGTATTATACCACAGGGGATGCAGACGATAATTTTCACTGCCCCAGACATGCGTGCTGCATGACTGCATTCAAATATGTGTCCATGGATCCAACAAAAATTACTAGATCTGGAGGATGATCCCTTACTGCCCTTTACCACAGGTATAGTAACATCAACTCTTGCATTACTGTTAACTAGCAAAGCTATTGAAGAAAATCCTTTCATTGCCCTAGATCAACAGAACAAAAATGACATGTTCTGACACAATCTTCTTCACTGCTCTAGGCCAGGGATATAGACATTAAAGATTGCACTACCCCATACCACCACATAGGATTTGCATGCCATAGAAGACACAGTTCACATGGTACCTATTGAGCCAAAGGTGTATGACTGACCTCTATTGATATTTCTTTGGGTATGTTAATGTTCTCTCATGTGGACAGGAGTGTGAGCAGCCTCTTCTTTCCTCAGCACCCTGAAATCTCCAGTATTAGATTAGAAAAACATGGTGGACAGCAGTGTGAGCAGCCACTTTTTACAGCACTAACCCTTGTTTCTCCAATTTTGGATCAGACAGAGAGAGTGGACAGCAGTGTGAGCAGCCTCTTCTTATTTCAGCACTCTTGGTAGCTCTAGTTTTAGATTAGATAGACAGTGTGGACAGCAGTGTGAGCAGCCTCTTCTTACCTCAGCACCCATGCCATCTTCAATATTATATTATAAAAACATGGTGGGCAGCAGTGTGAGCAGCCACTTTTTACCACACTAACCCTTGTTTCTCCAATTTTAGATCAGACAGACTGTGGACAACAGTGTGAGCAGCCTCTTCTTATTTCAGCACCCTTGGTATCTCCAGTTTTAGATCAGATAGACAGGGTAGACAGCAGTGTGAGAAGCCTCTCTTATGTGTCAGCATCCCTGATATCTCCAGTGTTAGATCATATAGACAGGGTGAACAGCAGTGTGAGCAGCTTCTTCCAACCTCAGCACCCCTGGCATCTCCAGTATTAGATCAGACAAACATGATAGACAGCAGTGTGAGAGACCTCTTACCTCAGCACACCTGGTATCACCAGTATTAGATTGGATAGGCATGATAGACAGCAGTGTGTACAGGCTCATTTTACCTCAGCACCCCTGGATATCTCCAGTTATAGATCAGATAAACAGAGTGGACAGCAGTGTGAGCAGCCTCTTCTTACCTCAACACCAAAAATCTGCAAAAACCCTAGTCCATGCCCTCATCATCTCTCGCCTTGTCTACTGCAACCTCCTGCTCAGTGGCCTCCCCTCGAACACTCTCGCACCCCTCCAATCTATTCTAAACTCTGCTGCCCGACTAATCCACCTGTCCCCCCGCTATTCCTCAGCTTCTCCCCTCTGTCAATCCCTTCACTGGCTCCCCATTGCCCACAGACTCCAGTTCAAAACCCTAACCATGACATACAAAGCAATCCACAACCTGGCTCCTCCATACATCTGTGACCTCGTCTCCCGGTACTTTCCTGCACGCAACCTCCGATCCTCACAAGATCTCCTTTTCTACTCCCCTCTTATCTCCTCTTCCCACAATCGCATACAAGATTTCTCTCGCGCATCACCCCTACTCTGGAACTCTCTACCACAACATATCAGACTCTCACCTACCATCGAAACCTTCAAAAAGAGCCTGAAGACCCACCTCTTCCGACAAGCCTATAACCTGCAGTAACCACCGATCAACCAAACCGCTGCATGACCAACTCTACCCTCGCCTACTGTATTCTCACCCATCCCTTGTAGATTGTGAGCCCTCGCGGGCAGGGTCCTCTCTCCTCCTGTACCAGTTATGACTTGTATTGTTTAACATTATTGTACTTGTTTTTATTATGTATACCCCTCCTTACATGTAAAGCGCCATGGAATAAATGGCGCTATAACAATAAATAATAATAATAATAACATCCCTAGTATCTCCACTATTAGATTAGATATACATTGTTTGGCAGCAGTGTGAACAGCCCCTTCTTACTTTAGCACTCCTAGAATTTCCAGTATTAGATCAGATACACATGGTGGACAACAGTATGAGCAGTCTCTTCTTCCCTCAACAGCACTGTAATCTGCATCAAGATTTAGCCTTAAAAACTAAAGGCATGGCCATAATGGTGCTGTGAGGCTTATTAATCTCAAACCTAATGTGAGGGGATCCGCTCAGTGGCTGATGTATATTCACATGGTGGCAGTCTTTTCTGATTCTCCACCACCCACCAAACTCCTCTGCTTCTTGTACAGGTCACTGATTATTCAGTGACCTGACTCCATTTCAAAATTTAATGCCGCTGCCATCATTGTGTGGGCAGCGCGTGCATAGTGTGGGTCAGTGTCCTGTATGCAGCACTTAAATAATATTTACTGAGCCGAAATCTCAATCTGTGCATGCACTGTCTTCGGTGCCATTTTATTGAAGTCCTAACTCACACTGCGCATGCACCACCCACACAATGATGACAGCAGCATGGAATTTTAGAAAGGAGGGAGGTCACTGAATAATAAGTGACCAGTACAAGAAGTAGAGGAGGCTGGTGGTGAAGGCGGAGCACCAGAAGAAGACCCCACCCTTATGTCCTGTCCCAAACACAGAAGACATCATTTTATGAAAACTTTACAAGGTGAGTATTCATCAGTCTGTGAGCGAATCCCTTTACATCAGGTATCATATTTATCGGCATCACAGTACCATTATGGCCATGCCTTTAACTTATAGGGCTAAATCCAGCTGAAAGGTTCTCTTTAACTCCTTTCCGACGTTGGGCGCAAATTTACGTCGATGTCGAAATACCTCCCTTTGATGTGGGCTCCAGCGCTGAGCCCACATCTTTCCCGGGACATGTCAGCTGTTTTGAACAGCTAACATGTGCCCAGAATAACCGCGGATGGAATCGTGATCCACCTGCGGCTATTAACTCGTTAAATGCCGTTGTCAACAGGGCCGCATCTATAATGAGGCAATTTGAGCCGACAGCTCAGGCGGCATCAAGTCCCTGAAGAGAGGGTGCGGCAGCGCGACGTCGCCCCCTGAAGTCAGATAACGTGCCATGCAACAGAGGCTGTATACAGGGAGAACTAGCACTGCCAGCATAGCTGAATCTGGCTGCTCTGCCCTGTGCGACCTCTAACCTATCACTAGACAACTCCCTCATGCAGCACAGCACACTCCAGCCCACATCATCCCTCCCCTCACATGACAAGTCACATGACAGTGACATCATCACAGGTCCTGTAGTCACTCCTCTCCGGCTAATGTTTGGGTTACAGCGAAGTTTGTGCAGCCAAAAAAGAGCCTTGTGCCCGGGTCTCCTGTATGTGCCGCCCCTCCCGTGTTGGGCTCCCCCATCACATGAAGTGCGCCCCCCGGCTATGCGGATAGCCCACTCAGTGTCCGAGATGCTGCTCTGCCCAGTCCATTCCCGCGGTCACACATCAGTGTGAGCCGGGCACAGCACAGTGTAGTGTCTGCAGTGCAGATGTGGAGTCCTCGTCCTTGACTCCTGCCTATAAGCAGTGATGGAGCACTGCTGCTGTTCTATCCAAGTCTGTGGGATCTGTACCCAGAGATTTCCTGCTGATCAGCATTACAACTCCCAGCATGTAGCATGTTGCCCACTGCCTGTTCTATTAGGTATCACCCCCTGTATCTGACTGGGTACCTGTCCAGTATGTGGCCCCGCTCTTCGACATTCACAATACAGCTCCCATTTGTCTGCTAATGGCCGCCAGGGCTGTGTGCCTGCTGCTGTGCCATGGACACGGCAAGGGATGAGCCTCGCTTCACCTCCATGCAGTATATTACAGATATATTCCTGTGCAGAAGTTTGAAAAGGCCGCCCCCGCGGCACGCAAAGGACACCCGCCTGAGCCTCACACTGTCTGACGCTGGCCAGTACCAGCATCAGAGAACAGCGCTCTTCTCACCAGTCCCCGGCTGGCATCCGCTCCAAGTCCTCAGCACCTCCGACACTGGCTGGACAGTGGACCCACCTCATCCTCCCCCCATCTCAGGTGAGTACCAAAATGAAAGCTTTTTTATGTATATACAGCATTTGCAGTTTGACTTGTATAATGTGTATGGACTGCTGTATGTACAATATATAGGTGATACTGCTGTATGTAATCACTGTCTGTATCACCTATATAATGTATGTACAGCAGTCTATATATGTTATATAGGTGATACTGCTGTGTATATATATACTGCGACTATACACTGCAATCACAGTATCACCTATATATTGTATATACAGCATTTGCAGTTTGACCTGTCTAATGTATATTGACTCTTGTATATACAATATATAAGTGATACTGCAGTTATATACAGCAGTATCACCTATATAATGTATATACAGTAGTCTCAATGTGATATATATATATATTCAGCAGTTGCGGTGTCTCCTATATGATATATATGTGTGTCTCCTATGTGATGTATGCATCATAATATAGTATAATACTGCCTTAATTATAATGTAGAGTTGTGTGTGTATATAGTGTAGAGCTGTTCATATAGTATATTTCTATGTATATAGCATAGAATCCACACTATATATGTGGCGCCCCTGAGGGTTCAGCCGCCACAGAGGTACTGCACCTCCTCCTGAGGTGTGGTACCCCACCATCCAGGTAAGGTGGAGACACCTGACCATGCTCCAACACCTACACCCCACACCACAAAGTAGTGTAGCAAAGCACCTTCGGCGGCTCCCTGCTTGAAGTATAGCATAGCACCCCTTGGTGGCTCCCTGCTTGGAACACGGCTGGGAGGTGGGTGGAGTTTAGTTTACATAAAAGAGCGGGAAGAGTTGAGTCAGTCATTCAGTTCAGTCATTCAGTCAGTGAGTGAGGATGTAGAAGGACAAAGAGTGAGACATAGAAGATCCCCGGGAGAGGGATGGAAGAAGGAAGTGCTGCAGCAGGCCACAGTGTTCTGGGTCTGCTGGCACAGGAAAGAGACAGAGAAAGGAAGCTTGATTCTCCATTGGGAAGAAGGATTAGCACCGAACGTGAGGAGAATAAGAGAACAAGGACTAGGGTTAGAGGAAAACCCTTCTCAAGTTCTAAGCGCAAGGCCGGGGTCCGGTCCCCGAGGTTGTATGGATACTAATGGTCCTGCAGCAGACACCGGAGGAATAGAAGTTGTCACCACTTTATTCCCACACAAGACTTGGGGGCACAAAGGCAACATAAGAGAGAGCTGGGACTTAGTAGCAAGGAGTCCCCGAAGCAGGCTACAGCTGTCTGCCGAACAAGTAGAGTTCATAGGAACATCTGACAGGAGGAACTCCAGTGTAACTCAGTATTAAGAGTACTTCATTCAAAGGCGCTATAAGAGGAGACGTTGAGAGAAGGCAAATATGTTGGCGGAGTGTTGGAAAGGAGTACTTCATCTTGCCTGGAAGTTGGCTGAGCTCCTGACCCGAAGGACACGGCACGGAGGCAGGCACCTGTACCTGCAACAGACTGTGAGTAAAGCTTTGGAAATACATGCCCTGGTGTCCTCCACTTATTCCTGCGCCAACCTGTCCAGCACTGCTACATCCCTTGCGCCCGACACTACACCATCTAAGTGTCACTTCACCTACACTGCCCTGGGACTACATCCCTGCCTGTGGAGGGCTACACCATCACTGCTGCACCCCACCATCTGTCCCAGAGGATGTGTCTGCTTACATCTCCATTGCCGAACACCACAGGTGGCGTCACAAATCACTTATAAACTTTCATCACCCTAAGCACACTGCAACCACTCCTTTTACAATGGGCGTCCAGGGCCACGGGTCGGGTCCCAGCTGCCGTGACATCTCCCATTGAAGCTCATCGGGCCCGGTACCAAGTACCCCACAGCCCTGGGAGGGCGACCCATATACACTGGCACATCTCTACACTATACAGTATATACACAGCTCCACTCTATATTCATTACCACAGTATATAGTGTGGAGCTGTGTACATTGTGTATACTCCTCCTGTCCTGTATACATGATGTAAATATAAGTATCTAAGTGTGTCTATATATATGAAAATAAGAAGCACTCCGACTAATTGTGGAAAGTGGTGGACTCTTTATTAGCCCATGTGGCAACGCTTCAGATCCATAGCAGAATATTTCTCTGCTATGGAACTGAAATATTACTACATGGGCTAATAAAGAGTCCTCCACTTTTCTCTTATTTAATTATTAAGCTGATTATTTTTTTTAATAAATGCCTTTGATTTAAGGGTGTGTATCCTAAAAGCATTTCACCCACTGGTTAATATTTGGTAGTGCTCAGTTATGACACCTATCAAGGCTGACATCAACACCCGCCGTCAGGGACATGGCATGCTATGGGGCTGGTAAGTCATGGGGCCCCAGTGCCAGCACCGACACAGTTGAAAACAATGAGTGAGGGAGCCATCCGCAGATGCTCCTGGGTCGCCCTCCCAGGGCTGGGGGGTACTCGGTACCGGGCCGGTGTAAGGGGAATGTGTCACAGCAGCGGTGACCCGGTCCATGGCCCTGGGCGCCCAAGCAATGGGGGAATGTAGTTAATGGAATTGAGTAGTTTGTGACGCCACCTGTGGTGTTCGGCAAGTGAGATGTTAAGCCGACGCTGCAGACAGATCCTCTGGGACAGATGGCAGGATGCAGCAGTGATGGTATTGCCCTCCACAGGCAGGGCTGATGTCCCAGGGCAGTGTAGTTGTAAGGGCTGTGGAAAGGCAAAGGCAGTGTAAAGGATGGTACCCAGATGTAGCGGTGCTGAATGGGCTGGCGCAAGAATGAATGGAGGACACCAAGGCTTGCAGTTCCAAAGCTTTACTCACAGTCTGAGGTACACAAGGGTGCCTGCCTCCAGGCCGTGTCCTCCGGGTCAGAGACTCAGCCAACCTCCAGGCCAGATGGGAAGCTCCTCTCCAACACTCCACCAACATGTACCTTTCCCGAACGACTCCTCTATTGCGCCTTAAGGTGTGAAGATCCCCAGTACCGTGGTACTCTGGAGTTCCTCCTGTCAGATGTTCCCAACAACTCCACTCGCATGGCAGACAGCTGCAGCCTCTCCCGGGGACTCCTCTCACCGGAGTCCCGGCTCTCTATTCAGTTGCTGTTGTGCCCCGAGTCTTAGTTGGGAGTAGTGCATTTACAGCCTCCTACTCCACCGGTGTCTGCTGCAGAACCACAAGCGTCCATACAACCTCGGGGACCTGGCCATGGCCTTGCGCCGAGAACCTATAGGCAGGGATCCTCTTCCAACCCACGTCTCCTCTCTGTTCTCCTACTCCTTCGCTCCATACTGATCCTTCTCTCTCTTATGGAAGCTTAGGTTGCAATTCTACGTCTTTCTCCTTCTGTTCCTTTCCCATGCCAGCTGGCTCAGATCACTGAGGCAGCTGCAGCACTCCTTCCTCCATCCCTTCTTCCAGGGATCCCCACTCCTCCCGAGTGGCTTCCTTCCTCACTGACCTTCTGTCAGACTCCCCTCCAGACTGAACCTCAATCCTACACTTTCCCACTCTCTTATATGTCTAAACTCCACCCACCTCCCAGCACATCCAGTGTTCCATGCAGGGAACCACCAGAGGTGCTCTGCTACTCTCTAAGCACTGAGCCGCAATGTGGTTGTGCAGAACAACCCCGTTGTGTGGGGTGCGAGTGTTGGAGCGTGGAAAGGAGTTCCCACCTTACCTGGATGGTGGGGTACCGCACCTCTAAACAGAGGAAGGTGCAGTACCTCTGTGGCGACTGAGCCTCAGGGGCGCCACACTCCCTCTCCCATCATTCCCCCTCTGTGTCTGAGCTCTGTGACGTCTTAGCTCAGAGGGCACAATTACATCACTACAGCGTATCCTTTGTGCCGAGCAAAGCAAAGGGTCAGAATACGCTGAGGAGACCAGAGCAGTGGGGTACAGAGAGAAGTGAGTATTTGATGATTTTTTTATGTATGTAGTATTATATAGGGCCCATTATACTGTATGAAGTAATATTTGGGGGCCATGATAGTGCTTGGAGTAAGATATGGGGCCATTATACTGTATGGAGCAATATATGGGGCCCCACTATACTGTATGGAGCATTATGTGGGCCCATTATACTGTATGGAGGAATATGTGGTGCCCATAATACTGTATGGATGGTTATATGGTGCCCATAGCACTGTATGGAGGACTATGTGGTGCCTATAATACTGTATGGAGCACTATGTGGTGCTAATAATACTATATGTGTCAGAAACACCGCACTGAACTTGCTCACTGAGCCAGTGCGCGTGTCCTGAGTAAAGCGAACTCTGCTCAAAGATACCTGTGGAGCGGGCAGCAGCCGAGTAGATGTGTACTTCAGAGCCGCAGGACCTGAAGCACGTGACTGCTTGGGGCGTGGCCTAAGCTCCAGAGAGCTAGGAGCTGCAAGAGAACTCCTAGCAGGGTAACTGCGAGACAAAGTTACCAAGGGGCATAGACAGGGAGGATAGTCAGGACGTAGCCAATGAGTCATACACAGAGATAGCTGCAAGGTAGAAGAGGGGCGAGCAGAGAGTAGTCAGATCACAGGCAATGAGTCATACACAGAGAGGGTAGCGCAGTACAGAATCAACAGGCAAACTCACAACGGGAAACAGAGCCGGGTCAGAACCATATAAACAAGCTATAACAACGAACAGACACACAGAGGTCAGCACACTCGGCCAAAGGCAAAAGTATAACTGGCAGGGATTGGAGCTTCCCAGGGGTTTAAGAAGCTCTCCCAGAACCAGAAAGAGGCCACAATCATTAACTCCAGGTGTGCAGGTCAAAACCTGCACTGAGCTCCAGACATTAACCCCTGACGTGCAGCTCAAAAACCTGCACTGGGATCATGACAATATGGAGGACTACGTGGTGCCAATAATGCTGTATGGAGGACTACGTGGTGCCAATAATGCAGTATGGAGGACTATGTGGTGCGTATAATACTGTATGGAGGATTATGTGGTGCTCATAATACTGTATAGAGGACTACGTGGTGCCCATAATTCTGCATGGAGGAATATGTGGTGCCCATAATTCTGCATGGAGGACTACATGGTGCCCATAATTCTGCATGGAGGGATATGCGGTGCCCATAATTCTGTATGGAGGACTATGCGGTGCCCATAATACTCTATGGAGGACTATGTGGTGCCCATAATTCTGTATGGACGACTATGCGGTGCCCATAATTCTGTATGGAGGACTATGTGGTGCCCATAATACTGTATGGTGGACTATACAGTGCCCATAATACTGTATGGATGACTGTGCAGTGTCCATAATTCTGTATGGAGGACTACGTGGTGTTCCATAATTCTGTATGGAGGAATATGTGGTGCCCATAATTTTGTACGGAGAGATACGTGGTTCAAAAAACACATCATTTGTAAGGTAACTCACCAAACCCTGACTAATGCACTGGCAGGATGCAGCAGACCTCCAGTGATAAAGGCTGGGGCAGCACAGGTGCATTTCACTGATGAAGACAGCCAGTAACCCCATCAAGGTCTGGCTGCCTAGTGGAAAAAATGCACACTAATAAGGCTTGCATAAGACATAAGTCACACTGATAAGTGTGATACATAGTGTCTGAGCGGCCTATTAATGACGCCCAATGTATTAGAAGGCGGGCTGCTCACCACTGTATACATGCATCACACAGAAAAACCAAGCCAACATGAAGGGCTCTAGCTGCATCCTGCAAAAATGATAAAAAGTGCAAAAAGATAAATAGATGTTTTTTTAATTTTGGAATTTTTTCCTCATGTTCGCCATTTAGATTTAGTGTTAGGGACTCACAATATCTGGGGACCCTTGACGTTGGGTTGTGAGCTTATCTGCTTTGGCCAAAATAGTAACTAATACCCCATATCTATTTATCTTTTTCCACTTTTTCATCATTTTTGCAGGATGCAGCTAGAGCCCTTCATGTTGGCTTGGTTTTTCTGTGTGATGCATGTATACAGTGGTGAGCAGCTCGCCTACTAATACTATGGGCGTCATTAATAGGCTGTTCAGACACTTTGCACCACACTTATTAGTGTGACTTATGTCTTATGCAAGCCTTATTAGTGTGCATTTTTTCCACTAGGCAGCCAGACCTTGATGGGTTACTGGCTGTCTTCATCAGTGGGTTGCACCTGTGCTGCCCCAGCCTTTATCAATGGAGGTCTGCTGCATCCTGCTAGTGCATTAGTCAGGGTTTGGTGAGTTACCTTACAAATGATGTGTTTTTTTTTAATTTTGGAATTTTTTTCCTCATGTTCGCCACTTAGAGATACGTGGTGCCCATAATTCTGTATGGAGGACTAGGCGGTGCCCATAATTCTGTATGGAGGACTATGCGGTGCCCATAATACTGTATGTAGGGATATGTGGTGTACTGTATGCTGTGCCAGGCCTGCCATTGCCATTAATGATCCCTCTTCTGGATTCTTCTGTGTGGTTCTTGTATGTGCAGTGATGGCGCTGACATCTTGTGTTCAGACATCTTTTCTCTATTTCTCTAAATTAAAATGTGCACTATTGTACAAATTTTTACAGGATAGACATAAATCTGTATGAACCAGATTAATTTCTACCGATTTTAAAAATTTACTAGGGGGGGCGCCGTTGTGCAGTTCGCCTCAGGTGGCAGAGAGGCTAGGCTGACCCCTGGCTGTCAAACGCTGACAGCGGCATTTAATTCACGCTTCCGGCCATTGAGACGGAAATCCACCCACCGGTGACCCCCGTCTCGTGATCGCTGGTCTCCGGTTCATTGGTATGACAACCACAGGTCTCCTGGAGACCTATATGGTTGTCAGTGCCGGCTTGCTGTGAGCGCCACCCGGTGGTCGGCACTCATAGCAAGTAATTCTGCTATATAGAGGTGATACGATCATCGCCTCTATGTAGCAAAGCCGATCGGGCTATGGCAGCTTCGAAACATGCCAAAAGTAAAAAAAAAATATAAAAGTTCAAATCACCCTCCTTTCGCCCCATTCAAAATAAAACATTAAAAAAATCAAACATTCACATATTAGGTATCACCGCATTCAGAATCGCCCTATCAACAAAAGAAAGGATTAACCTGATCGCTAAACAGCATAGCGGGGAAAAAGTGAAGACGCCAGAATTACGTTTTTAAAATGCAATAATGGACGACCAAAACATCATATCTGCACCAAAATGGTATCATTAAAAACGTTAGCTCGGCGCACAAGAAATAAGCCCTCACCCAACCTGAGATCAAGAAAAATGGAGACGCTACGGGTATTGGAAAATGGCACAATTTTTTTTTTTTTTTAACAAAGTTTGGAATTTTTTACCACTTAAATTAAAAAGAACCTGGACTTGTTTGGTGTCTATGAACTCATAATGACCTGGAGAATCATAACGGCAGGTCATCTTTAGCATTCAGTAAACCTAGTAAGAAAGCCAAACAAAAACAAGTGTGTGATTTCACTTTTTTTGCAATTTCATCGCACTTGGAATTTTTTTCCCGTTTTCTAGTATTTCTAGTACAAGACATGGTAAAACCAATGGTGTTGTTCAAAAGTACAACTCGTCCCGCAAAACACAAGCCCTCACATGGCCAAATTGACGGAAAAATAAAAAAGTTATGGCTCTGGGAAGAAGGGGAGCGAAAAACGAAAAGAGCTTCTACAGGAGCTTGAACTGGACATGGAAACAGCTCTGCAGCCTGGGGATTGGGAGTGAAAGAAGCCAAATAATCACATGAACTATATTACACTAATTCAAAACTTTGCAAAGGCAAATTAATAATTACATTTAAAAAAAAGTTTACTGAAGCATGAAATAAATAATATCCCAGGAGAACAGGAGGACAGCAGAACTTCAAGTCAAAATCATGTTTGCTGGCTGCAGTGCACAAAGCTTGGTGCTTACATCTTCTATTGGTAGAGAGGCACGGCATGGACGTTACCCATCAGCAGATTTACTCACTTCTCTTCCAAGGGCCGATCATAGGTTCTGTATCTCCTGCCCTTGTCTTAAGGCCTGCACCCTTCACCCTATTTCTCCACTGTACAAGGCAGTGTCCTCCCCAGTGGGTCTCAATATCCAGCTTTCTCTGTGTGACATTGGTGGCCGCGCCCGCCGATGCCCCTTCAGCGGCGGCGCCCGCCGCAGCGTCTCCTCACCTGCATGCTCCTGTCAACGTGCACGCCCGCTCTGCCTTCCACCCTGCTGCGGGCACGCACGCCGGCCTTAGGTCGCGGGCGCGCGTCCTCCCGCTCTCTTCCTCTGGTGGGGGGCGTCGCTGAGGGGGCGGGGCTGCAGGATGTACTTCCTGGCTCCAGGATATTTCAGGCGTCCTCCCTATGAGGAGGGCGCCTGGTGATCGTGTGGTAATCCTGCACCTTTCTGCCGCTACAGTTCCACTGTAGTCCTCACTTCACGTATTTTCCTTGACACCTGTCTGCTCCGCTTCTGTCCCTGTTCCTGTACCGTCCTCCTTGCCTGTCTGCCCCGCTCTGTCTGTGCTTTTCCCCAGTGTCTTCCCTGTCTGTCGGCTGTGTTAGACCCTCTCCGCCTGTCTCTCCGTACCCTTCCCTGCTGCTCCTATTGTTCCTCCTTCCGCCCAGGAACCCCAGCTCTAGTTCCTTAGTTCCGTCTGTCTCCCATACCTTTGCAGTCCTTCGAGCCGTCCCTCTTGGTTCCGGCTGTCGCGCCTCTGTCCCCTGTGGTCCTGCCCCAAACGATCCCTGTATAGGGGTCGGTCTTCACCTGGCGTGCTCGCCCCAGGGGCTCCAGATCCACGATCCAGAGGGTCCACTCTCGGACATAGCCTGCTCCTAATCGTCACAGTATCACCAGGCCATGGACCCCGCCAGTGCCGCGGCTGCTACACAGAAGGAGCAGCTTTTCTTACGAGAGAATCAGACCCGGATAATGTCCTTCATGAAATCCATGGACACCCGGCTCTCCGCCCTGTAAACCACTGACCCAGGGCATGCTCCCCTCTTAGACAGCCTCCAGCAGGAGCTCGCGCAGCAGCGCGATGCCCAATCTCATATTTTGGGTTATATGGCGTCCGTTGACGACCGACTGCTTGCTTTGCAGTCCTCTGCGGCCGCTTCGACCCAAGCCCGGGACGCTGTTTCATCTCCACCCCCCGACTGGGAAAGCCTCCCAGGTATAGCGGGGACCCTAAGTTATGTAGGGGCTTTTTAAACCAGTGCAGACTGCACTTCAAGCTTCTGCCCCAACAATACCCCACATATCGTGCCAAAGTGGCGTTTATTGTGTCCCATCCCGAGGGAGAGGCGCTGGCTTGGGTGAATCCTTTATGGGAGAGGGATGATCCCGTGGTTTCCAGTATCCAGAATTTTTTGGAGACGTTCCGCAAGGTATTTGATGAACCCGGGCGCCTAGCTTCCACTACGGAGGCCCTTTTTAACCTTCGCCAGGGATCCCTCACGGTAGGGCAATACGCCATCCGCTTTCGGACACTGTCTTCGGAGCTGGGGTGGAATAATGAAGCTCTTGTGGGTGCCTTCTGGAGAGGCCTTTCTAGTAAAATCAAGGACGAGCTTGCCAGGCGAGACACTCCCACCACCCTGGAAGATCTCATCTCTCTGGCTACTTGTATTGATCTGCGTTTTTTAGAACGCGCCAGAGAGTCGGCAAGGGAGAAAAGGCCCTTTAGGTTGTATCAAGCTCCTATTCCACATTCTTCCGCACTTCCTATTAGCTCCGCTCCCAAGCCCATGCAGATAGATCGTATCAAGCTGTCCGAGCAAAGGCGCAGGGAGAGGATGACAAATGGACTCTGTTTGTACTGCGGTGGAGGCAATCACTTTGTACGCACCTGTCCTGAGAAACAGGGAAACGCCTCCACCTAGGCCAGGTAAGAGAGGACCTCCTAGGTGATCATAACTCCTCTCTACCACTTACCCTTTCAGCTCTGATTATTACAGGTCGGGGGCGTGGATCTGTGGAGGCGTATGTGGACTCGGGTGCAGCAGGCAATTTCATTCGCCAAGAAGAGGTTGACAAACTCCAGATTCCGGTGGTCTTCCTAAGAAAACCGCTGTCAGTATTCCGGATTTTCTAAATCACCTTGTGAATGAATTTGCCCTTTGTCAAGATGGAGGTTGCTGGTCTTGTTTGCCCTACTTCCTGTTCATTTGTATAAAACCCGGCTCAGGTGCTGCCTTTCCTTGCTGGAGTATTCTGCTTCCTTCAGCTGTGCTGTTTGTTTCTTAGTGTGCTTCTGCTGTGGCTCTGGACATTCCCTGTTCTCTGTAGGGAAAGCTGCACTCATCTTTGGAACTTAACGCTTGGTTCACTTTATCTGGTAAGAACTGTGTTCCTGAACTATGTGTTGTTCTTAACCCTTCACTCTCCCCAATGAGAGCAGTCGGAACTGTCACCAACCGTATGCTTTAATGTGAACCTGTTCCGGGACTCACCTGTGTTCACGCCGCTCCTGGGATCAACTTGTAAATCAGCCTTTGGACTGTCCTGTGCTTTCGCTCATCTGGGATTTACCTATAGACTTGTTCTGGACTTCCCTGTGCTTGCTACGTACCTGGATTGGACTCTCTCTGCATCACTACGTTGTGAACTGCGCCACGTCATCTGAGTGTTACACTCACCTTTGGATCACATTTTTATGAGGACTCTGTCTTAGGAACTTTACTGAATTGCTATATAGCTTTAGGACTTGTCTTAGGACTTATCAGCATATTGTTTTTGGGTGTCACTGCTGTTATAAAAATGCACTATTTGCACTAAAGTAACCCGCTTCTGTCTGATCATTGCCCCATGCTATCAGAATCCTCGAGTTCCTACAATAGTATTACAGGATACTCCAGCTTAAAAGAGGATTCTGCTGGGGCAATGTCACAAGCAGACAAGATGTTTTCTATGATTAACTCCTTGCAGCAGGAGGTGGGGGCTATACAAAATAAACTCAGAGACTTGGAGTCCCAGGTGGACCACAATGCACAGGTTCACTGGATTCTATAAACAGATATGATTCTTGTCTTGGACTATAGGATTGAGTTTGGCATATGTATTTTTCTCGTCGTTTTGTATAATGACACTCACGCGAGTAAAGTCTATAGTCTCCCTGAATATTATTTTCAGGATAGGCATAATGCCTTCTTCTCTTTTCTTTATCTTTGTGGGATTGGTGCATATAAATGGCATACCATACATGTTTACTCCTCTGGACTTTTCATTTGATGTTATTCATTTTGAATGTTAGGGTACCATAAGTACATGTATTATATATATATATATATCACAGGTAGGCCTCAGTTGTGCCTTCATGTGAAGTGTATATATTTCAATGGGAACCAGGCAGTTATCAATATGTTTTTGGACATTGCCAACTGATTAGGTCAGTAGTGTGCCACCTTTTGTGTGGCTGGTTATAGTTTGTATGGGATGTTTTGCTACCCCTGAAATATGGGGGGCAGTGGCGTAGCGTGGGGGGGGCGGAGGGGGCGGTCCGCCCCAGGCGGCACGTGTGTGGGGGCGGCGCGGCGCGGCAGCAATTCAATTCCTCTTCTCTGTCACTCTGTGGCCTGTGGCAGAACAGCGCGGACTCCGCGGAGGCGCACAGTGCAGGCGCTTTCAAATTCTTCTAGTACCTGGCTTGCTGGACTGGAGCCTCGGCTGCTGTCCGCTCCTGAGCCGGTGCTGGGCGGCGGGCGCACTCAGAGACCCGTCTGCTCCTGGAGGAGGTGTTCACGCTGAGCCGGCGCAGCAGGACTCAGAGCGGATCCCGGGAGGGACACAGGAGCCGGTGAGTGAGGGGGACGGCGGGAAGCGCTGCCGGGTTGCCCGTGATATCTGTGAGGGGAGGACGAGGGAGACACGTGACCTGCCTGCGGCCTGCCACACACCGCCCGGTCAACCTGGTCCTTGACAGCCTCAGGCCTTGAGTCCTAGAGATTGACGAATGCTGAAGTTGGTTTCTTATTCGGCTATTTTTTATTTTCTGTTTTTTTCAGGTTTTTCAATAAAAATAAAAGTATATAATAAATATGCAATCATGTGTCCTTTTGTGAATACACTTAAAAACAGATAAAAAAAATTAGAAGGCTGGCACAGAAATGGGCATCAAAGTGGGCTATGAGGTATGGTATTGAAGGGGTTAAATGGCTTTGTGCCACTGATCTGACACGTGATTTACATACCTTGTGATGCCACACATGAAATTCATGTCAATCCAGCCTGGCACAAATGGGTTATGGCCATCAAAATTGGCATCAAAGTGGGCAGAGAACCAATTTTCACACATGTGAATAAGTAACAGCTAAATTTAAGGGGTTAAATGGCTTTGGGCCACTGATCTAACACCTGAACTGGCATCAAAGTTCTGATGCCCAGAACCCATTTGTGCCAGGCTGGAGTGACATGAATTTCATGTGGGGCATCACTAGGTATGTATATCAGGTGTTAGATCAGTGGCCCAAAGCCATTTAACCCCTTCAATACCATACCTCATAGCCCACTTTGATGCCCATTTTTGTGCTAGCCTTCTAATTTTTTTTATCTGTTTTTAAGTGTATTAAAAAAAGGACACATGATTGCATATTATTATATACTTAGAATGTTTTATTTTTATTGAAAAACCTGAAAAAAACAAAACAAAACCCAAGTTTCGAAAATAATTTGTACTTTCTGTTTTTTTTCTGTCACATTATTAAAAATTATTATAAAAAAAGCCATTAGGTCTTCATCCAGCATCATCAAGAAGATGAAAGTCTATAAATTTAGAAATAATAACAGCAGACATCTTTGAGTGTAGTGTGGTCTTTTCAGATGCATCCGGATTATCAACGACCAAAGGGGCGGCAAATTTTTCGACCGCCCCGGGCGCCACAAACAGTTGCTACGCCACTGATTGGGGGCCACTCCCTTTATATAAGTTCAGCTTCTTCATGCTGCGCTCATTATTATAACAGGTTTGGATTGAGTATATTGGTGTTGATCAAGCTTTAACAAGCAATAATAATAATTATCCACTATTAGAGTACTGGGGGTGGTCTATATGAGAAGGTTTATCCCTCTTAGAATCATAGAATCATAGAATCGTAGAGTTGGAAGGGACCTCCTGGGCCATCTGGTCCAACCCCCTGCTCAAAGCAGGATTCGCTAAATCATCCCAGTCAGATGTCTGTCCAGCCTCTGTTTGAAGACTTCCATTGAAGGAGAACTCACCACTTCTCGTGGCAGCCTGTTCCACTCATTGATCACTCTAACTGTGAAAAAGTTTTTTCTAATATCTAATCTGTGTCTCTTCCCATTCAGTTTCATCCCATTGCTTCTAGTCTTTCCTTGTGCAAATGAGAATAAAGTTGATCCTTCTACAATGTGACAGCCCTTTAGATATTTGTAGACAGCTATTAAGTCTCCTCTCAGTCTTCTCTTTTGCAAACTAAACATTCCCAAATCCTGCAACCTTTCCTCATAAGACAGGGTTTGCAGACCGGTCACCATTCTGGTTGCTCTTTTCTGAACTTGCTCCAGTTTGTTGATGTCTTTTTTAAAATGTGGTGCCCAAAACTGGACACAATATTCCAGATGAGGTCTGACCAAAGAGGAGTAGAGGGAAATAATGACTTCACGTGATCTAGACTGTTTGCTTCTGTTAATACATCCTAGAATTGCATTTGCCTTTTTTGCTGCTGCATCACACTGTTGACTCATATTCAGTCTGTGATCTATTAGTATACCCAAGTCTTTTTCACATGTGCTGTCACTTAGCCCTATTCCTCCCATTCTATATATGCTTTTTCATTTTTATTGCCCAGATGTAGTACTTTGCATTTCTCACTGTTAAAAACCATTCTGTTAGTTGCTGCCCACTTCTCCAGTTTATTTATATCTTTTTGAATCCTCTCTCTCTCTTCTCTAGTATCAGCTATCCCTCCTAGCTTTGTGTCATCAGCAAATTTAATCAGTTTACCCTCAATTCCTTCATTCCTTCAGGTGTTTGGTCAGGCTCTCCAAGATCTACGTACCAGGACAGAAGTCCAGGAGGCCTTACCCACTGAGCATATACCGTCTCCCAGTATGCCCAAGTTGCCCCCATTCCAGTTTAATGGTGACCAAAGTCAATTTCGTGGGTTTGTTAATCAATGCATATTATTTTTTGATGTACATTCCTCTTACTACCGGTCTGATAGATCTAAGGTTTTATGTATTATTATGTTGTTGACATCGCGGGCTCTGGCTTGGGCAAATCCTATGGTTGAAAGTCATGATACCCGTCTAAATAATTTGGATGATTTTCTGACATCCATGGCGCAAATGTTCGACGATCCCAACCGCCGTGCCGCCGCTGAATCTGCCCTGCTGTCATTACGCCAGGGGAAGCTCTCAGTCATAGAATATGTTACTGATTTTAAGAGGTTAGTGGTGGATACCAACTGGGACAACAATGCTTTACTGCCAATTTTCAAGAAAGGTTTATCCAGTGCAATCAAGGATGAGCTAGCTCGTTCCGAGTCCCCACAGGAGTTCGAGTTGTTTTTACAACACTGTGTGCGTATTGACATTCGCCTAACTGAACGCAGACAAGAGAAATGGGCAGCTTTAAATCGCATTGCTAATTTTTCTCTTCCATCTAGGGAAACTACAGGCAAAAACCCACGGGAGACCGAGGAGGTGCCTATGCAAGTGGACTCGCTACAAAGACGTGAGAATAATGAACGCCGGGAATGCCGTTTCCGTGAACGATTATGTTTTTATTGCGGTCAATCAGACCATTTCCTCATTAATTGTCCTAAATGTCCCAGGCGACCTAACAAGATGTTAGCGGCAGTAGGGTATTATGACAATACGGACGCTGAGTCTGAGGTTTCGGAGACCAGTCTACACCTAGACGCTGTGTTTCCCCCAACATTGATTTCGACTTCCCCTAAAGATCAAGGGGAAAAATATTCTCATTGTTCTCATCCTATTCAGATTCTGTGGGAAGGTCAGTGGATACCCAGTTCTGCCATGATAGACTCTGGAGCAGGTGGGAATTTCATGGATTCTTCTTTTGCCAGGAAACATGGTATAAGGACACAACCAAGAGCTTCGCCAGTCACCATGGAAACGGTGGATGGTTCCCCATTAACTTCTGGACCAGTAGACCGGGAAACGGTGCTCCTGGAGTGTAGAATGGAACCAGACCATCAGGAAACCCTTTCATTTATGCTAATATCTTCTCCTCATTTTCCTATAATTTTAGGAATTCCCTGGCTATGGTCGCAAAATCCAAACATCAATTGGGAAACCAAGGAGATATCCTTCCCCTCGAAGGGTAGTCCTACCATCTGTCCAACTGACACGGTTCCAGTTACCCGGGACGTGGAAGAGGCAATAAAGGTACCTACTCTCCCTCTGGTTTACCAGGAATTCGCAGATGTTTGTGACAAAAGGAAGGCAGACCAACTCCCACCACATAGACCATATGACTGCCCCATAGAATTGCTTCCAGGGGCAGCGATCCCTTTCGGCCATGTTTACCCGCTGGCAGCTCCAGAACTAAAGATATTACGAGAGTATATAGATGAGAATCTAGCCAAGGGGTTTATCCGACCATCCTCTTCACCAGCGGGAGCCCCCATATTCTTTGTAAAGAAGAAAGATGGGACTCTAAGACCTTTCATTGACTACCGGGAGCTAAATAAGGTAACCATTCGTAACAGGTACCCGTTGCCGCTAGTTCCTGAAATGTTGGAAAGAGTTTGTCAAGCCAAGGTGTTTACCAAATTAGACCTTCGTGGGGCATATAATTTACTCCGTATACGTCCCGGAGACGAATGGAAGACAGCTTTTAGATGCCGGTATTGACATTTTGAATATTTAGTGATGCCATTCGGACTGTGTAACGCTCCTGCTGCTTTTCAACACTTAGCCAATGATATCTTCAGGGATTTATTGGACCATTATGTGGTAATTTACCTGGATGACATCTTAATTTTCTCTGATTCTCTACAGGAACATGTCAAGACCGTGCTCAGACGCTTAAGAGATAATCAGTTGTACATTAAACTCGAAAAATGTGAGTTTCATTGCTCCGAAATTCAATTTCTGGGCTATATAATTTTCCCCAGGGATTGAACATGGAATCCAGCAAGATCCAGGCGGTCATAGACTGGCCGGTACCAGGAAACATCTAAGAGGTACAACGATTTATTGGTTTTGCTAATTTTTATAGACGTTTTATCCGGAATTTTTCGGAAATTGTCCGTCCCATCACTCTCCTTACTAAGAAGTGGAAGAAGTTTGTATGGTTAGTTTAAGATTAACACACTGGCGCCAGTCCACTTGGACAGAGAAGGAAGGTCCACTATTCCCAGATGCAGCTGGTGAATAACAGGCTCTGTGCTGGTGCCTGTTTAAAAGAGCTACAGCTGATAAGAAAAGAAATACACCGCGCTATACTGGGAACTGAAAAAAATAATATAACTGAGTACTTACTTGCTGGTGTGTGAAAAAATCACGTGGTGGTGGATGTATAGCAGTATTCTGAGACTATTCACCTTGTCATAGATGTATATATTTGGATGCCAAAACTGCTGAGTAGATAATATAGGGTTAAATGGGGGTGAGCCCGTTAGTGTGTTACAGAGGGAAAAAATAAAAAAATAAATAAATAAAATAAAATAAAATATGAACTAATCTTGATTTACTCACTTAAGGAAATCAGAACCATATAAAATATATGCTGTAAATGTAGCCATTGCCAAGTATTAAGATTGGAATGTTGCTGCCTGTTTCTGATGTAAAAAATCTAATAGTTGAAAAATAAAACAAAAAAAAAAAAAAAAAAAGAGAGGGATAAATAGATGTTTGAGATGATAACTGAATGCTGACCTTACTGCATGCCAATTTCAACAGGCGAGGTCAGAATGATTAATCCTGTGCAAAACAAATGATGGCACAGTTCCTGCAAAGTGAATGAGCGTTAGTGACAGCATGTGCCCACTAGTGGAACGAGGTGCTTAATTCTGGTGCACTTACTTGCAGGGCCAGTGCTCAGTGAGGCAGGCTTGGGTGCTCAGCGTGGGGGCTGGGGCTGCTGCTGCTAATCCGTATGGACGTGGAGACCGCCGTTGCCTCGCGTGCTCCGGCCAAGAGCAACGCTGAGGGACTCGGCGTGTGATGGGGCAGGGCTAGCGTGACGTCACACTGACAACCCTGATGAAGAGAGTAGCTATCTCTCGAAACATGTCGGTATTGTGCTGCCTTTGAGCCACCATCTTACCCCCAGTGTGACGTCACGCTAGCCCTGCCCCATCACACGCCGAGTCCCTCAGCGTTGCTCTCGGCCGGAGCACGCGAGGCAACGGCGGTCTCCACGTCCATACGGATTAGCAGCAGCAGCCCCAGCCCCCACGCTGAGCACCCAAGCCTGCCTCACTGAGCACTGGCCCTGCAAGTAAGTGCACCAGAATTAAGCACCTCGTTCCACTAGTGGGCACATGCTGTCACTAACGCTCATTCACTTTGCAGGAACTGTGCCATCATTTGTTTTGCACAGGATTAATCATTCTAACCTCGCTGTTGAAATTGGCATGCAGTAAGGTCAGCATTCAGTTATCATCTCAAACATCTATTTATCCCCCTCTTTTTTTTTTTTTTTTTTTTTTTGTTTTATTTTTCAACTATTATATTTTTTACATCAGAAACAGGCTGCAACATTCCAATCTTAATACTTGGCAATGGCTACATTTACAGCATATATTTTATATGGTTCTGATTTCCTTAAGTGAGTAAATCAAGATTAGTTAATATTTTATTTTATTTTATTTATTTATTTTTTTTTTATTTTTTCCCTCTGTAACACACTAACGGGCTCACCCCCATTTAACCCTATATTATCTACTCAGCAGTTTTGGCATCCAAATATATACATCTATGACAAGGTGAATAGTCTCAGAATACTGCTATACATCCACCACCACGTGATTTTTTCACACACCAGCAAGTAAGTACTCAGTTATATTATTTTTTTCAGTTCCCAGTATAGCGCGGTGTATTTCTTTTCTTATCAAGTTTGTATGGTCTTCGCAAGCCCAGGAAGCCTTTGACAGCCTCAAGGTTTGTTTTACCACGGCTCCGATATTAATGCATCCGGATCCTGCACTGCCTTTCATCGTGGAGGTGGACGCTTCTGACTGTGCACTGGGAGCTACTGTATCCTCTCACAACGAACCGGAGACAAAGGTTTGCTGCACCCGTGTGCCTTCTTTTCACGCAGGTTATCTTCTGCTGAACTAAATTATGACATTGCAGATAAGGAACTTTTGGCAATCATTTCCGCCTTTAAAGAATGGAGACACCATTTGCAGGGAGCTACTCAACAGGTAGTAGTGCTTACAGATCATCGTAATTTGGAATTTCTTAAATCCGCCAGGTGTCTTTCTCCTCGACAAGCTAGGTGGAGTTTGTTCTTGAACCAGTTTGATTTTATTATCTCGTACCGCCCAGGTTCACGTAATGGGAAGGTGGACTCCGTGCCTGGGACCCCGTCTAAGACCATGTTGTCTGATGCCAATTTCATAGGAGTGCTCCAGGACCAGGACTTGTGGGAGGAGATCAAGCTGGCCTATGACGGTGATGTATTTCTTGCTGCTCCACCTGACAATGTGAATCTTGTCTTTCAGAATGGTGTGTGGCTTAGAGATCGACGTATTTACGTCCCAGAGGCTGTGAGACTTCGAATCCTCAAATTGGTCCATGACTCCGTATTGGCTGGTCATAGGGGGGTACAGAAGACTCAGGAATTTTTAAGTCATTTTTTCTGGTGGCCTACCTGCTTAAAAGATGTGAATGAGTATGTCCGCTCTTGTGAAGTTTGTGCCCGGTACAAAGTTCCTCGTGTTTCACCTACTGGTCTTCTCAAACCACTACCCGTACCATCTTGCCCTTGGTGGTCTATTTCGATGTACTTTATTGTGGAGTTACCCACCTCTGGCGGTAAAAACACTATTTTGGTGGTAGTGGACCGTTTAACGAAGGCGGCCCATTTTATTCCTTGTACCTGTCTCCCCTCAGCTACAGAGACAGTGGATCTGGTTATCCAGAACGTTTTCCGACTGCATGGGGTACCAGATGAGATCATCTCTGACAGGGGAATACAGTTTACCTCTAGGTTTTCAGTCATTTGCAGGATGACTGACTGAAGTTACTTCCTTTAGCGGAGTTTTCGTACAACAACTCACAGAACAGTTCCACGAAGGTAACTCCTTTTTTTGCCAATCTGGGATATCATTCAAATATTCTCCCTAGGTCTCCGGTTGTCTCTTCGGTACCGGCGGTTCAAGACAGAGTGGAGCTGTTGCAACGTAATCTTGAAGTTTTGAAGGACTCCCTGACTGTAGCACAGGAGCGTTACAAGAAGTTAGCTGATAGGTTCCGGAAACCAGCACCATTGTATAAGGTAGGAGACTCGATTTGGTTGTCTACCAAGAATCTAAGGTTGGGTGTTCCTTCGCAGAAACTGGGACAGAAGTTCATCTGTCCGTTCAAGATTACCGGGATTGTGAGCTCCGTTGCTTGTCGGCTGCAGCTACCACGAACTCTAAAGGTACACCCAGTATTTCATGTTTCTTTATTAAAACCGGTTTCTCCTAACAAGTTTCAGGGACGTATCGTACCTCCTCCTCCACCAGTGTTGGTTAATGGCGAAGAACAATTTGTGGTCCAGGACATTATTGATTCAAGACTTCATCGAAACCGGCTTCAGTATCTAGTTAGATGGCAGGGTTACTCTCCTGAAGACGATTCCTGGGAACCAGTAAGTAACATCAATGCTCCCCTGAAGGTTGCTCAGTTTCATCGGAGATACCCAGACAGACCTGGTCCGGGATCGTCCTGAGGCCGTTTCTGGGGGGGAGTAATGTCAGTATTCCGGGTTTTCTAAATCACCTTGTGAATGAACTTGCCCTTAGTCAAGATGGAGGTTGCTGTTCTTGTGTGCCCTACTTCCTGTTCATTTGTATAAAACCCGGCTCAGGTGCTGCCTTTCCTTGCTGGAGTATTCTGCTTCCTTCAGCTGAGCTGTTTGTTTCTTAGTGTGCTTTTGCTGTGGCTCTGGACATTCCCTGTTCTCTGTAGGGAAAGCTGCACTCATCTTTGGAACTTAACGCTTGGTTCACTTTATCTGGTAAGAACTGTGTTCCTGAACTATGTGTTGTTCTTAACCCTTCACTCTCCCCAATGAGAGCAGTCGGAACTGTCACCAACCATATGCT
Organism: Dendrobates tinctorius; assembly: GCF_039654945.1. Classification (NCBI taxonomy): domain Eukaryota; kingdom Metazoa; phylum Chordata; class Amphibia; order Anura; family Dendrobatidae; genus Dendrobates; species Dendrobates tinctorius. Next base: position 1,642,940 of record NW_027361761.1, on the reverse strand, counting down.
TTAATGTGAACCTGTTCCTGGACTCACCTGTGTTCACACCGCTCCTGGGATCAACTTGTAAATCAGCCTTTGGACTGTCCTGTGCTTTCGCTCGTCTGGGATTTACCTATAGACTTGTTCTGGACTTCCCTGTGCTTGCTAATTACCTGGATTGGACTCTCTCTGCATCACTACGTTGTCAGCTGTGCCACGTCACCTGGGTGTTACACTCACCTTTGGATCACATTTTTATGAGGACTCTGTCTTAGGATCTTTACTGAATTGCTATATAGCTTTGGGACTTGTCTCATTTCAGGTTATCAGCATATTGTTTTTGGGTGTCACTGCTGTTATAAAAATACACTATTTGCACTAAAGTAACCTGCTTCTGTCTGATCATTGCCCCATGCTATCAGAATCCTCGAGTTCCTACAATAGTATTACATCCGCGTGCAATCACCTCCGTCGATGGCAAACCTCTACCCAAACTCATCACCATGGTTACTGCCGAAGTTGACCTGCAAATTGGTGCACTCCACCTCGAGAGAATAGCCTTTTATGTCCTGCCTCAATTGTCCCATGCTGTTCTCATAGGGTTACCCTGGCTCAGGCTGCATGAGCCAGTGGTCGACTGGCGCTCAGGAGAGATCTTGCGTTGGGGGCACTCCTGTCATGAACGCTGTCTGCGGGCCCTAGTTCGTCCTCATTCTTTGCCTAGGCCAGTCGATCTCCCGGGCCTTCCTGTACCATATAACGCATACGCCGATGTTTTCAGCAAGAAGGAAGTGGAGTCTCTGCCACCACATTGGTCCTATGACTGCCCTATCGACCTGATTCCCAGAGCTGTTCCTCCCAGAGGAAGAACGTATCCTCTCTCCCCAGCAGAGACCACGGCTATGACGGTATACATACAAGAAAACCTGGCCAAGGGGTTTATTCGGAAATCCTCATCTCCTGCTGGTGTGGGTTTTTTCTTTGTCTGGAAAATGGATGGATCACTGCGACCATGCATTGATTACCGGGGCTTGAACAACATCACCGTTAAGAATCGGTATCTGCTCCCGCTGATTCCAGAACTCTTCAACCGGTTGAGAGGGGCTCGGATCTTCACGAAGTTGGATCTGCGGGGAGCCTACAATCTGATCCGGATCTGCGCAGGGGATGAGTGGAAGATGGCCTTCAATACCCGTGATGGGCATTATGAGTATCTAGTCATGCCATTCGGTCTCTGCAATGCTCCGGCTGTGTTTCAGGAATTCGTTAACGAGGTGTTCTGGGATCTACTCTACTCCTGCGTGGTGCTGTACTTAGATGATATTCTCATCTTCTTGCCCGATCTGTCCTCTCATCGGAGGAGCGTACGCATGGTCCTGCATCGCCTTCGAGAGAATCAGCTCTACGCCAAAATTGAAAAATGCTCTTTGAGCAAACGTCGTTACCCTTCTTGGGATATATCGTCACAGATTCCGGCCTGAAGATGGATCCAGAGAAACTCTCTGCGGTACTCAAGTGGCCTCGTCCCATTGGTGTAAAAGCCATCCAGCGTTTCCTCGGATTCACTAACTATTACCGACAATTTGTGCCTCATTTTTCTACAATTACCAAACCCATCACGGCCCTGACCCATAAAGGAACAAAGTCAAACAGCTGCTCCCCCGAAGCTGAAGACGCCTTCCTTACTCTGAAACATTCTTTTGCATCAGCACCAATCTTACATCGCCCGGTAGCCAGCAGGCCCTTCGTCTTAGAGGTGGATGCCTCCTCCACCGGGGCTGGAGCGGTTCTGTCCCAGCAGGCCTCATCTGGATGTCTGGTGCCTTGCGGGATTTTTTTCAAAAACCTTTTCGCCTGCGGAGTGCAATTACTCCATTGGAGACCAGGAATTGCTAGCCATTAAGATGGCCTTGGCGGAGTGGCGATATTTACTCGAGGGGGCAGTGCACCCCTTCACTATCTTCACGGACCACAAGAATTTGGCCTATCTGCAGTCCGCCCAAAGACTCAATTCCTGGCAAGCCAGATGGGCTCTGTATTTTTCCCGTTTTGATTTTAAGCTTCACTTCCGACCTAGCAATAAGAACATCAAAACGGATGCACTTTCCAGGTCTTTGCAGTCGCCAGAGAGGGATGAAGATCCATCGTATATTATTGAGCCTGCTAAAGTTATCACTGTGGCTCCTGTGAATTTCTCTACTCCTCCACCAGGCAAAACCTTTGTTCCTCAAGACAAACGTTCAGAGGTGCTGCGCTGGGGGCATTCCTCCAAAGTTGCTGGGCACGTTGGGACTAAGAAGATCTTCTTGCTGCTTTCCCATTATTACTGGTGGCCCGCCCTTCGCTAGGATGTGATGGACTATGTAGCCTCGTGCACGACCTGTGCCCAGAACAAGGTTGCAATGACTCTGCCCTCCGGACTTCTTCACCCATTACCAGTTACAGAAACTCCTTGGCAGCAAATTCCTATGGGTTTTGTGACTGATCTCCCTCGCTCAGCTGGATGTACCACCATCTTAGTCGTAGCAGATCGCTTCTCCAAGATGGCCCATTTCATTCCCTTACCCGGACTGCCGTCAGCCCCGAGGTTGGCCGAGATCTTCATCCACCAGATCTTCAGGCTGCATGGTCTTCCTCAGCGGATCGTGTCGGATCGAGGGGTCCAGTTTACCTCTCGATTCTGGAGGGCTCTCTGTCGACTTATGGGTACATCTCTCGATTTTTCCTCTGCATATCATCCTCAGACCAACGGGCAAGTGGAGCGAATTAATCAAGTGTTGACTACCTTCTTACATCACTTTTCCAATGCCCATCAAGACAACTGGGTCTCTCTCCTACCCTGGGCTGAATTTGCGCATAATAATCATCCTAGCGAATCAACCGCCAAATCACCATTTTTTTGTGGTAACAGGTCAGAATCCTGGTATTCCGCTGCCCTTTTCCACGTCATCAGGAGTTCCTGCAGCAGATACTCTTGCCAAAGGATTTTCGCAAATTTGGAAGGAGACCAGGGAGGCGCTCGAGAATGCCAGTGCCCGAATTAAGAAACATGCGGACAAGAGACGGAAGGACCATCCTGGTGACAAAGTCTGGCTTTCAACCAAACATATCCACCTGAAAGTCCCTTCTTACAAGTTAAGTCCCCGATACATTGGGCCTTTTGAAGTGATTGGACGCATTAATGAAGTGGCTTATAAACTGAGGTAGCCTGCGTCGCTCCGGGTTCCTAACGCCTTCCATGTCTCACTCCTGAAACCTGTGGATCTGAATCCGTTCCAACCAGTTTCCACTACCTCTCCTTCACCAATTGGCTTGGATGACGTCTTTGAAGTAAAAGACATTTTGGCCATGAAAAAAGTCAGGGGAGAAACTCTTTTTCTTATCGATTGGAGGGGTTTTGGTCCCGAGGAGAGGTCCTGGGAGCCTCGAGAGAATGTCAATGCCCCCCTTATCATGAAAAGATTTCTGGCCAACCTCAGAAGGGGAGGACGTAAAGAGAGGGGTACTGTGACATCGGCGGCCGTGCCCGACGTTGCCCCTTCAGCGGCGGCGCCCGCCGCAGTGTCTCCTCACCTGCATGCTCCTGTCCACGCGCATTCCCGCTCTGCCTTCCGCCCTGCTGCGGGCACTCATGCCGGCCTTAGGTCGCGGGCGCGCATCCTCCTGCTCTCTTCCTCTGGTGGGGGGCGTCACTGAGGGGCGGGGCTGCAGGACGTACTTCCTGGCTCCAGGATATTTCAGGAGTCCTCCTTATGAGGAGGGCGCCTGGTGATCGTGTGGTAATCCTGCACCTTTCTGGCCGCTACAGTTCCACTGTAGTCCTCACTTCACGTATTTTCCTTGACACCTGTCTGCTCCGCTTCTGTCCCTGTTCCTGTACTGTCCTCCTTGCCTGCCTGCCCCGCTCTGTCTGTGCTTTTCCCCAGTGTCTTCCCTGTCTGTCGGCCGTGCTAGACCCTCTCCACCTGTCTCTCCGTACCCTTCCCTGCTGCTCCTATTGTTCCTCCTTCCGCCCAGGAACCCCTGCTCTAGTTCCTTAGTTCCGTCTATCTCCCATAGCCTTGCTGTCCTTCGAGCCGTCCCTCTTGGTTCCGGCTGTCGCGCCTCTGTCCCCTGTGGTCCTGCCCCAAGCGATCCCTGTATAGGGGTCGGTCTTCACCTGGCATGCTCGCCCCAGGGGCTCCAGATCCGCGATCCAGAGGGTCCACTCTCGGACGTAGCCTGCTCCTAATCGTCACACTCTGGCAAGGTCTCTCTTCCATTTTTCTATCCCCTGGGGTTCATGCATCATCCACTTCCTGCTCCCCTGTGGGCATTATTACCAGTATTCCTTCCTACAGGGGATGCAATCAATAAGGCTATGCAGTCTTTAACCATAGCATCAATGCAACATGAGCAGAGCCTTAAAAAGCTCACAGCAGTGGATTCCATTCATACCTTTGATATGATTTAATCCTACTCTAGATAATTAGGTTTTAGGTTATTGACACACACAGCAGAGCCTTATGTACACTGTCTGTATATCAGTCCGTGGAGGCTTTACAAGCTCCATCAGATGCTGTGCTCATGAAGCCATGAAACCACAGGCATACGGTGACTCCTTTGAGTCCTCATGAATTTTGATTTAATCCTAAAGATGTCAACTTCGGAGAGGTCTACATAGGATGATCCATGAGCAGCAGATCACCGCAAAAATGGGGGTGGATTTTTTGAAGGGCATTGCTTTTGCAAAATTGCTAACTTGATTGAGACCATTGACCAGACTTTATGCTAATCATTCACTCTCTACCTGTCCTCCATATGTAATGCGGAGTCTGTCACTCTCTGCTTGTCCTCCACATGTAGTACGGGGTCTGTCACGCTCTACTTGTCCTCCATGTGTAGTGTGTGGCTTGTTGCTCTCTACTTGTTCTCCATGTGTCATGCGGGGTCTGTCACTCTCTATTTGTCTTACATGTGTAGTGCAGAGTCTGTCACTCTCTACCTGCCCTCCATGTGTAATGAGGGGTCTGTCACTCTCTACTTGTCCTCCATGTCTAGTGCGGGGTCTGTCACGCTACCTGTTTTACATGTGTAGTGCAGGGTCTGTCACTTTCTACTTGTCGTACATGTGTAGTGAGGGGTGTGTCACTCTCTACCTGTTCCACATATGTAGTGAGGGGTCTGTCACGTTCTACTTGTCCTCCATTTGTAGTGTGGAATCTGTCACTCTCTACTTGTTTGTTTTATATGTGTAGTGTGGGGTCTGTCACCCTCTACCTGTCCTCCATGAGTAGTGCGGGGTTTGTCACTCTCTACCTGCCCTCCATGTGCAGTGCAGGATCAGCCCCTCTCTACCTTTACTCCATGTGTAGTGTGGGATCTGTCACTCTCTACTTATCCTACATGTGTAGTGTGGGGTCTGTCATACTCTACGTGTCCTCCATGTGTAGTGCGGGGTCTGTCACTCTCTACCTGGTTTACATATATAGTGTGGGATCTGTCACTATCTACTTGTCCTCCACATGTAGTGCGGAATATGTCACTCTCTACTTGTCCTACATGTGTAGTGCGGGGTCTGTCACTCTCTAATTGTCCTCCAAGTATAGTGTGGGGTCTGTCACTTTCTACCTGTCCTCCATGTGCAGTGCGGGATCAGCCCCTCTCTACCTTCCCTCCATGTGTAGTGTGGGATCTGTCACTCTCTACTTATCCTACATGCGTAGTGTGGGGTCTGTCACTCACTACGTGTCCTCCAAATGTAGTGCGGGGTCTGTCACTCTCTCCCTGGTCTACATATATAGTGTGGGATCTGTCACTATCTACTTGTCCTCCACATGTAGTGCAGAAATTGTCACTCTCTACTTGTCCTACATGTGTAGTGCGGGGTCTGTCACTCTCTACCTGGTCTACATATATAGTGTGGGATTATTATTATTATTATTTATTGTTATAGCGCCATTTATTCCATGGCGCTTTACATGTAAGGAGGGGTATACATAATAAAGTACAATAATCTTAAACAATACAAGTCATAACTGGTACAGGAGGAGAGAGGACCCTGCCCGCGAGGGCTCACAATCTACAAGGGATGGGTGATAATACAGTAGGCGAGGGTAGAGTTGGTCGATCGGTGGTTACTGCAGGTTATAGGCTTGTCGGAAGAGGTGGGTCTTCAGGCTCTTTTTGAAGGTTTCGATGGTAGGTGAGAGTCTGATATGCTGTGGTAGAGAGTTCCAGAGTAGGGGTGATGCGCGAGAGAAATCTTGTATGCGGTTGTGGGAAGAGGAGATAAGAAGGGAGTAGAGAAGGAGATCTTGTGAGGATCGGAGGTTGCGTGCGGGAAAGTATCGGGAGACGAGGTCACAGATGTATGGAGGAGACAGGTTGTGGATGGCTTTGTATGTCATGGTTAGGGTTTTGTAATGTAGTCTCTGGGCAATGGGGAGCCAGTGAAGGGATTGACAGAGGGGAGAAGCTGGGGAATAGCAGAGGGACAGGTGGATTAGTCAGGCAGCAGAGTTTAGAATAGATTGGAGGGGTGCGAGAGTGTTCGAGGGGAGGCCACAGAGCAGGAGGTTGCAGTAGTCAAGGCGAGAGATTATGAGGGCATGGACTAGGGTTTTTGCAGATTCTTTGGTGAGGAATGAACGGATTCTTGAAATATTTTTGAGTTGAAGTCGGCAGGAAGTGGAAAGGGCTTGGATATGTGGTTTGAAGGAGAGATCAGCGTCAAGGATTACTCCGAGGCAGCGAGCTTGTGGGACTGGGGAGAGTGGGCAGTCATTTACTGTAATTGATAGGTTCGTAGGGGGGGTCACGTGAGATGGGGAAAGATGAAGAATTCTGTTTTGTCCATGTTGAGTTTCAGAAATCTAGCGTAGAAGAAGGATGAAATAGTGGACAGACATTGAGGGATTCTGGTTAGTAGGGAGGTGATATCTGGTCCAGAGATGTAGATCTGTGTGTCATCAGCATAGAGATGATACTGAAAGCCATGAGATTCTATGAGCTGTCCCAGGCCAAAGGTGTAAATGGAAAACAGCAGGGGCCCAAGGACTGAACCTTGTGGGACTCCGACAGATAGGGGGCGAGGTGAGGAGGTGGTGTGTGAGTGGGAGACGCTGAATGTCCGGTCTGTTAGGTATGATGACATCCAGGATAGGGCCAAGTCTGTGATGCCGAGGGATGAGAGAGTCTGTAATAATAGGGAATGGTCCACTGTGTCAAAGGCAGCAGACAGGTCCAGGAGGAGGAGGACAGAGTAGTGTCGCTTGCTCTTGGCGGTTAAGAGGTCATTGGTGACCTTAGTAAGGGCAGTTTCAGTGGAGTGGTGTGACCGGAAGCCAGATTGTAAGCGGTCGAGGAGGGAGCAAGAAGGGAGATGGGAGGACAGTTCAAGATGGACGTGTTGTTCCAGAAGCTTGGAGGCGTAGGGGAGAAGTGATATAGGGCGATAGCTAGATACAGAGGATGGGTCAAGAGAGGGCTTTTTGAGGATAGGTGTGATGGAGGCATGTTTAAAGCTTGAGGGGAAAACACCAGTTGTTAGTGATAGGTTGAACAGATGGGTTAGGGTTGGGATGATGTCATGTCGGACACTGTTCACACCAGGGTGTCTGGCAGACAGCGGTAATACCCTGTTGGGTATTCTGTTCCAGTCGGGATAGGGTTAACCAGGTTGTCATGCTGGCTGAGGGATGGGCCACGCCCTTGGTCTTTAAATAGTTCGTCCTGACTATGGGCGTCGCCGACTATAGCTTTAGCCTAGTGCTAGCAATACCGGTCAGCAGTGGTGGTGTTGGAGCGTCTGATAACTGGTGCAGTATATCCCTCAGTGGTTCTTTCTCCAATCTGTTATATATATATATATATATATATATTTGGTTGCCCTTGCACATTATTGTATTCCCTTGTGTATTAACTGTGTGGTGTTTCTTTTACCCCTGTACATACGTATTTGTGGGGTCTGGTGTCTGGTCCCCTCACTGGGTGGAGGGTGGTGGGTTCAGCTTAGGGCTGGACAGGAGACAGGGACAGGGTGGAGGCTCAGGCAGGCACACCTTCAGTGTAAACCCTGGGTAGAGGGACAGACAGGGTTCCCCTAGTCTGAGGGACATCGCAGGGGTCCCGGGGTTTCTGCCTAAAGTAACCTAGGCATACCATGACATTATAGTCGGCCCAAATAATAAAGTGAGAGAAAAAAAAAAAAAAAAAAGGTATAGATAGGGAATATAGGGGTTACTTACTATGGATCCTATACTTTCCCTAACCAAGCAGCTGGAGGCTCTATCCATACAGGTCACTGAACTCAGGGGGGCGGTCCAGCAACAAGGCCTGTCAGCTCCTGCAGTACCTGCTGAGGCTGCAGCCAGGGCAGCTGAGCCCAAGTTTCCCCTTCCTGAACGATTTGCTGGTGATCGTGGTAAGTTCACGGTGTTTCGTGAATCATGCAAATTGTATTTCCGTATGCGTCCACATTCCTCAGGTAATGAGGCTCAACGCGTGGGCTTGGTGATTTCTTTGCTGAGTGGTGACCCACAGGCCTGGGCCTTTTCACTCCCTTCAGACTCACCGGCATTTGAATCTGTAGATTTTTTTTTCTCTGCTCTGGGTTTGATCTATGACGATCCGGATAGATTAAACTTAGCAGAGTCTAAGATACGCTCACTGCTACAGGGTGATCGACCAGCTGAGGATTACTGCACGGAATTCCGGCGCTGGGCAGTGGACACGCAGTGGAATGACCCTGCCATGCGCCCAAACAGTGGCTTTCCCCCACATACGGGGTATCGGTGTGCACAGGAGAAATTGCCCAACAAATTTTGTGATCCTTTTTCTCTTGTTATGCTCGTAAAAATAAAAAAGTTAGGGTCCAAAGAAATTTTTTTTGTGAAAAAAGTAAAATGTTCATTTTTTCCTTCCACGTTGCTTTAGTTCTCGTGAAGCACCTGAAAGGTTAATAAACTTTTTGAATGTGGTTCTGCGTACCTTGAGGGGTGCAGTCTTTAGAATTGTGTCACTTTTGGGTATTTTCTGTTACAATGACCCCCCCAAACTCACTTCAAATCTGAGGTGGTCCCTAAAAAAATGGTTTTGTCAATTTTGTTGGAAAAATGAGAAATCACAGGTCAACTTTTAACCCTTATAATGTCCTAATAAAAAAAAAAGATTTTTTCCAAAATTGTGCTGATATAAAGTAGGTATGTGGTAAGTGGTATTTATTAACTATTTTGTGCGATATGACTCTCTGATTTAAGGGCACAAAAATTCAAAGTTTTAAAATTGTAAAATTTTCAAAATTTTTGCCAAATTTCCTTTTTTCATAAATAAACGCAAGTCATATGGAAGAATTTTTACCACTAACATGATGTACAATATGTCACGAAAAAACCTTCTCAGAATCTGTGGGATCCATTGAAGCGTTCCAGATTTATAACCTCATAACTTGGATAGAATTGTAAAAATTGGCCTGGTCATGATGTACAAATTTGGCTCTGTCATTAAGGGGTTAATCAAAAGTTCTTGGAATAATAACTTCAGCAAATGGATGTGTTAAAAAAAATGTTCCCGTGCTGAGATAATCTTTTAAAATTGCTGTGTACTGTGTAATAGCGGTGTCTGACCGTACAGGAGCATGGTCTTAAGGAACAAAAGGTCAAGGACCAATGCATTATAGTAAAGTTAAATCAACTTGCCAGCCATTGTCAGACCATCTAACTACCTTGTGTCTCCGAATACTTCTGATCCTGGCTTATCTCTCCTGAGAACAGAAGGATGGGGCATTTAAATTCAACATGTCTGATCTTTTTCTCCTCTGACATCATCTCTCTCCCAACAGAGAGAGACTTGAAGCAATGGGATGAAACTGAATGGGAGGAGACACAGATTAGATGTTAGAAAAAACTTTTTGACAGTTAGAGTGATCAATGAGTGGAACAGGCTGCCACGAGAAGTGGTGAGTTCTCCTTCAATGGAAGTCTTCAAACAGAGGCTGGACAGACATCTGACTGGGATGATTTAGCGAATCCTGCTTTGAGCAGGGGGTTGGACCAGATGGCCCAGGAGGTCCCTTCCAACTCTACCATTCTATGATTCTATGATTCTATGACCCTGCGCTTAGAAGTCAATTTTTGCATGGGGTTTCTGGAAGGGTTAAACAGACTCTCTGTGACATCGGCGGCTATGCCCGCCGATGCCCCTTCTAGAGCAGCGCGCACCGCAGCGTTTCCCTACCTGCGCGCTCCCGTCCGGCCTCGCGCCCGTCGTCCACGCTCCCTCACGGCGGCTCCTGGCTTCCGCTCTCTGTCACGCGCTCGCCCCCTCCCGTCCTCTCTCTCCAGCTGTGGGCGGCGCTGAGGGGCTGGCCTGGTGCACGCACTTCCGGGGGCTGGTATATTTCAGGCGTCCTCGCTGTTAGGAGGACGCCTGATGATTGTGTAGCAATCTGGCCCCTACAGTTCGTCTGTAGTTAGTCCTATCTCTGCCTATCCTTCCTGCCTTCCTCTGTGTCGTCCTCCCCGCTCTCCCCAGTCTGTCCAGGCTCTCCTTTTCTTCCATTCCATGTGCCGTCCCCTGTCTCCAGTTCGCCTTGATTCCTCCTCTTGCCATTCCGTATTGAGTCCTTCCCTGAGCCACCTGTCCCTGCTAGTATATCTGTCCTCTGCTTCCCCAGGCCTTTTGTTCGTGGAGCCGTCCCTCTTGGTTCCGGCTGTCGCGCCTCCGTCCTCTGTGGTCATGCCCCAAACGGTCCCTGTATAGGGGTCTTCACCTGGCGTGCTCGACCCGGGGGCTCCGGATCCGCGATCCAGAGGGTCCACTCTCTGACATAGTTTTCGTCAGCACTACAGTATCATCAGGCCATGGACCCCGCCGGTGCCGCGGCGGCCACTCAAAAGGAACTGCTTTTCCTAAGGGAAAATCAGACCCGTATCATGTCATTCATGAAGTCCATGGACACCCGGCTCTCCGCCTTGCAAACCGCTGACCCAGCGCATGCACCTCTCTTAGTCAGTCTCCAGCAGGAGCTCGCACAGCAGCGCGATGCGCAATCTCACATTTTGGGGTATATGGCGTCCGTGGATGATCGGCTGCTTTCTCTGCAGTCCTCTGCGGCCGCTTCTAACCAAGCCCGGGACGCTGTCTCTTTCCCTCCTCCCCGTCTTGGTAAGCCGCCTAGGTACTGTGGGGACCCAAAATTGTGTAGGGGATTTTTAAATCAGTGCAGATTGCACTTTGATCTTCTACCCCAACAATACCCCACGGACCGTGCTAAGGTGGCCTTTATAATCTCCCATCTAGAGGGGGAGGCGCTGGCTTGGGTGAATCCGTTGTGGGAGAGGGATGACCCGGTGGTGACTAACATCCAGAGTTTTTTGGAAACATTCCGTAAGGTTTTTGATGAACCCGGACGCCTTGCTTCCTCTACAGAGGCCCTTTTTAACCTCTGCCAGGGGTCCCTTACTGTAGGGCAATACGCCATCCGTTTCCGGACCTTGTCCTCGGAGCTGGGGTGGAATAACGAAGCCCTGGTTGGTGCTTTTTGGAGAGGCCTTTCTTGTAAAATCAAAGACGAGTTGGCCGGGCGTGACCTCCCTACCACCCTGGAGGATCTCATCTCCCTGGCTACCCGTATTGACCTGCGTTTTCAGGAACGCGCTAGAGAGTCAGCCAGGGAGAGGAGGTCCTTTAGGTTATACCAAGCTCCCATTCCGCGCACCGTTGCCCTTCCTAGTAACACTGTCCCCGAGCCTATGCAGGTGGATCGCATCAAGCTGTCCGAACAACGGCGTAAGGAGAGGATGACTAAGGGACTCTGTCTATATTGTGGAGGGGCCAATCACTTCGTACGCACTTGTCCTGAGAGACCGGGAAACTCATCCGCCTAGGCCAGGTAGGAGAGGGCCCCCTAGGTGATCTGACCCCCTCTCTCCCACTTACTCTTTCAGCTCTGCTTATTACAGGTCGGGGGCGTGGCTCTGTGGAGGCGTATGTGGACTCGGGCGCAGCAGGCAACTTCATCCGCCAGGAGGAGGTTGACAAACTCCAGATTCCCGTGGTCGTCTTAAGTAACCCTCGAGCAATCACCTCCGTCGATGGCAAACCTCTTCCTGGGCTCATCACCACGGTTACCATTGAAGTAAAGCTACAAATTGGCGCACTTCATTCTGAGAAGATTGCCTTCTATGTCCTGCCTCAATTATCCCATGCCATTCTCTTAGGACTTCCTTGGCTTAGGCGGCATGAGCCAGTCATCGACTGGCGCTCCGGAGAGATCCTACGCTGGGGGCACCCCTGCCATGCTAGCTGTTTACGTACCCTGGTTCGTTCCCATCCTCAGCTTAGGCCAACGGACCTCCCCGGCCTTCCTGCTCCATACCACGCCTACGCTGATGTTTTCTGCAAAAAGGAGGCGGATTCCCTGCCTCCGCAGCGGTCCTATGACTGCCCCATCGACCTGATTCCTGGAGCGGTTCCTCCCAGAGGTAGAACTTACCCTCTTTCTCCTGCCGAAACCTCTGCCATGACGGAATATATCCAAGAAAATCTGTCCAAGGGGTTTATCCGGAAATCCTCCTCTCCTGCGGGCGCAGGTTTCTTCTTCGTCCGGAAGAAAGACGGATCACTGCAGCCTTGCATTGATTACCGGGGTCTAAACAATATCACCGTTAAAAATCGTTACCCCCTTCCGTTGATTCCTGAGCTCTTTGACCGTCTGAGAGGAGCCCGGATCTTCACGAAGTTGGATCTGCGGGGAGCCTACAATTTGGTCCGGATCCGTGCAGGGGATGAGTGGAAAACGGCCTTCAATACCTGTGACGGGCATTATGAATACCTGGTTATGCCCTTCGGCCTCTGCAACGCTCCCGCTGTATTTCAAGAATTTATCAACGAGGTATTCCGGGATCTACTCTATTCCTGTGTGGTCATCTATCTTGACGACATTCTCGTTTTCTCGCCCGACTTGTCCTCCCATCGCAAAAGCGTACGCTTGGTCTTGCACCGCCTTCGAGAGAACCAACTCTACGCCAAGATTGAGAAATGCCTTTTTGAGCAGTCGTCACTGCCCTTCTTGGGATATGTCGTCACCGATTCCGGCCTAAAGATGGATCCCGAAAAACTCAGTGCGGTACTCAAGTGGCCCCGTCCAGTGGGGATTAAGGCCATCCAGCGGTTTCTTGGGTTCGCAAATTATTACCGTCAGTTTGTGCCTCACTTTTCTACGGTTACCAAACCCATCACGGCCTTGACCCGCAAGGGAATGAAGCCCAACAGCTGGTCCCCTGAAGCTGAAAACGCTTTCCAAGCCCTGAAACGTTCCTTTGCGTCAGCACCCATTTTGCATCGGCCTGTGACCAGCAGGCCCTTCGTCCTGGAAGTGGATGCCTCCTCCACTGGAGCTGGAGCAGTCCTGTCCCAGCAGGCTTCATCCGGACGGTTGGTTCCTTGCGGCTTCTTTTCTAAAGTCTTCTCACCTGCGGAGTGCAACTACTCCATTGGAGACCGAGAATTACTGGCCATTAAGATGGCCTTGGCTGAATGGCGGTATTTACTCGAGGGGGCTGTACATCCCTTTACCATCCTCACTGACCACAAGAACCTGGCTTACCTGCAGTCTGCCCAAAGACTCAATGCCCGGCAGGCCAGATGGGCCCTGTACTTCTCCCGCTTTGACTTCCAACTTCATTTTCGTCCTGGTAATAGGAACATCAAGGCCGATGCCCTTTCCAGGTCATTACAGTCATCGGAGAAGGATGAAGTCCCATCCCATATTATCGAGCCTACCAAAATGATCACCGTGGCCCCTGTGAATTTTGCTATTCCTCCGCCCGGTAAGACTTTCGTCCCTCAAAAAAGACGTACGGAGGTGTTGGGCTGGGGGCATTCCTCCAAAATTGCAGGGCACGTTGGGACTAAAAAGACTCTCCTACTGCTGTCTCGGTATTACTGGTGGCCCACGCTTCGCCAGGATGTTATGGACTATGTTGCCTCGTGCACAATCTGTGCCCAGAACAAGGTGGCTAGGACCTTGCCCGCCGGTCTTCTTCACCCATTGCCAGTTCCTGAGGTCCCCTGGCAGCAGATCGCCATGGATTTTGTAACTGATTTACCCCGCTCAGCCGGATGTACCACCATCTTAGTCGTAGCAGATCGTTTTTCCAAAATGGCCCACTTCATTCCCTGACCGGGACTACCATCCGCTCCGAAGTTGGCCGAGATCTTCATCCACCAGGTCTTCAGGCTGCATGGTCTTCCTCAGCGGATTCTGTCTGATCGGGGGGTCCAGTTCACCTCCCGCTTCTGGAGGGCTCTCTGCCGGCTTATGGGTACATCTCTCGACTTCTCCTCCGCATACCATCCTCAGACCAACGGGCAAGTGGAGCGAATTAATCAGGTGTTAACCACCTACCTACGTCATTTCGCCAACGCCCATCAGGACAATTGGGTCGCGCTCTTACCTTGGGCTGAATTCTCGCACAACAATCATCCCAGCGAATCTACCACCAAGTCACCTTTTTTTGTGGTAACCGGTCAAAACCCAGGTATTCCGTTACCTTTCTCCACGTCTACAGGAGTACCCGCAGCCGATTCTCTTGCTAAAGAATTCTCGCAGATTTGGAGAGAGACCAGGGACACGCTCAAGGGTGCCAACAACCGAATAAAGAAGCATGCAGACAAAAGACGGAAGGACGTGCCTCCGTACCATCCAGGTGACAAAGTCTGGCTTTCAACTCGACATATCCGTCTGAGAGTTCCCTCTTATAAGCTGAGTCCTCGGTACATTGGGCCGTTTGAAGTAATTGGACGCATTAATGAAGTGGCTTACAAACTGAGGTTGCCTGCTTCGCTCCGGGTTCCCAACGCTTTCCATGTCTCGCTCTTGAAACCCGTAGTCCTGAATCGGTTCCAACCAGTTTCCATCGTCCCACCTTCACCTGTTATCTCGGACAACGTCTTCGAGGTCAAAGACATCCTGGCTATGAAAAGAGTCCGGGGTAAGACCCTTTTTCTTATCGATTGGGTGGGTTTTGGTCCCGAGGAACGGTCCTGGGAACCCCGGGAGAATGTCAATGCTCCCCGGATTCTGAAAGTTTTTTGCCAATCTCAGTAAGGGGGGACGTAAGGAGAGGGGTACTGTGACATCGGCGGCTATGCCCGCCGATGCCCCTTCTAGAGCAGCGCGCACCGCAGCGTTTCCCTACCTGCGCGCTCCCGTCCGGCCTCGCGAACGTCGTCCACGCTCCCTCACGGCGGCTCCTGGCTTCCGCTCTCTGTCACGCGCTCGCCCCCTCCCGTCCTCTCTCTCCAGCTGTGGGCGGCGCTGAGGGGCTGGCCTGGTGCACGCACTTCCGGGGGCTGGTATATTTCAGGCGTCCTCGCTGTTAGGAGGACGCCTGATGATTGTGTAGCAATCTGGCCCCTACAGTTCGTCTGTAGTTAGTCCTATCTCTGCCTATCCTTCCTGCCTTCCTCTGTGTCGTCCTCCCCGCTCTCCCCAGTCTGTCCAGGCTCTCCTTTTCTTCCATTCCATGTGCCGTCCCCTGTCTCCAGTTCGCCTTGATTCCTCCTCTTGCCATTCCGTATTGAGTCCTTCCCTGAGCCACCTGTCCCTGCTAGTATATCTGTCCTCTGCTTCCCCAGGCCTTTTGTTCGTGGAGCCGTCCCTCTTGGTTCCGGCTGTCGCGCCTCCGTCCTCTGTGGTCCTGCCCCAAACGGTCCCTGTATAGGGGTCGGTCTTCACCTGGCGTGCTCGACCCGGGGGCTCCGGATCCGCGATCCAGAGGGTCCACTCTCTGACATAGTTTTCGTCAGCACTACACTCTCCTAATGTATGAGACTCCCGCCTCTCTGGAGGCTGCGATGGCACTTGTAGTACGCATAGACCGACGTCTCCGTCAGGGGGCGCTGGTTTCGTTGCCTCCGGGAGGTGGGGGAGTGGTCGGTGAGGTTGCCTCGGGTGAATCCGTGGAACCCATGCAGATCGCTGGTATAGCACAGTCACCGAGTAACAAGCCTAAACGTCCTTGGCACAGAAGGCAGGGGCTCTGTTTTTTTTGTGGCAAAGGAGGACATTTTATTAACGCTTGCCCCCTGGTACCTAAGAAGGGCGCGCCGGCGGAAAACTGATAGGCTCAGAGGGTTTGGAGGAGTCTAGTCTGAGCCTTTGTGTATCCTCTGTCATGGTTTCCCAGTGTATGCTCCCTGCTAGGGTGGTACTTGGGGGGCAAATGCTCTCTATTACAGTATTTATTGATAGTGGCTCAGCTGCCAATCTCATTGATGAGAGGTTCGCGCAAACAGCGGGATTTCCGGTGGAGAAATTGCCGAACCCCATCCGGGTGGTTACCATCAATGCTTCCCCGTTGTCTCAAGGGGAGATCACAGAGTGTGTGTTGGATATACAACTCCACATCGGAGTATTACACTCAGAGCGGGTAACTTGTAAGGTGCTTAGTAACTTACCGGCTCAGATGGTTCTGGGCTTTCCATGGTTGTCAATGCATAACCCTGTTATTGATTGGAAGACCCAGGACATAATTCAGTGGAGCAGGGAGTGTCAGGAGAGGTGCCTGGCTACATGGATTTCCGCTTTGACCCCCAGTATCCCGGAGCCGTTGCTGGATTATGCGGATGTATTTTCTGAGAAGGGTTGTTCGGAACTACCACCGCATTGCCCCTATGACTGTGCTATTAGGTTGAAACCAGGGGCCAAGTTACCTAAAGCTAGAATGTTTAATATCTCAGGTCCCGAGAGGCTAGCTCTCAAGGAATACATTGCGGATAGCCTGAGCAAGGGTCATATTAGACCTTCCTCTTCTCCTCTGGCTGCTGGCTTCTTCTTTGTTAAAAAGAAGGATGGCGGTTTACGCCCGTGTCTGGATTTCAGAGAACTCAACCAGATTACGGTCCGTGATCCTTACCCTATGCCACTTATACCCGATTTATTCAACCAAGTGGTTGGTGCCAGGTGGTTCTCCAAACTGGACCTCAGGGGGGCGTACAATCTTATAAGAGTCCGTCAGGGGGATGAGTGGAAGACAGCGTTCAATACCCCTGAGGGTCACTTTGAGAGTTTGGTAATGCCGTTTGGGTTGACTATGGCACCGGCCGTCTTTCAACACTTCATTAATGATGTCTTCTCTCAGTTGTTGGGGAGGTTCGTTATAATTTATCTTGACGACATCCTCATTTTCTCTCGCGACCATGATACACATATAGAGCATGTTAGACAGGTTCTGCAGTTGCTCAGAGAGAACAGGCTCTATGTCAAGCTTGAAAAATGTGTGTTTTTCGTACAGGAGCTACCGTTCTTGGGTTATATAATCTCCGCCTCAGTTTTTAAGATGGACACCGCTAAGGTGCAGGCGGTACTACATTGGGATCGGCCTGATAATCTTAAGGCGCTTCAGCGATTTCTTGGCTTCTCCAATTACTATAGGAAATTTATTAAGAACTTCTCTATGATTGCCAAACCACTGACTGACATGACTAAGAAGGGTACCGACTTTTCTGACTGGTCTGAGCCTGCGGTACAGGCGTTTGAATTCCTCAAGAATAGTTTTGCCTCAGCGCCCATTCTGGTGCAGCCCGATGTCTCCTTACCGTTTGTCGTGGAGGTGGATGCGTCGGAGGTTGGAGTGGGGGCTGTACTGTCTCAGGGCCCTTCTTGGGCCAAGTTGCATCCGTGTGCCTTCTTCTCCAAGAAGCTGTCGCCTGAGGAGCGTAATTATGATATTGGCAACAGGGAACTATTGGCCATCAAATTGGCATTTGAGGAGTGGCGACACTTTTTGGAGGGGGCTGTTCATCAGATTACTGTGATAACCGACCATAAGAATTTGCTTTATTTAGAATCTGCTAGGCGCCTGTCCTCCAGACAGGCTCGCTGGGCATTATTCTTCACCCGGTTCAACTTCATTGTTACCTATCGACCTGGGTCGAAGAATGTTAAGGCAGACGCTTTATCCAGGTGTTTTCCTGGTGGAGAGTTATGTGAAGAGCCGGTGCCTATTCTCCAAAAGGGTGTGGTGGTATCTGCCATCACGACAGAGATTGAGGCAGAGATTGCGGAGGCTCAGGAGGTGGTACCGCCGGGGTTGCCTGCTAATAAATCTTTTGTGCCGCTACATCTACGCTCTAGAGTGTTGGGCGAACATCACGACACGGTACTGGCAGGTCATCCAGGGGTTAAGAGCACTCTGGAACTGGTATTGCGTCGTTTTTGGTGGCCTAAAATCCGGCAGGATGTGGCCTCATATGTGGCTGCCTGTACCAAGTGCGCACGGGCCAAGACTCCTCGTTCCCGTCCCGCTGGTAGCTTGCAGCCTCTCGGGGTGCCCAGTAAGCCATGGACTGAGATTTCCATGGATTTTATTACTGACTTGCCCGCCTCGGCAGGGAACTCGGTCATTTTGGTAATTGTTGATAGGTTCTCCAAAATGTCACATTTCGTTGCTTTACCGTCTTTGCCCAATGCTAAGACTCTTGCTCAGATATTTATTCGCGAGGTGGTCAGACTTCATGGGGTCCCGTCTGACATTGTGTCTGATTGAGGTACGCAGTTTGTGGCAAAGTTTTGGAGAGCTTTTTGTTCTCGCCTTGGAATCAAATTATCTCATTCATCGGCTTTCCACCCTCAGTCGAATGGACAGACTGAGCGGATGAACCAAAACCTGGAGCAATACTTGCGCTGCTTTATTTCCGACAATCAGGAAGAGTGGTCAGCGTTTCTTCCTCTGGCAGAATTCGCAATAAACAACCATTGCCAGGAATCGTCTGGGGAATCTCCTTTTTTTTTGTGTGTATGGTCAACATCCTCAATTTTGCACCTTGCGTCAGGGGTGCTCAGTTGGCGTCCCTGAGGAGGACCAGTTGGGAGCTCAATTGTCGTCTGTTTGGAGGAAAGTCAAGCAGCGCTTGTTGAAGGTGGGTTCCAGGTACAAACGGGTGGCTGACTGCAGACGTGTGCCAGGTCCGGACGTATGTGTGGGTGATTGGGTGTGGTTATCTACTAGGAACATTAAGCTCAAGATACCGTCACTTAAGTTGGGTCCCAGGTTCATTGGCCCATTTAGAATCTCCGCAGTGATCAACCCCGTGGCATTTCGTTTGGAGTTGCCGGCTGTGTATAAGATTCATAATGTATTTCACAAAGCATTGCTAAAGAAGGTCGTGGGTTTGGTGGATGGTTCCCCCAGGCCACCACCTCCCGTCTTGGTGGATGGCGCGTTGGAATTTGAGGTGTCCAAAGTGGTGGACTCTAGGGTTGTGCGTCGCACTCTACAGTACCTGGTCCACTGGCGTGGTTATGGTCCTGAGGAGAGGACATGGGTGCCGGCCTCTGACATTCATGCTGATCGACTGGTTACTATGTTCCATCGTCGCCATCCGGACAAGCCAGGTCCTCGACATGGTGAGGTTTCGGAGGTCCCTCGTAGAAGGCGGGGTACTGTCATGTCAGACACTGTTCACACCAGGGTGTCTGGCAGACAGCGGTAATACCCTGTTGGGTATTCTGTTCCAGTCGGGATAGGGTTAACCAGGTTGTCATGCTGGCTGAGGGATGGGCCACGCCCTTGGTCTTTAAATAGTTCGTCCTGACTATGGGCGTCGCCGACTATAGCTTTAGCCTAGTGCTAGCAATACCGGTCAGCAGTGGTGGTGTTGGAGCGTCTGATAACTGGTGCAGTATATCCCTCAGTGGTTCTTTCTCCAATCTGTTATATATATACATATTTGGTTGCCCTTGCACATTATTGTATTCCCTTGTGTATTAACTGTGTGGTGTTTCTTTTACCCCTGTCCATACGTATTTGTGGGGTCTGGTGTCTGGTCCCCTCACTGGGTGGAGGGTGGTGGGTTCAGCTTAGGGCTGGACAGGAGACAGGGACAGGGTGGAGGCTCAGGCAGGCACACCTTCAGTGTAAACCCTGGGTAGAGGGACAGACAGGGTTCCCCTAGTCTGAGGGACATCGCAGGGGTCCCGGGGTTTCTGCCTAAAGTAACCTAGGTATACCATGACAGATGAAGACTGTGGTGAGGTTTGGTATGAAGTGGGATGGGATCAGGTCAAGTGCACAGGTGGTGAGATGTGATCTTGAGAGTAGAGTGGAGAGTCGATCTTCTGTAATGGTGGAGAAGTTGGTTTTGAAGGTGGAGGGCTGGGAAGTTGGGAGGAAGGGCTCTGGGGGTTGTTGACCAAAACTGTCTCTGATGTTATCAATCTTCTGCTTGAAAAATGAGGCAAAGTCTTCAGCTGAGATGAGTGGGGAGGGAGGAGGTGCTGGGGGGCAGAGGAGAGAATTGAAGGTGTTGAATAACTGTTTAGGGTTGTGAGACAGGGAGGATATGAGAGATGAGAAGTAGGTTTGTTTAGCTGTGGCGAGTGTGGTCTTGAAAGTAGTGAGGGACTGTTTGAATGCGATGAAGTGCTCGTTGGAGTGGGATCTTTTCCATCTGCGCTCAGCAGCCCTGGAAGCTCGCCTCAGCTCTTTGGTCAGGCTGGTGTGCCAGGGCTGTCTGTTGATTTTGCGAGTTTTGGTATGTGTAAGTGGGGCAGCGGATTCCAAAGCTACCGCTATTGTGGAGTTATATAGAGCGACAGCATCATCCGCATTGTGTAAGGAACTTATATCTGTAAGATGGAAGAGGGATTCAGAGAATGAGTGTAGGATCTGTCACTATCTACTTGTCCTCCACATGTAGTGCGGAAATTGTCACTCTCTACTTGTCCTGCATGTGTAGTGTGGGGTCTGTCACTCTCTACTTGTCCTCCAAGTGTAGTGAGGGATCTGTCACTCTCTACTTGTTCTACATGTCTAGTGTTGGGTCTGTCACCCTCTTGTAGTGTGGTTACTCTTACTCTCTACTTGTCCTATATGTGTAGCGAGAGGTCTGTCAACCTCTACCTGTTCTACACATGTAGTGCTGGGTCTGTCACTCTCTACTTGTCCTCCATGTATAGTGCAGGGTTTGTCACTCTCTACCCATTTTACATGTGTGGTGCGGGGTCTGTCTCTTTCTACTTGTCCTATATGTGTAGAGGGGTCTGTCACTCTCTACCTCTTCTACATATGTAGTGCAGGGTCTGTCACTTTCTACTTGTCCTCCATGTGTAGTGCGGGGTCTGTCACTCTCTACCTGTATTCCATGTGTAGTGCAGAATCTGTCACTCTCTACTTGTTCTATATGTGTAGTGCAGGGTTTGTCACTCTCTACCTGTACTCCACATGTCGTGCGGGATCAGTCCCTCTCTACCTTCCCTCCATGTGTAGTGTGTGATCTGTCACCCTCTACTTGTCCTACAAGTGTAGTGAGGGATCTGTCACTCTCCAACTGTCCTCCATGTGTAGTGGGGGTGTAACAACCCTGCCGGCATCACTGTGTGGCCTCCCATCCCCCACACACTAACTTACTCACTGCTCCAGGTCTTGCTGTGTGTTCTGTCTGCTGCCGGCTCCTTGCTGTGTGTCTCTTGCTTACTGCCTGCTCTCTACATGTGCTTCCTGGCTGTGTGCATATGGTGGTGGCGCCAGAACTCTCTGGTTCTTATGGAATCAGGGTGCACCTGTCTAATGCGTCCCTGACCAATTACCAAGAGGCCTCTAGTACTTAGGGCAGCTCCACCCGGTGGTAGCTGCCTGAGAATAGCTTTAGCTCAGTTAGTGTCTTGCTGCTGAGTAGCCAGGTCCTGTCCTATGTTTCGCCTTCTCTGGAGGCTTGATTCCTAGTCCTGTGACTGTGCCTGTCTTTCTGCCCTCTAGGAGGCAAAATATCCTAGTCTCTGTGTCCTTGTAACTTGCCTTGTACCTCTCCGTCCGCCCTCCAGGAGGCAGAATATCCTGATCCCTCTGCTATAGTTATTTACCTTGCCTTGTACCTCTCCTTCCGCCCTCCAGGAGGCAGAATATCCTGATCCCTGTGCTATCGTTCCTTGCCTTGCCTTGCATGTGTCCTCTCTGCCCTCCAGGATGCAGTATATCCGGCTCTCTGTGTCTTGGTTCCTGTACCTTGTCTCGTACCGTTACCTTGTCTGAACTCTGTCCTACCTCTGTCTGTCAGTCTCCTTGTCTGCAGAATGGTGACCGGTCTGCAAACCCTGTCTTATGAGGAAAGGTTGCAGGATTTGGGAATGTTTAGTTTGCAAAAGAGAAGACTGAGAGGAGACTTAATAGCTGTCTACAAATATCTAAAGGGCTGTCACATTGTAGAAGGATCAACTTTATTCTCATTTGCACAAGGAAAGACTAGAAGCAATGGGATGAAGCTGAATGGGAGGAGACACAGATTAGATATTAGAAAAAACTTTTTGACAGTTAGAGTGATCAATGAGTGGAACAGGCTGCCACGAGAAGTGGGAGTTCTCCTTCAATGGAAGTCTTCAAACAGAGGCTGGACAGACATCTAACTGGGATGATTTAGCGAATCCTGCTTTGAGCAGGGGGTTGGACCAGATGGCCCAGGAGGTCCCTTCCAACTCTACGATTCTATGATTTCTATGATTTCTATGATTTCCTTTCTCTGCTGTGTCTGTCCTTGTGTCCTCTCCGCCTGCCTGTACTCTTGTGGCTCTGCCTGTGCTCTGCACTCTTGCAGCTCTGCTTGCTTCGTACTCTTGCGGCCCTGCCTGTGCTCCCTACTCTTGCAGCTCTGCTTGCTTCGTAATCTTGCGGCCCTGCCTGTGCTCCCTACTCTTGCAGCTCTGCTTGCTTCGTACTCTTGTGGCTCTGCCTGTGCTCCACACTCTTGTGACTCTGCCTGTGCTCCGCACTCTTGCGGCTCTGCCTGCTCCGTACTCTTGCGGCTCTGCTGATGTTCCGCACTCTTGCGGCTCTGCCTGCTCCGTACTCTTGTGGGTCTGCCTGTGCTCCACACTCTTGTGGCTCTGCCTGCTCCGTACTCTTGCGGCTCTGCTTATGCTCCACACTCTTGCGGATCTGCCTGCTCCGTATTCTTGTGACTTTGCCTATGCTCTGCACTCTTGTGGCTCTGCCTGCTCTGTACTCTTGCAGCTCTGCTTATGCTCTGCACTCTTGCGGCTCTGCCTGATCCGTATTCTTGTGACTCTGCCTGCTCTGTACTCTTGCGGTTCTTCTCCAGTGTGAACAGGTCCAAACCTGTTCCTTCATACACCATTCCTTCCTGCCAGTACCAGTACCTGAATCTGCTGTGTTTACAGGACTCTACCTATTCCATACACCACTCCTTCCTGCCCATGTCCCTGTGCCTTTTGAGTTAGTTCCTGTCCCTGTGTCTCAGCCGTGCCCACCTGCCCTGTGTCTCAGCCTTTCCTGCCTGTCCTGTGTCTCATCTGTGCCCGCCTGCCAGTGTCTCAACCGTGCCAACCTGCCAGTGTCTCAACAGTGCTTGCCTGCCTATTCTTCCCAGTATCAGCCGTGCTCATCTGCCAGTCGTGCCTGTCACACGCACCTGTCCTAGTGTTCCGTTTCCCTGAGTGGGATCAGCAGCCACAGCCAGACACCACCCTGGAGTGGCACCTGGCAGCTACCTGCTGCACAAGCCTGACCTCACCATCAGAGGCTCCAGTGAACACGAAGGTAGCTGTCCTAGTCATGTCCCTTCCAGGGTAGTCTGGTTTGTGGCACAGTGGGGCCACAACCCCCCTGGCTCACGCCCACCAGTCAGGGCATGAGCGTGACAGGGGGTCTGTCACTCTCTACCTGTCTTCAATGTGTTGTGAGGGATCTGTCAATCTCTTCCAGTCCTACATGTGTAGTGTGGGGTCTGTTACTCTCTATATGTGTTACATGTGTAGTGCGGGGTCTGAAACGCCTTACCTGTCCTCTTCGTGTAGTGTGGGGTCTGTCACTCTCTACTTGTCCTACATTTGTCGTACGGGGTCTGTCGCTCTCTACTTGTCCTACATGTGTAGTGCAGGGTCTGTCACTCATTACAAGTCCACATGTGTAGTTCAGGATCTGTCACTCTCTACTTGTCCTAAATGTGTATTGTGGGATCTGTCACTCTCTACTTGTCCTACAAGTGTAGTGAGGGATCTGTCACTCTCTACCTGTTCTTCATATGTAGTGCAGGGTCTGTCATTCTCTACTTGTCCTCCATGTGTAGTATGGGGTCTGACACTCTCTACCTGTCCTATATGTGTAGTGTGGGGTCTGTCACTCTCTACTTGTGCTACATGTGTGATGCATGGTCTGATACTCCCTACCTGTCCTCCTCATGTAATGCGGGGTCTGTCGCTCTCTACTTGTCCTACATGCGTCAGGCTGGGTCTGTCACTCTCCACTTGTCCTACATGTGTAGTGTGTGGTCTGTCGCTCTCTACTTGTCCTACATGTGTCGCACAGTGTCTGTCAATCTCTACTCATCCTCCATGTGTAGTGCAGAGTAAGTTACTCTCTTCCAGTCTTTCATGTGTCATGTTAGGTCAGTTACTCTCTCTCCTTTCCTTCCATGTTTAGTGCAGTGTCAGTTACTTTCTACCTGCCCTTCATCTGTAATGTGGGGTCAGTTACTCTCTGTCCTCCATGTATAATGCAGCGTCAGAGCCCTAATACAGCCATATTTGGGAAACCTGGCTCATTGGGTCAACAGCTATCTCTCTCAATCCCCCATACACATGCATGCTAGTCTTGTTTGAGCATGCATGAGTTTTCAATGAAAAGAAGGCAGTGAGCAGCTGTCAGACACCTCTTATCTCCAATGAGAAGAAAATCTAGGAGCCTAATACTTTTTGTTTCTCACTTCATTGGGAGGCCCCCAGTGTTCCCGAAATTTGGTTGGTTTGGCAACTTTTCTCTAATGCGTGTATTTTCTTTATCTCGTCACAGTCTTTGGAAGTAGTAGTTTAGCAAATGTGTTTCTGCAAAGCTGAAATGTTCTCTTCCACTAAAATTTGTATTCAATTTACCAAAGGTCAGAAAATGGCTATTTTCCTTGAAATAACAGAGTGTCTGTCTCGGCCAATAGATATTTGCGAGTGGAGACCATTGCCATAAATGAGCTCTCCCCTTAAAATAAGCAGTTATGGCAACTGTTCATGTCTGCAGGAGAGCACATCACCCTCTAGAAACTCCGTAATTGCCTCCCCTCGAGAAGTAGGCTCAGAGACGAGCAGTGGGGCGTTCCGGCTGACGTTAATTAATACGAACTAGAAACTATCCTCTCTTAGTAGCCATCTTTAAATCCACTGTAGGCGCTGGACAGAATAGCAGTAATTTTTATTTTTTTTAACTTACATTTCTTGGTTTGTCTAATCAACAAGGCTTTTTTAAATCATTTTTTATTTTACTTTTTAGCCATATACTATTTTTGTTTTTTTATTTACCTATGTAACGTTTGTGATTTTTTTTCTATCTTTATTATACATATTTATCTATAGTCTTTTATTTTTGGGTATATTTTTTATTTTTGCATCGATATACCGTTTGTGCATTTTTTTCACCTATATAACTTTTAGAATTTTTTAAAAATATTTTCTATCAATGTTTTCCTAAGCATATTTGCCTACCGTATATTATTATTTTTAATTTTAGCCATATACTTTTTTGCATTCTTTTTTACTTTGTTACTACTTTTTTTTACTCTATTTCTATTGTATTATTTTTTTTTACTCTGTTACTCTATTACTACATTTTACTCTATTACTATTGTATAATGTTTTTACTCTATTGCTAATTTTTACTCTATTACTATTGTATTATTTTTTTACTCTATTACAGTACTTCTTTTTACTCTATTCCTATTATTACTATTGTATTTTTTTACTCTATTACTACTCTTTTTCCTCTATTTCAATTGCATTATTTTTTACTCTGTTACTCTTACTACTTTTTTTACTCTTTCTATTGTATTTTTTTACTTTTTTACTCTATTACTATTTTGTTATTTTGTTACTATTATAGTCTATTTTTTACTCTATAACTACTTTTTTACTCTATTTCTATTGGTTTTTTTAGTCTTTTACTCTATTACTATTTTATTTTTTTTTACATTTTTACTCTATTACTATAGTTTTTTTTACTCTATTACTCTTTTATTTTTCCTTTTCTACTCTATTTCTTTTAGAATACCATTTACATATTCTATATCTAGTCTTTTATACATACATATATATATTTTCTACCTGTGTGCTAAAATGTGCATCTCTATGCCCTAAACTGGCTGTTCCTTACGTCACGAATTTGTAACTGTGCGCAGAATGGCGCGCTGTATAAGGAAGACGCCTCGTACCGACGCTGAGCTGTTAATCCGCTAAAAGGGTTAAAGGACGGTGTTTGTAAAAATAAAATCATCTGACTGCATCGGATGGGAATAAGCATTAGTAAATTGGATTGTAAAACGAAGGGGGGGGAGATAAAAAATGTTTAAAAAATTAATTGGTATTGAAAAGAATTGGGCATTTTTTATAATATAAATAATAAATAATAAAATATATAAAAATACTAATTAAAAAAAAAAAAAAATATATATATATATATATATATATATATACATACATCCCCACATATAGATCAGTATAATTTTTTGTTTATATTTCATAGCTCGCTACCTGCTCTACTTCTTAGGTGAGCCATTATTTGGCCTTCACCCCCGTCTATCAGTAACGTCACAGCCTAGCGGGCCCTGTGTGGTGCATTCGATAAGCTGAAGGATGACTTTGCCGAGCCTAGAAGTATATGTCTTAATTCCTTTCCTTGCCATCCATCGTGTCTCATGCTCCGGCTGCATTTTCAGCTACATCCCAGGTCATTAGCATTTTTGCGTACGTAAGACTTGACAGAACTGATAAGAAGCCAGATGGGTCCCTCTCCGATTTTATTTCCCCCACCACCACCACCCTTTGCATCACTTGGGACTTGAGAAGCAAGACTGACTATGAAGACAGAGCCAAGACGTCCGATGTGCATCCCGCAGGCCTGCAAGCGTGAGCGAATTGACAATAGGTAACCGCCTTCATTTTTCTCTGTATTTTTTGGAATGTTTTTTTTTCTTTTTTTTTCTCTTTACCCCTTTATTCTTCTTTTCACCCATCAGTCGCTGCATCCCCCTACAATATGCCTGTCATTACTACTCTGCGACTACCTCCTTTAATCTGCTGCAAGGAGGCTGCCGTTGCAGAAGGAGGTGGAGGGATTAAAAAAAAAAAGGGGGGGTGTTGGGAGAAATCGGCCTTTGTGAACTGAAAGGATGGTGGGTGGGGGGGCAAGAATTAAAATGCTTTGCATGCAAATACTGATCATAATCAGACTTTTTTTTAAAAAAAAAATTCTTACTGGGGATAAGGTGGTTGATTATCATAAAGAATTGTCATATTGATGTGCAGGGAGGAGAGTGAAGCCCCCTACCCACAAATCAGGGGGCTAAAAAGCTATAAGGATGAGAGTAAAGACCACCTGCCTGTTTCTTATGTGGATGCAATATGCACGGAAAAGCATGTTAAAATGACATCATGGGCACTGATAATAGGGGGACTGAAACTGAGTACGGGGGGGTATTTAATACATGATTGATTAGGTCATGCATGGACGCCTTCTAATTTTAGCCAGGTAGGGCAAATGAGTTGAAAGGGCAGAGCGGTACGGTTCTGCAGCGGCCGAGGAAATATTATGAGTCTTGATCCCTTTGTTTCAGTTGAGTCTTATCCGGGGTGACCAATGGCGGCCATATTAAAAAAAAAAAAAAGTGTCTATAAATTAGTAGTGGCAGCGTAGAATCCAATTTTATGTGTGTCTCAAAAGCGACTGGGCATGCACAGAATTTTTCATTTAATTATTAAATTTTTTTTTTTGCTCGGCTATCAGGCAGCCATTTTGAAGCTGGAATATGGAAAAAAAAAAAAGAGCGCAGATATAAAATGTATAATAAAATGTAATCGGAACAGAAATATAATAAAATCTAATGTAAAAATAAAAAATGTATAATATAATAATCTATAATAAATAATAAAATATGATTGGAAAACAAATGTAAGAAAACATCATAAATATAATATAAAAAAAAATATATTATAAAATAGATAAAATTAAATTGGAACACAAATATAAAATCTAATCTAAAAATCAAAAATATATAATATAATAATATATAATAAAATAGAATTGGAACACAAATAAAAAAATCTAGTATAAAAATAAAAAATAAAAAAATATAATAATATGCTATAAAATATATTTGGAAAACAAATATAATAATAATAATAAAAAAATTCTAAATATACAAATTTATTATATAACACGCTATTTCAATTATTTTTATTAAAGAAAAGATATTACTTTTTTTTTCATGGTGTATTTTACTTAGGGTAGACAGACTAAAGACTATATTATTGAGATGCAAACAGATGGAGCAGATGGTTGCTCTGAAAGAATTAAAAGTCGACGATAATCATTTAAGGGAAGGAAAAAAAAAAGATTAATGTGTGTTCAGAAAATTAAAAACAGTTCCATAAAATGGTCTTTTTATATAATTGCTGGGATAATTTTTAGCGCCTAGTGCTAAAATGTACCGTAATTTTAAATAAAATAATTAAAAAATAATTTTAGCACATTTTTATCCCAGGTTGGCGAAAATATTAATTTTAAATGAATTAGGTGTAAATTTTTATTTATAAATTGGTATTATTTTAATGGGAAATACAATATTTTAATTAAAAAATAAAAAATAAAAATTTAAAAATATATTTTAACAATATTAATTCTTATAATTGACTAATTTTATTTGTAGTCGTTATTGTGTACTGATGTTAATAATGGAGGCCTAATTCAAAAGTTAGTTTTTACTTTCATAGTTTCCAAAAATGTAAGAATTTTCCAGAATTGGTCCTAATATTTTATTAAAAAAATATATAAAAAAAAGTGTTAGCATTGGAAAAGGAGAATTATTACAAGGACTTTTATTATGCTCTTAAAGGAGAACTCTACTGTTGAGCAGCAACGTTTCACAGTAGAAAGCTTCATATTGGGCCCGATTCTTTGTTTGGGTTTTTTTAAAAGTCACTTTTCTTATTTTTGTGACCTTGGGGCATTTTTGAATGAAAATTTTGAACCAAAATTTTTTTTTTTATTTTCGTCTAATCTTTTTCGCATAAAAAGTAGCAAGTTCCACTAAAATGAGGCAAAATTTGCACAAAAAAATTGAAGCTGCACATAAAATCACTCCAGAGGGAAAATGGAGAAAATCTCAGAAAAAAAAAAAAAAATAGCGACTTTTTACAAATCAGCTGAAAACATCTGGAAACCACAAATGCAACGAGGAATGTAAAAAAAAAATAATACAGGGAAATAAATAAAGCAAAATTGGAAAAAGGTGTAAATTACAAAAGAATAATGCACACATGAAAAACAAACTAGACAAAAAAAGGGCACAAATGCAATAATGAATCAGACCCATAATTTTCAGGGTAATTTTGTTTCTAATTTTTGCTTAACTCATCTGCTGTATAATTTTATGTTTGTTTATTTTTTGGGGGGGTTTTCTGGGTATTTTGCTGACTTCCTGTTACAAGAGAGCAGTGCATTGTGGGTGCTCAGATGAGAATTTCAAAAGGAATGAGCATAGGTACGTGATGAAATGAAAGTATTAAGAATCAGCACGAAAACAGTAAAGCTAAACATTTGCAAAGTTACTGAAATTTTTCTACGGAATTAAGCTGCAATTAATATGCAATTATCGTATTTTGTAAATTTGTTGTTCCGGTACATTTCTTCTATACACAAGGATTGTTTTGGGGTTTATTTCTGCAGCACAGGAATGAGTTTTTTGCAGTCCTATTTGTATGATTGAGGCAATGGAAAAATATCTGGAACAATCTTCCATGTATATGGGGGGATGCGGAGAGCACTTGTTGTGGGTACCAGGTGGGTAACAAGACATTCTACATTGCCCAGTGCAGGTAGATTCTAGAACTTGGGCAGCAAGCCATATCCCTCTTCAATGTGCAAAAAAGCATTGCAAGTCAGTTTCTTTATCGATGACATCACATCATGTGAGCAAGGCCTGCCCTTCTGTTGTGATGTCACTATAGCCAATGTATCAGTGGCTTCCTATTGGTCTACCTGGTCACATGACAATTATCATGCGTGTCTGTAAAAAGGTGCAGCTAAGGGCCTAAACAATGGCAGCAAAGAATCAGTGAAGAATTCAGAGTTTTAGTATTTTGGGTAGAAATAGTTAATATTTACTTTGAGCTGTTAATTAGTTGGTTTCCTTACAAGTATTCAGAAAGTTAGTGAGTGACACATTCTTGTTACTCACTTGGCCTGGTTTTTGTAGCCCTCGTTGGAATTGTGGACGCAGCCGTGAGTCACTCTGGTCTGCAGAGATATCTGGTGGATAGACAACAAAAAACCTCCTCTTGTTCTCCAAAAATGACTCCTGTCTTCCATGACTCTTCTCCAGAACATGGCTGGCTGTGTTGGTTTGTCAGGGCAACTGGCACTTTTTGGCAATGTTGGTCCTGGTGACTATTCCAAAGTGGACTTCATCTTCATCTTACATGCAGATTAACGTTCTTGACTTTGATCCTGACCTTTTTCTATCATTGCGCTCCTGTCTTGTCCTAAACATTGTTACTTAGTTCCTGAGTCTTCACATTTGGTATTGACACCTGGATCTGTCTTCTCAACAAGTCTTTGTCTCATCCGACCAGGAATCCAACCAAGAAGGTCTATACCTTCTTCTGGTAGCTAAGGGTGAGGAATAGGGATGAGCGACTTTGCCTTTTTTAGGGTCGAGTCAGGTTTCATGAAACTCGACTTTCTCAAAAGTTGAGTCGAACGAAATCGGCCGACTATCGGGAAAAGTTGGAGGTCCGACTGAAACACGAAACCCAATGCAAGTCAATGGGGAAGCAAAGTCGGCAGGGAGTGGAGGACAGGAAATACACCTACAGTGCCCATTTCAATGCCAACGACATCAATTCTTATTACTTAAGCTTGTCAACCTTAATTTACTTTAGAATAATAGTATAATAGTTACGCATTGAAAACTGGGGGTTATTTGGCTAAAGTTGTGGGGGGGTAGGGCTGACTCCAGGTTTTCGTGTGCCCTGGGTGAAAGAGTGTCAGTGGGCCCCTTTAACACATACCACAATTCATGATCCTCTGATACGGCAGAGAAATATTGGTATAGTGCAATGACAAACACTTCACTTCTTACATTACATGACTGATATCTATTTTAAATTCTACAATAGCTAATAAAATGGACAGTATATTACTCCATACTGTATTATGGCCACCACATAGTGCACCATACAGAATAATGAGCCCCATATATTGCTCCATACAGAATAATTGGTCCCATATAATGTTACATACAGTATATGATGAGCTCCACATAATGTTACAGTATATGATGGTCCCCATATAATGTGCCATACAGTATAGGACGGTCCCCGTAGAGTAGAATGAGCCCCACATATTGTTCCATACAGTATAATGAGTCGCATATAAAGCTCCATACAGTATATGATGGGCCCCATATATTGCTCCATACAGAATGGGCTCCATATAATTCTCCATACAGAATAGGCCCCATATGTGCTCCATATAATGCTCCATATCCTATATGATGCCCCATAAATAATGAACCCCATATGATGCTCCAGCATATGATGGGTCCCATGGCTGATGCTCCTTTGTATGATGGGCCTATATAATGCTCCATATATAATGGGCCCCATATGATGCTCTAGTATATGATGGGCCCCATATGATGCTCCAGTATATGATGGGCCCTATGGATGATGTTCCATTGTATGATGGGCCAATATAATGCTCCATATATAATGGGCCCCATATGATACTGCAGTATATGATGGGCCCCATGCATGATGCTCCAGTGTATGATGGGCCTATACACTGTGTGCAGAATTATAAGGCAAATGAGTATTTTGATCACATCATCCTTTTTACACATGTTGTCCTACTCCATGCTGTATAGGCTTGAAAGCCAACTGCCAATTATGTAAATCAGGTGATTTGCATATCTGTAATGAGGAGGGGTGTGGTCTAATGACATCAACACCCTATATAAGGTGTGCTTAATTATTAGGTAACTTCCTTTCCTTTGGCAAAATGGGTCAGAAGAGAGATTTGACGGATTCTGAAAAGTCAAAAATTGTGAGATGTCTTGCAGAGGGATGCAGCAGTCTTGAAATTGCCAAACTTTTGAAGCGTGATCACTGAACAATCAAGCGTTTCATGGCAAATAGCCAACAGGGTCACAAGAAGCGTGTTGATAAAAAAAAGGCTCAAAATAACTGCCCATGAATTGAGGAAAATCAAGCGTGAAGCTGCCAAGATGCCATTTGATGCCTGTTTTGCCATATTTCAGAGCTGCAATGTTACTGGAGTATCAAAAAGCACAAGGTGTGCTATACTCAGGAACATGGCCAAGGCAAGGAAGGCTGGAAAACGACCACCTCTGAACAAGAAACATAAGATAAAACGTCAAGACTGGGCCAAGAAATATGTTAAGACAAATTTCAGTAAGGTTTTATGGACAGATGAAATGAGAGTGACTCTTGATGGGCCAGATGGATGGGCCTGAGGCTGGATCAGTAAAGGCCAGAGAGCTCCACTCTAACTCAGACGCCAGCAAGGTGGAGGTGGGTTACTGGTATGCGCTGGTATCATCAAAGATGAACTTGTGGGACCTTTTCGGGTTGAGGGTAGAGTGAAGCTCAACTCCCAGACCTACTGCCAGTTTCTGGAAGACACCTTCTTCAAGCAGTGGTACAGGAAGAAGTCAGTATCGTTCAAGAAAAGCGTAATTTCATGCAGGACAATGCTCCATCACATGCATCCAAATACTCCACAGCGTGGCTGGCCAGTAAACGTGTAAAAGAAGAAAAAATAATGACATGGCCCCCTTGTTCACCTGATCTGAACCCCATAGAGAACCTGTGGTCCCTCATAAAATGTGAGATCTACAGGGAGTGAAAACATTACACCTCTCGGAACAGTGTCAGGGAGGCTGTGGTGGCTGCTGCACGCAATGTTGATCGTAAACAGATCAAGCAACTGACAGAATCTATGGATGGAAGGAAGGTGAGTGTCATCGTAAAGAAAGCTGGCTATGTTGGTCCCTTTTGGTTTTGAATGTCAGAAATGTTTATTTCTAAATTTTGTGTTATATTGGTTTACCTGGTGAAAAAAAAACAAGTGAGATGGGTATATATTTGTTTTTTATTAAGCTGCCTAATAATTATGCACAGTAATAGTTACCTGCACAAACAGATATCCTCCTAAGATAGCCAACGCTAAAAAAAAAACACTCCAACTTCCAAAAATATTAAGCTTTGATATTTATGAGTCTTTTCGGTTGATTAAGAACATAGTTGTTGTTCAATAATAAAAAGAATCCTCTCAAATACAACTTGCCTAATAATAATTATGCAAACAGTGTATAATGCTCCATATATAATGGGCCCCATTTATAATGCTCCAGTGTATAATGGGCCACATTTATAATGCTACAGTGTATGATGGGCCCATATAATGCTCCATATATAATGTGCCCCATATGATTCTCCAGTGTATAATGGGCCCTATCTATGATGCTCAAGTGTATGATGGGCCCCGTATATGATGCTCCACTGTACAGTATGATGGGCCACATTTATAATGCTCAAGTGTATAATGGGCCCCGTATATGATGCTCCAGTGTATGATGGGCCCCATGGATGATGCTCCAGTGTATGATGGGCCCCATTTATAATGCTCCAGTGTATGATGGGCCCATATAATGCTCCATAGGTAATGGGCCCCATATGATGCTCCAGTGTATAATGAGCCTTATCTATGATGCTCAAGTGTATGATGGGCACCATATATAATTCTCCAGTGTAAAATGCTCCCCACATATTGCTCCAAACATTGAAAAAATGAAATATCTCTCCTCGCTGGGCACTGCTCTACTCTAGACTCCTCAGCGTCGCCATCTTCCAGCTCTGTGCACTTGGACTGTTCAGGCAGAGGGTGTACAGACATGACATCATCGTGCTCTCTGACCTGAATGTCACTGGCAGGAAACACGGAAGAGGTACCAGCAGTGGAGCAGGGAGAGGTAAGTATTGCAAGTGCTGGTGCCCTGAGCAAGCATGGGGGCCCACTCATGGGCAACGGCACTGGCACAGGGCCCCTCATAGTACGACGGTGTCTGTAGCGGTGAGTGGGCCCACCCATCATCAGAGACACCGGCCTACTGTGAGGGGCCCTGTGCCAGTGCTGTCGCCCATGAGTGGGCCCCCCACCTGCTCAGGGCACCGCCACTTGCTCAGGTGTGCCAGGTGCTGATGCTGGTCCTGGGGAGGGACAGCCCAGTTAGGGAGGTGGATAAACTGGCATATGTTGAGGTGTAGGCTGGACGTTCAGCAGCTGCAAATGGAGGAATTGGAGAAGTCGGAGGAAGAGGAGGACAAAGCGAGCCATTTTGCTGGCAACCTATGTGTCATCAGGGGAAGGTGGGACAAAATCCTTTGAAACCCATGCATGGTTCATTTTAATGAAGGTGAGATCATCAACAGTTTTGGTCGACAGCCGGGTCCTTCTTTCTGTCAGGATTGATCCAGCAGCACTGAAGACTCTTTCTGATAGCACACTACCAGCAGGGCAAGCGAGCTCCTGTAAGGCATATTGTGCCAATTCAGGCCAGGTGTCCAGTTTACAGGCCCAGTAGTCAAAGGGGAATGAACTGTGAGGGAGAACATCGATAGGGGAGGAGAGGTAATTTTGAAACGTAGTGGACAACTGCTGTCTCTTGTCTGTTGCAATCGATTCAGTATTAACAGTCGTGTGAGCGGTCCTCGAGCAATCAGTCCACAACATGATCAGGAAACCCCTGTCTCCAACGCCAGTTCGGCTGTGTGCACCACGAACACCTCTTCCATTTGGCCCAGTACGGCTCGTGGTAGAACCTGCACCGCTGCCGTGTGCTGGGAATGCCTCTAACAAACGGTTTACCAGAGTTGTTTGTTTATTCACCAATATTAGCTCTAGGTTCTCCTGTGGTATGATGTTCTGTAATTTGCCTTTATATCGTGGATCGAGGATGCTGGCCAACCAGTAGTCATCATCCTTCATAATTCTGACAATGCAGGGGTCCCTTTTTAGGATCCGCAAGAGATAATCACACATGTGGGCCAAAGTTCCAGGTGTCAATGATGTACTGACAGTGGTGGGTGGAGGAGCACTTTCTGCCAAATCCACATCCCTCCAGTCAAGCACAAACCCTGTACCTGACCTTGGCAAGCCAACATTTTCTCTTGCCCCCCAAGAAGCAGCCTCCTCCCCAAAATAATCATCCCCCTCATCCTCCTCCTCCTCTTTCTCCACCTCATCCAGGACAGTTCCCTGAGCAGACAATGGCTGACTGTCATCAAGGCTTCCCTCCTCCTCTTCCTCCTCTGCTGCAGATGCCTGATCCTTAATGTGCATCAAAGTTTGCATGAGCAGACGCATAAGTGGGATGCTCATGCTTATGATGGCGTCGTCTGCGCTTACCAGCCGTGTGCATTCCTCAAAACACTGAAGGACTTTACAGAGGTCTTTCAGCTTTGACCACTGCACACCCGACAACTCCATGTTTGCCCTCAAACTGCCTGCCCGTGTATCCTCCCACAAATGCATTACAGCCTGCCTCTGTTCTCACAGCCTCTCAACCATGTGCATGGTGGAGTTCCACCTTGTTGCAACGTCTATGATTAGGCGGTGCTTGGGGAGGTTGAGCGATCGCTGCACCCTCTGCATGCGACTGGAGTCTACGGGCAAGTGACGGATGTGTGAGCACAGTCTTCGCACCTTATGGAGCAGGGCTGTTAACTCCGGATAATTATTTAGGAAGCACTGCACCACCAGGTTCAAGGAGTGAGCCAGGCAAGGTATGTGTCTGAGTTTTGCAAGGGCTATGGCCGCCACAAAATTACGGCCGTTATCACTGACTACCTTGCCTGGCTCAAGATGCAGACTGCCCAGCCATGACTCGCTGCTGTTTCTCGCTGCAAGTACTCAGCCAGTACATCCGCGGTGTGTCTGTTGTCGCCCAAAGACATCATCTTTAAAACAGCCTGCTGATGCTTACCACTAGCTGTTCGTAAGTGGGACACCTCGTGTGCAACACTGGCAGCTGCGGATGGAGTGGTCATGCGACTGCACTCTGTTGACGAGCTTTCGCTTCTGGAGGAGGAGGAGGGTCGAACGCCTACAGCCAACTGTTTCCTATACTGTGGGCTAGGGAGCACTGTTCCACCGCCGCTGTCCCCTGTGGAGCCTACATCCACCACATTAACCCAGTGCGCAGTGACGGACATGTAACGGCCCTGGCCATGCCTACTGGCCCATGCATCTGTTGTGAGGTGCACCTTTCCACTCACTGATTGTTTGAGTGCATGGACAATGCAGTCTTTCACATGCAGGTGGAGGGCAGGGATGGCTTTTCTAGAAAAGAAGTGCCGACTGGGTAGGTCATAGCGTGGGACAGCGTAGGCCATGAGCTCTCGGAACGCTGCGCTTTCAACCAAATGGAAGGGCATCATCTCTAATGAGATCAGTTTGGCAATGTAGGCGTTCAAAGCCAGTGTACGCGGATGTGAGGATGAGTACTTTCTTGTCCTACTCAGAGTGTTTGCTAGGGTGAGCTGGACTGGAGAGCTGCATATGGGTGAACTAGTGGTGGACCTGACGGACTGAGAGGGGGTTGGTGATGGTGGTGGTGCTGGTGGTGATGGCCTAGATTCAGTCTTTCGTTGCAAAAATATTGTGATTCCCTGACTGCTTTGGCCTTGCGACGACACCTCAACATTTCTTGCTGGTGGTGTGCTTACCGGTCAGCTTACAGTGTGGGAAGCGATGGAGCGTTTCTGGCTACCTTCAGTCGGAGCAGGTGCACATGTGCTACCTGAGGTTTTGTAGTCCATCCATGCTTGCAAGTGCATGGTGATTAAATGTCTAAGCATGCAACTGGTATTCAAATTTCGGAGATTTTTCCCTCGGCTAAAGGTCCTTCCTCACTTCTTACAGATAACCTTTGCCTCATCAATAGGATTTTGGTCAAAAAAGTGCCACACTGCACTCTTCTTACTGTGGTATAATTTTTCAGGGTCAGTTTCTGGCTCAGTAGACTGCGAGGGCAATGTAGTGCTCTGGGTCAATGTACCAGCAGAATCATCTAGCAGTGGCTGTGCATCAGTGCACTCCATGTCAGATTCATCTAGGACTGGGGAATTCAGGATTTGATTTGGTAACCCAGGCATGGTATGTGAAAAGAGCTCCATGGAGTAATCTGAATTCCTTCACTTTTGGTGGGGGTGAAGGACACAAGGAAAGGTGTTGTTCCTGACCAGAAGCCTGCACTGACAACTCAGTGCTTGCAGTTTTTGAAACTTCAGAAGAGGAGGCGATAGAGCTGGAGGCTGTTTCGGCAATGTAAGCCAAAATCTGTTCCTGATGCTCCGGCTTGAAAAGCGGTTTACCTACTCCCAGAAAAGGGAACCTTCCATGCCTTCATGACCCAGACTATGACGCAGGATCAGCACCTCCTGCCTTAGCTGCTATTGTGCTTTTGGCATAACCAGCAGATGCACAACCACAACCATCCATACCAGCTGCCCCCCTGCCCACGTCCGGGGCCTCTTCCACCATACTTCATGTTTGGGAAAATGTACCAAAAATACCAGCAGATATATGGTACTGTATGAGGAGCGTACAGCTGTATACAGTGTAGGGGAAAATTTAAATCTCGGTGTATATTTCCTTATTCACACACAGACGCTCTCCCAGTATGTATTTGACCGTAATCCAAACAGCAGATATACAGTACTGTATCAGAAACGTACAGCTGTATACAGTGTAGGGGAAATTTAAATCTCCGTATATATTTCCTTGGTCACACACAGACACTCTCCCAGTATGTATTTGACCATAATCCAAACAGCAGATATACGGTACTGTTTCAGAAACGTACAGCTGTATAAGGTGTAGGGGGAAATTTAAATCTCCGTATTTATTTCTGGAGTCACACACAGATAGTCAGCATGTATTTGTCCGTGATACCAGCCGGTACACAGTAGTGTGTGAGGAGCGTACAGCTCTATACGATGTGGGAAAAAATGAACGGTCGGTAACTGTGCAGAAAAAAAGAATAAAGGTATTAGTGCTGTGTAAAAAGCAGTCTGCACAGCAGTGTGCACTAGGGTGACCGGATCTCATATGGGGGGGAAAAATGTCAGAATCTTGTTCGTCTGGACCCCACAAAACGATTCCCCTTTCCAGATATTGAGAGAGCCAAAATTTGAGCTCGATCAAACGATGTTAACCCGTGCCGCTCGTCGCTCAAAGTTTGAAAAAATCCAAATTGAGGTATTTTAAGATTTAGGTATTTTGCATAGTCTGTTAGACTATAAAGAATGTGACAACAACATTGCAGAAATAGCCCTGACCAAATTTTCTAACCATTTGTGGTATTTGAATGCAGAGTTGGTGGGATTATCGTTTTTTGATCCTACCATTACAGACAATGAAAAGTTGTTAATGGCTAATAAATTGCTCAGTAGCACAGATGAACCATCAGAGCACGCTAACCTACATGAGTTGATAATTTTACATAGTTATCTAATCTATTCTAGAGCTTTTGTTTAAGTAGTTTTTGAAACGTCAGAATATAATGCTCGGCATTTGCTTACAACTTGCAGGACATATTGCTTTTGTTCTTCATCTTTTGCCAGAAGATCGTTAAAGTCGGTTACTTCCTACCTCTTTTTTAATTTTTCTTTTCTAACTTTTGGATTTACAACCCTAGCGTGCTCTGATTGTTCATCTGTGCTACTGAGCAATTTATTAGCCATTAACAACTTTTCATTGTCTGTAATGGTGGGATCAAAAAACGATAATCCCACCAACTCTGCATTCAAATACCACAAATGGTTTGAAAATTTGGTCAGGGCTATTTCTGCAATGTTGTTGTCACATTCTTTATAGTCTAACAGACTATGCAAAATACCTAAATCTTAAAATACCTCAATTTGGATTTTTTCAAACTTTGAGCGACGAGCGGCACGGGTTAACGTCGTTTGATCGAGCTCAAATTTTGGCTATCTCAATATCTGGAAAGGGGAATTGTTTTGTGGGGTCCAGACGGACAAAATTCCGACATCGATTTTTTTGCGGTCACCCTAGTGTGCACACATCAATGCAGCTATCAGGCAGCCTAATAACCAGCGCTGCTGCGCACAAAAAAAATCCTCCCCTGTCACTGCACACTAACTATACAGCACAATTGCTATCAGCACAAGCACAGAATCACTTTTCTTTCCTGCCTAACTCTCTCCCTACTGAGAAACAGCGGCAGCAACCTCTCCCTACGCTAAGCTTGGCAGAAGTAAAATGACAGTTGGCGGTCAGGGCTTTTGTAGCCACTGTGACGCCACACAAAGCAAGCCAATCACTGTAATGACCTTCTCTAAGATGGTGGTGGCCGCTGCCCATGTCATCTCTGTCATGGTCAGGACATGGTTAATGTCCTGTTCTCACAGGGTTAACTTTTGCCGGCCTCTCTTTGGATCTGGGAGGGGTATTTATACTCACTCCAAACTAGCATTCTCTGTCAGTTATACTACTGTTCTGGTGTGTCTGACCCCTGGTGTGCATGTACTCTGCGTTGTTTGTTTGCTTCCCGTGTATGACCCGGTCTGTCCCCTCACTCTGAACTCCGTCTCTCGTTTTGGTACTATTGTCTTTTCTGGTTCTGACCTCCTGGCTTGGCTATCGTTACTCCGTTACAGTTTACCCCTATTGTACCATCCAATGCCCGTTCTGGTTTTCTGATCTATTGCTACGCACTGACTATCCATTCTGTCTAATCCTTTGGTACTGTATTGCTATCTCGTGCTTTGACCTCGGCTTGATCTGGTTTCTGTCTTTGTCTATGCCCCCTTGTAGTTACCTTTCTAGGAGTTTCCCTGCAGCTCCTAGATCTGTGGAGTTTAGGCCACACCCCTAGCAGTCACGTGCTTCAGGTCCTGGAGCATGTATTGTC
Organism: Dendrobates tinctorius; assembly: GCF_039654945.1. NCBI lineage: Eukaryota > Metazoa > Chordata > Amphibia > Anura > Dendrobatidae > Dendrobates > Dendrobates tinctorius. Next base: position 1,602,974 of record NW_027361761.1, on the reverse strand, counting down.
ACCACTGCAGCCCGCTCCGCAGGTATCTTTGTGCACAGTCTTTGTACTCGGGACACGCGCACTGGCTCAGTAAGCAAGTGCAGTGTGGTGTTCCTGACAATCTTGTTGCCCACAGTGTGCGTCCTTGCTCATTGGCTGAGAAAAGGCGCCTGCAAGCATTATGGGAAACGCGACTTTGGCGCTCGGGTCGACGACCACATGGCCGACCTCACGCTATGGTCGGGTTTCGGTCGGCGAAACCCGACTTTGGCGAAAGTCAGTGATTTTTGAATCTGACTGACCTGTTTCGCTCAACTCTAGTGAGGAATAGGAAGTTTCCCTAGTTTTCACAAGCCAGTCTAGCCAAATTGATTGGGACTTTTAAAATCCACTTCACCAGTGGAGAGAATAACAATTCTTCGACAAATGATCTAGAGCAAAATATAAAGTGGATCATTCATAGAATAATGTCATCCAAAGCCACCAATTTGGGCACGGCGGCCACTCAACTCCATGTTGTGTGAACAAAGGATCGGGCATGGCAACTCTCTCTTTCTTATGATTTTTCTTCATTGGCCCCATACTAAATAGTTTCAAAGCATTTCTAACCGCATTCTATCAAGATTTTCTTATGTAAGTAACATTAAAAAAAAATATTATTGACTCGATTTGGGTATATTTAGTTGATTGGCATTTTACTAAAACAGACAGATCTTATAGAGATCATAATAATGAAGCCATCCACATAGAATCAAGCATGAAAAAGCTTAAAAAACTGAGATATTCAAGGATGTTTTTGTCTTTAGAACTTTGATTTCATTTATGAAAAATGTCTAAATGAATACTGTGAGATAAGTGGATGCTCAAGGGTATGTCTAAAGTTTTCGCTAATTTAGAAGAAGTTCTGATTGCCTGGCTGGAACGAGTGGGTAACAATCTTTCCTCGTAGTCACGTTTTTCGTGCTTTCCAAGCTTTGATTTTGTATCAAAATGTTTTCGAAATATTTTGTCATATTGGAAAAATTGCTCTATTTTTTTTACCCAACTAATATAAAAAAAGTTATAAAAAATATAAACATAAATGTGTTACAAAAATGGAACAGTTGTTGGTCTTTAATCTTACACTACACTAGGTGGGCATAAAAATATAAAAAAAAACAACCTGCACATGGCTAAATGCACAACTTTTGTACCCCCGGGGCAGTAAGATGGCTGCCATACTTTCTGTACATGAAATGTCTACTGTCACTCTGTATGCCACTGAGCGAATAGCCTCTTTAGGCTGGGGTCAGACTTGCGAGAAACTCACACGAGTCTCGCATGTCAATACCCAGCACTGCCGCCGCCACTAGGACAGGAGCGTGTGGCTGCATGTATTTCTATGCAGCCGTACGCTCCCGTCCCAAGTGCCGGCGGCAGTGCCGGGTATTGACATACGAGACTCGTACGAATTTCTCACAAGTCTGACCTCGGCCTTAGAGAGGAAGTAGACTGGAATTCTAGTATCACCTATTGAGGGTAATGTGGCGCCCCTGAGGCTCAGTCGCCACAGAGTTACTGCACCTTCTCCTAAGGTGTAGTGCCCCACCAACTAGGTAAGTTAGGAACTCCTTTCCACACTCCAACATCTGCATCCCACACACAGGATAGTTCAGTAGGTCCGCCTAGCAGCTTCAGGCTGGGGGTAGCAGAGCACCCTTCGTGGAACCCTGCTTCGTAACACGAGATGTGCTGGGAGGTGGGTGGAGTTAGTATAAAAGAGAGGGAAAGAAGAGAATAGTAGGTCAGTCTGACAGAAGGTCAGTCTCGGGTGAGTCCCAGAGAAGTTCAGTTCTGAAGTTCAGTTTTGAGTTCAGTTTAGAAAGAGAGTGCTGCAGCTGCCTCAGTGATCTGAGCCAGCTGGCACAGGAAAGAGAAGAGAAGAGAAGAGAAGGAGAAGGACGTAGACCTGCAACCTCAGCTTCCATAAGAGAGAGAAGGAACAGCACGGAACGAAGGAGTAGGAGAACAGAGAGGAGTTGTGGGTTGGAAGAGGAACCCTGTCTATAGGCTCTCAGTAGTTGGCTGTAAATGCACTACTCCCATCCAAGACTTGGGACACAACAGCAACCGATATGCGAGCCAGGACTCTGAGAGGAGTCCCCGATAGAGGCTACAGCTGTCTGTCATACAAGTAAGGTTCTAGGAACATCTGACAGGAGGAATTCCAGAGAACTATGGTACTAGAGCTCTTCACATTAAAAGGCACAATAGAGGAGTCGTTCAGGAGAGGTACATGTTGGCGGAGTGTTGGAGAGAAGAACCCTGACTTTGTCCGGGAGGTTGTTTGAGTCTCTACCCCGGAGGACACGGCACGGAGGCAGGCACCAGTGTGTATCATGGACTGTGAGTAAAGCTTTGAAACTGCAAGCCCTGGTGTCCTCCATTCATTTGTCGCTAACACCTTCAGCACTGCTACATCTGGGTACCAGCATCTATACCATACTGTGCCTCCCCTCATCCATTGCACCCACACTGCCCTGGGACTATAGCTCCACCTGTGGGGAGCTACACCATCTTTGCTGCAAGATGGCTGCGGGGTCCTTCCGAGTCCTGCAGGGAGGTGGCTTGTCAGTGCATGCTCAGAGCAGGCACCGGCAAGCCTCCTGCACTGCCTGTCAGATCGCTGATCTGACACAGTGCTCTGCAAAGTGATATATTTGATATAATACAGTGATGTCCCACCCTGGGACAAAGTAAAAAAGTGAAGAAAAAAAAGAAAACGAGTAAAAATATTTTTTTTAAAAAAATTCCTAAATAAAGAAAAAAAAATATTCCCTAATAAATACATTTCTTTATGTAAAAAAGCCAAACCACTAAAAGTACACATATTTAGTATCGCCACATCCGTAACGACCCACCCTATAAAACTGTCCCACTAATTAACCTCTTTAGTGAACCCCTTTAAAAAAAAGGCAAACAATGCTTTATCATCATACAGCCGAACAAAAAGTGGAATAACATGCGATCAAAAAGACGGATATAAATAAACATAGTACCACTGAAAACATCATCTTGTCCCGCAAAAAATGAGCTGTCATACAGCATCATGAGCAAAAAAATTAAAAAAAGTGATAGCTTGCAGAATAAAGCGATGTAAAAATAAATATTTTTTATATAAAATTGCTTTTATTGTATAAAAGCGCCAAATCATGAAAAAAATAAATGAGGTACCGCAGTAATTGTACTGACCCGAAGAATAAAACCGCTTTATTAATTTTACCACATGCGGAACGGTATAAACGCCCCCCCAAAAGAAATTCGTGAATTGCTGGTTTTTGTTCATACTGCCTCCCAAAAATCATAATAAAAAGCGATCAAAAAATGTCATGTGCCCAATAATGGTACCAATAAAAACATCAACTTGTCCCGCAAAAAATAAGATTCTGTGGACCAAAATATGGAAAAATTTTAGCTCTCAAAATGTGTTGATGCAAAAACTATTTTTTGCGATAAAATGCATCTTTTAGCGTGTGACAGCTGCCAAACATAAAAACCCACTCTAAATAGTAAATCAAACCTCCCTTTATCACCCTCTTAGTTAGGGAAAAATAATAAAATAAAAAAATGTATTTATTTCCGTTTTCCCATTAGGGTTAAGGTTAGGGTTAGGGCTAGGGTTGAAGCTAGGGTTAGGGTTTGGTCTAACGTTAGGGTTAGGGTTGGGGCTAAAGTTAGGGTTAGGGTTAGGGCTAAAGTTAGGATTAGGGTTAGGGGTGTGTTAGGGTTAGGTTTGAGGTTAGGGTTATTGCTAGGGTTGGGATTAGGGTTAGGGGTGTGTTGAGGTTAGGGTTGGAGTTAGAACCTGGGGGTTTCCAATGTTTAGCCATATCAGGGGCTCTCTAAACGCGACATGGCGTCTGATCTCAATGACAGCGAATTTTGCGTTGAAAAAGTCAAACGGTGCTCCTTCTCTTCCAAGCTCTGCCATGCGCCAAAACAGTGGTTCACTCAGGACAAATTGCACAATAACTCTTGGGGTCCAATTTCTTCTGTTACCCTTTGGAAAATAAAAAATTGGGGGCGAAAATATCATTTTTGTGGAAAAAATATGATTTTTTATTTTTATGGCTCTGCGTTATAAACTTCTCTGGAGCACTTGGGGGTTCAAAGTTCTCACCACACATCTAAATAAGTTCCTTGGGGTGTCTAGTTTCCAAAATGGGGTCACTTGTGGGGGGTTTCCACTGTTTAGGCACATCAGGGTCTCTCCAAATGCGACATGGCGTCCGATCTCAATTCCAGCCAATTTTGCGTTGAAAAAGTCAAACAGCGCTCTTTCCCTTCCGTGCTCTGCCATGCGACGAAACAGTGGTTTCCCCCTACATATGGGGTATCAGCGTACTCGGGACAAATTGCACAATAACTTTTAGGGACCAAATACTCCTGTTACCGTTGGGAAAATAAAAAAAAAATTGGACCTGAAGTAATTTTTTTGTGAAAAAAAGTTAAATGTTCATTTTTTTAAACATTCAAAAAATTCCTGTGAAGCACCTGAAGGGTTAATAAACTTATTGAATGTGGTTTTGAGCACCTTCAGGGGTGCAGTTTTTAGAGTGGTGTCACATTTGGATATTTTCTATCATATTGACCCTTCATAGTGACTTCAAATGTGATGTGGTCCCCCCTAAAAATGGTTTTATAAAAATGAGAAATCGCTGGTTAACTTTTAACCCTTATAACTTCCTAAAAAATAAAAATTTTGGTTACAGAATTGTGTTGATGTAAATTAAACATGTGGGAAATGTTGCTTATTAAATATTTTGCGTGCCCTATCTCTGTGATTTAAGGGCATGAAAATTCAAAGTGGAAAAATTGCAAAATTTTCAAAATTTTTGCCAAATTTCCATTTTTTTCACAAATAAATGCAAGTTATATCAAATACATTTTACCACTAACATGAAATACAATATGTCACGAGAAAACAATGTCAGAATCACCAGGAGCCATGAAAGCATTCCAGAGTTATTACCTCATAAAAGGACAGTGGTCAGAATTGTAAAAATTGGCCCGGGCTTTAACGTGCAAACCACCCTTGGGGGTAAAGAGGTTAATGAGCCTTGCCACATAACTGAGGATGAAAAGCCAAACCAGACACTCCATTTGCAGACACATGTTTCAGGGTGTTCGCCTTTCATCGGCGCAAAGCAAGATCTAGTTTGGCTGTATTAGCGGCCTATGACTGGAGGTCACAGGGTGAACTTTTCTGGCCAATACAGAATTTTTCTTTCAGGATTTATACAAATCCGACTGAAAAACAATGAGTGCATGTGCAGTGCTGCTCACCATAATTGGCACCTTCAGAAATAAATGTAAATGAGCCAAAGTTATATCCTCATGAATTTTAAATTAGTGGTCCATAGTAATACAACAATAAAACATTGTTTTTAAACTTACATATTGCAATTTTAAAGAAGATAAAGCATGTGCAGCAATAAAGGCACCCCTACTTAATACTTGGTTGCACACCCTTTGGCATTGGTGACAGCCTCCTAACATTTCTTGTAGCCATCTATAAGATTCTTGCACTTTTCAGCTGGTATTTTCTCCCACTCTTCCTTTGCAGTTTGTTCAGGCTCTTGAATGTTTGCAGGGTTCTTTTCCCCAATGGCAGATTTCAGCTCACTCCAAAGATTTTCAATGGGATTGAGGTCGGGACTCATTACTGGACATTTTAAAACAGTAATTTTTTTAATCAACCTTTCCTGTGTCCTTTTGGATGTGTTCTTTGGGTCATTGTCTTGCTGGAGGACCCATTCTCTTCAACTCAAACCAACTTTTCTTACACTGGGTAGGACATTTTGCTCCAAAATATATTGATAATTCTTTTATTTCATGATTCCTGTGATATGGTCAAGGCCTCCAGCACCGGACGCAGAAAAGCAACCCCAAAGAATTATGGATCTACCACCATGCTTAACTGTTGGTACGGTGCTCTTTTCTTTATAAGCTTCATTGTGCTATCTGTAAACAAATTGTTGCTTTGCATTGCCAATAAGCTCTATTTTTGTTTCATCTGTCCACAGAACATTTTCCCAGAAGGATTGTGGTTTGTCAGGGTACTCTTTGGCATAGATCAGTCATTAGTTTTTAAGTCTTTTCTTCAGCAATGGTTTCTTCCTTGGCTTTCGCCCATAAAGCTCTGCTTGGTTTAGTGTGTGGCATATGGAAACGATGACCCCAGACTGTTCCAGGTTGGCCTTTAGTTTTTTGGATGTTTTACGTGGTTTTGTCCACCATTCTCACCAACCTTCTTAATTTTCCTCTTTACCCCTAGGTCCAGGGAGGTTCTTGACGGTCGCATGCTTAGCAAACTTCATAATAGCATTGCGCACTGTTGAAACTGGGACACCAATGTCTTTTAAAAAGGCTTTATATCCTTTGGAAGTCTTGTGTTTGCTAATAATAGCAGTTCTGATGTCCTCAGATAGCGCCTTTATCTTCAACATTGTGACAGAGGAACAGGGCCTTCAATGTGGCTTTTTAAAACACTGAAGTCATCATTCTTTGGCTAATTCATGTCACATAGTCACGGACAATTAAACACAGGTGATTCTGATTTGTGACTTACCACAGGCGAGTCAAAATCTGTTGGCGGCATTTCCACAATAAATCCACTCTCTGTTGGTCTATCTTGTGACAATGATCCTGTCCTTGTCTTTCCACGTGACCGATGGAGGCCAGTAATTGGCTGCAACCATCATTTGGGTAGTCTAGATGATATTACCGCTGCATAGAGATGATCGACTTTGCCTTTTTTAGGGTCGAGTCGGGTTTCATGAAACCCGACTTTCTGAAAAGTCGAGTCAAATGAAATCGGCCGACTATTGAGAAAAGTCGAAGGTCCGACTGAAACGCGAAACCCAATGCAAGTCAATGGGGAAGCAAAGTCGGCAGGGAGTGGAGGACAGTAAACACACCTACATGCCGGACCGCTTTTTTAAAGTGCGCAAAATCTCTCTCTCTCTCCGGACGCTACACATGTCATCTCGTTGTATGTCCTTGCTCATTGTCTGAAAAAAAGTCACATTCAAGCATTCTGGGAAATCCGACTTTGGTGCTCGTTTTCCCGACCGCATGGCCGACTTCACGCTTTGCCATAAGTCGGCGACTTATGAATCTAGCCGACCTGTTTCGCTTAACTCTACCGCAGCACAATAAACAAAGCGTGGCATCAGACTATCAACGTGACCTCTGCAGCCAATCACTAGCCTCAACGATCCGCCAACTTTTTCACTGCAAGACACATTGGCGAAAAGCAGATTTACCCGATAAGTAATTTTTTTTACTGCAATTTTTCCCCCTTAGCCCAATTTTTTAAGAAGTCGGAAACTACTATTACAGAAATCGGTGTTAAGATAAAAATATTTCTCATTTCTTCAAAAATGTATTTATGGGAATCTCTGTTAAAATTCAAAGAATGGTGGTAATTTAATATTGCATATAGGCTGCTGCGCGGGGATAACGCTGTGTCTTTCAGCAGCGAGAGTAAATATCTGCTGCTTTTTTCATTAGCTCGGGAGCTAGGTGATGAATTATTCTCTTTTATGTGTTTTATTTTTTTCTGTTTTGGTTAAACTCCATGGACCGTGTGAATGAGAAGCTTTCAAGCTGTAAAAAAAACTGATTCAACTTCGCTGATAAGACCCTCCAAGGATGCCATTTCTGTGAGGTTTACATGCCCCAGATAAATTATTGGAATTTTAATAAGAAACGAACTTTAATTTTTAACTCTGAAGCATTTTTTTGTTTCAAGTTATTAAGTTGTATTTTTGGGGAAAGAATATATTAGAATCCGAAAGTGTGGAACTTGTGTATCTAGTTTCCTTAGTTGGGTCTAAACAAGTTTTTGCTAATCACAAAATGCTGGGACTTCCAACCCCCAGCTGTATTTTGCCAGTAAGCTTAGCAGTAATTGCTCAATTTGCCTGCAGTGCCCCCGCAGGTGAAATAAGGTTTTACACTATTTCCATTCAAAAAGAAATATCAGTATAATATAGGGCAGGAAAGGTTCTTCTAAATGAGAAACGCTTTTTGTAACTGCTCCCTGCTCCGGCCAAGAGATGATGATCCTGAGCAGAGGACCTATCAACTCAGAAAACAGTAATAAGGTATATCAAAATGTTTTTTGCAAACTGGATGACCCCTATAGGGTATGTGTACATCACTTTCTAAAAAGACTTCCCCAGAGGGAATCTGCACACAACATCTTTTCTTTATGGCAGATTCTGCCTGGAACACGCAAGTAAAAAAGTTGCAAACCCAAGACACAAAAAAAGAAGAAAATGCCAAGCAATATAAAAACGACATTATCGTGCACTTATTGTTACTTCTTTTTACAGCATCAGGGTTTGGAATACGTAAAACCGTTGTGACAGAGTCACTGGCATAGTAGGTAAAGGGAGATACGTGTCACTGCGCATACTGCGGTCAGTGATATAAAACCAGAGTGTTTTTGCCTCCAGCACACTAAGTACTGAGAGGGTTAATAGATACCTATGTCATGGGCTGGTTTTAGTGGACCTTCATAGAGCGGGTGGGAGGAGGTTCACCATATCTCTCCACCTGCAGAGTTCTGATAGGACCTGTGTAAGGTCAAGGTCAATTGATCATCACATGGGATGGTCTCTTAGGAGAGCAGGAACTTCCACATAGATCCAGGAGGAGCTCAGGACTGTGGGGGTTAACTGCAGGGAATGGACTCATATGGACTGTGTTTTGTTTGTTTTACCATTATGCCAACAAGGCTCTGTTTTGCTAAACCCTGCCCATGTTTATGCTATCCGCAATAAACCAGCAGGTGATCTTCTACCAGAACGGTTCCGGTGTCTACCTGGGAAAGCAGCTGAGTGTGTCAACCCCTCACATGTGTTGGAGAATGTGGGCAGCATTCCAAGAACACGCATACAGGCTGAGGACAACTGCATGTCCTGGGTGAAATCCACCATCCAGCACGAAATGTCTAGCAACATGGAGGAGTTTGTGACACATCTCATCCAGGTTACAGCAGCAACACCAGCTCACCAGTCAACAGCAGCAAATGGCGCAGCAGGAGACGAATAAGCTGTTAGCACAGCAGCTTCAAAACCAGCTGCAGCAGCATTGACAGCAGCAGGAGGCACTAACACGGCAAATGGAGCTCCTCGCAGAGACGGTTCGGATAAGCTGGCAGTTTCCTTCCCTTCTCCAGGTGATGGCTCGGACGTCCGGAAAACGGTAAGATGAGCCATTCCGAAAATGACCAGAGGAGATGATGTAGAGGCCTTTTTAACTGTTTTCAAGCGGTTGACTGAATGGGAGAAACTTCCGTCGGACCAGTGGGCGAAGGTGCTGGCGCCATATCTGTCGGAGAACCGCAAAAGGCGTATTATGACTTGGCCCTCCAGAATGCCAAGGAGTACAAAAAATGAAAAACTGAAATTCTGGCACTTCTGGAAGTAACAATGTCTGTAAGTGCTCAGCGAGTCCACCGCTGGGCGTATGCTGGTTACAAACCCCCACGCTCTCAAATGTCCGATTTGTTGCACCTTGTCCAAAGGTGGCTACAGCCATAGACTTCCACTCCGGCCCAGATGGTCAACCATGTCGTGATGGACAGGTTTACCCACTCCCTTCCCCAGCCGATACAGACCATGGTTGTCCAGGGTGACTCTCGGAATGCAGATCTGGTTGGCCTGGTTGAGAGATACCAGGTTGTTGAGAAAGCGTTTGGGAAACCATATGTCGCTATTTCCCCGTATTGGGGTACCTAAAGATGGGCGGACTCACCACGGAGGGTGGCTAGTACCGCAACTGGGGGGCATCACAAACCTGCTGAGGGGTCCCCTAAGGCTATTGTGAAGGATGTGGTCTGTTGGCAGTGTCACAATCCTGGACACGTAGCCGCCCGGTCTCATATGTCCCCTGGACCTATGGACTGTAGCCTAGACAGACACTACTCTTATTGTGCCTATCTGGCCTGCGGAGTGGACTGTCAACCCGGCGAGGGTCCCCAGTCGTGTGCCATGTCCGTCAATGGGGTAATGGTTCTGGGGCTGTTGGACTCCGGAATTCTGGTGACCCTAATCAGCGCTGCACTGCCCCATCAGTTAATCCCTGACAAGTTTGTGGGTGTCCACTGCATACACAGGGATGCCAAGGGCTACCCTGTAGCCAGAGTAACCATGGGAACAGACTGTGGTGATAAGTCCCATGAGGTTGGGGTAGTAAAATACTTAATCCATCCTGTCAAACTGGGGCGGAATTTTTCTCTGTTTTGAAGCTTGTGCACAAACTGGTGTCATTCAACAGCCTAAACCCTATTTTGTGAAAAGGCAGGACGCAGCTCAATTCAATCAAACAGTATAAAATTATACCATTTTTAGCCATGAAACTGTGATGAGGTCAGCTTACGCTGAGTCGACTTTTTCTTTAGAGTGGATCCTCTGGGTCATGGCACCCACCCACCAAGGGCGAGCTGACCTTGTGAGGAACCACCCGCTATACAGGGAGTGTCAGGGGCAAGACCAAGGGGGTGAGCCACCACGACTGCTGGCACCAGACGGCCGGCTCAAGTAGACACTAGGTACGAGTGCAGGAAACAGGACAAGACAAGACGTAAGTTCAAGGTATCTTCATTAAGGCAAATTCAGGATAACATTCAGTGCAAAAACGAAAAACGTGATAAGCAAAACACAGCAAGGTGCATGCGAGGGCACGCCAAGGTCCATAGCATGGTACGTGCCAGGTGGCACGCCTGGGTACAGGCAAGGGCTCAATGGCATCGGACTCCGGACAACTGGCAACGATCGACAGGAACAGGGCATGAGGCTGCGGACATCAGCTCCGGACATCAGGCCGCAGTCATCAGGCTTACAATCTCTGGCAGCGATCGGCAGGTTCCGGGCATCCGGCAGGCAAACCAGGGTTCAAGCAAGGAGGCACGACAGATCTCCAGACATGGTGCGTGTTAGGGAACACGCCGAGGTCCAAGGCAAGATTCCAGGCTGGGTGCGTGCTAGGGGCACACCAGGGTCCAGAGCAAGGTGCAAGGCAAGGTGCATGTGTAGGGGACACGCCAGGGTTCAAAGTTCAACATACAAGACAGGATGCGTGTGTAGAGACACGCCAAGGCACAAGGTTCAAGGCAGAGTCCTGCGCGTGCAGAGGGACATGCCAGGGTCAGGTTCAAGGCAGAGTTCTGCGCGTGCAGAGGAGCACGCCAGGGTCAGGGTACAAGGCAGAGTCCTGTGCGTGCTGAGGGCACACCAGGTTCAAGGCAGAGTCCTGCGCGTGCAGAGGGCACACCAAGGTCAGAGGTTCAAGGCAGAATCCTGCGCGTGCAGAGAGGCACGCCAGGGTCAGGATACAGACTAGGACCTGTACATGCTAGAGGGCACGACAGGGTACATGGCTAGAACTGCGTGTATTTTACAGAAGCACGAGGAGGTATGCCACGGGGCAGGCGAGGGCCTGCGCGTGCTAAGCGAAGCACGGAGAGCACAGTGCAGAGACAGCAAGAGTGCAAGGAAGCACAGAGAGCACCGCTGGGGCACTGGCTAGCTGGATGGGCTGCAGCACAAACAGGCGGGTAAGACTCCAGCGAACCCAACTGGGGCATAGCAGGTGACACAGCTGTCACTGACCGACGAGCACAAGCTGAGGCAGAAGCAGGCGGGCACGGCTAGGGCAGGCACGGCTGAGGCACAAGCAGGAGGCTAGGAAGGCCAGGCGCATGCAAAGGGCACACGGAGAAACAAGGCAAGACAAAGCATGAAACAAGGCAAAGCTAGGCAGGGTACGGAACAAAGAGCGAAACGTAGGCAGAAACACAGAGCCAGGTCAGAGCGAGAACAGAGCTAGCAGTGGAGCGTAGGCCGAAGCCCAGAGCCGGGTCAAGGGTGAACCTTGAGACTAGCATGGAAATGTGCAAGAGACCACCAGAGGTAAGAGAGGAGGAATGGTGTGTGTGCCAGGCGGCACTACAGAGCACCATAGGTAAGAAAGGAGGAATGGTGCGTGTACCAGGAGGCACAACAGAGCACCATAGGTAAGAGCAAGGAAGAGCTTAGGCAAGACATAGCGAAACAGGCTAAGGCAGAGAACAACGGAAGTACTACAAGGCAAAGCAACGCATGGACAAACATGGCACGAGAGACAACACAAGACATGGCACGAGACAAGAGACAGAGTACAAGCACAGAGCATGTGCAGAGATGCACTACAGAGCAGAGTGCAGGGGCACAGAATACAGGGAGCGACCGAGCAGACCAAGCAGCCATGCAGGGAAGCAACACGATACTCAGGCCCCGACAATAGGAAGGGGCGGTCTGATATAGCACCATAGAACCTGCAGTTCCGGGTCAGGATCAGGGAAGGACTTCCGGTTCAGATCCTCCAGGATCATAGAGAGCGTTGCTAGATCAGACTGGGCTGAACCATAGAGAAGGTCACATGATCAGGGGCTCCAGGAATACATAGAGGATTGCAGAATCAGACAGTGCTGGAACATAAGAAAGGTCACATGATCAGGGGCTCCCGGAATACATAGAGGATAGCAGAGTCAGAGCAGTGACGGATGGTTACCTAGCAACGGCGTGCAGCCATGAGGTAAGGCGCGCGTGCAGACTGCTCCAGGCATCTTGCAGCATGAGACATAACGGGCATGAGAATTCAGTGCACGTGCACACCGCTCCAGGAGTCATGCGGCATAACAGACATGGCGGGCATGACAGGCATAACTGACATGACAGGCATAACGGACATGGCGGGCATGACAGAAACTCCTTCTTTCTTTTCATTAATCACCTGGTGTAGAGGTGCCTAAAGAGAACTTTGGGTCTGCTCAGCTTCGAGACCTCACATTAAAGGGGGCATTTGAGAAAGTGACTGTATGTAATGGGGTTGCTCAGGAGCCGGGTGCTGTCACTAGGTTCCCTCACTTTGCAATCAATGGCGAGTTATTGTATCTGTTGACGAAACTAAGGGGAGTTGAGATAGTGAAGCAGCTGTTAGTTCCAGGACCCTAGAGGGTTTTAGACATGGCCCATTCGCATGTTTTGGGAGGACATCTTGGGGTGGAGAAAACTCAGGAGAGAGTGCTACAGAGGTTCTATTTGCCAGGGTATTACCAAGAGATCCTAAATTATTGCAGATCATGTCCCACCTGTCAGATAACTGCTCCTACTTTTCACTTCCGAAGCCCTTTATTCCCGCACCCTGTGATAGAGATCCCCGTTGAGAGGATTGCTATGGACCTGGTTGGTCCCCTTGTTAAATCTGCACGCAGCCATCAGTTCAGTACATAATAATAATTATAATAATAAATTTTATTTCTATAGCGCCGACATATTCCGCAGAACTTTACATTTCAGAGGGGACTTGTACAGACGATAGACATTACAGCATAACAATAATCACATAGATCATAACAGATACCAAGAGGAATGAGGGCCCTGCTCGCAAGCTTACAATCTATGAGGAAAAAAGGTAGACACGAAAGGTGGGTGGTACAATTGCCCTGATTGTATGGACCAGCCATAATGTTAAGTGTGTAACAGTACAGACACAGAGGGCTAATAGATGCATAAAGCATGTGGGAACATGATGCGGGGAACCTGGTTATGGTAAAAATTTTGACTCTGTCATACAGGGATATAGTTAGGTTAATGTGTTGAGGCGGTAGGCCAGTCTGAATAAATGCGTTTTCAGGGCACGCTTAAAATTGTAGGGATTGGTGTCAATCGTATTGACCTGGGAAGTGCATTCCAAAGAATTGGTGCAGCACGTGTATAGTCTTGGAGACGGGAGTGGGAGGTTCTGATGATTGAGGATGCTAACCTCAGGTCATTGGCAGAACGGAGGGTGCGGGTAGGGTGGGAGACTGAAACGAGGGAAGAGATGTAGGGTGGTGCTGAGCCATGGAGAGCTTTGTGGGTGAGGGTAATAAGTTTGTACTGGATTCTGGAGTGGATGGGTAGCCAGTGTAATGACTGGCACAAGGTAGAGGCATCGGTGTAACATCTTAGTGGTCATGGACTACGTGACCCGGTACCCCGAAGCGGTCCCAATGAGGAACTCTTCGGCTAACAGTGTCACCCGTTGAGCTTGTCCATATCTTTGCGAACCTCAGTGTACCATCTGCAGACCAATGGCCTGGTGGAGCGCTTCAACAAGACTTTGAAGGTCATGCTCAAGAGTCATGGAGATGGACGGTCGAGACTGGAGCTAAATTCTCCTGTTCATGCTCTTTTCTATCAGAGAAGTCCCCCAGGCCTCCACTGGCTTCTCGCCATTAGAGCTCCTATATGGCCGACATCGACGAGGGCTCCTGGACATCGTCAAGGAAACCTGGGAAGCCGAGGTCACGCCGCACTGGAGTGTTATTGAGCATGTTACCCAGCTGCAGGAAAGGATGGCACATGTAATGCCTATTGTAAAGGAACACCTTCTCCAGGCACAGGAGGCCCAAGCGAGGGTGTGAAACCGATCAGCGAGGCTAAGGCAATTCCAGCCCAGGGACAGCATGCTAGGACTTATCCCTATGGTGGAGAACAAGTTCTTGGCCAAGTGGCAAGGCCCCTATGAGATCGTGGAAATCTCTGGGACGTGAATTACAAGGTAAACCAGCTCGGTCGCAGGAAGCAGCACCAGGTTTACCGTGTCGACATACTCAAACCTTGGCGGGACCGTGAACTGCTGGAAGCTCCTTGCCTGGGGACCATCCTGAAGGCAAGCTCGAGGAGGTCGAGATTGCTGAAATGCTGAGGCCAGAAGCAACAATGTCAGGAACTGCTGCAGCAGAACCGGGACCTGTTCTTGGAGTTGCCAGGGCAAACACAGGTCGTTGAACATGACGTGCTAACAGAACCACATGTAAGAATAAACCTCAAATCCTACAGAATCCCTAAAGCACTCCGGGAGATAATCTCCAAGGAGTTGAAGAGAATGCTGGACCTCGGGGTGATAGAGGAATCAAGAAGTGGCTGGTCAAGTCCCATCTTCCTCGTACCGATGCCCAATGGCGAGTGGCGGTTTTGTAACTACCGCAGGCTCAATGAGGTGTCCAGTTTTGATGCATTCCCAATGCCCCATGTAGATGAGCTTATTGAGCGAATGGGGCCCGCAAGGTACATCACAACCCTCAACCTTACGAAGGGCTACTGGCAGATCCCCATGTCCCAGAGCACCAAGGAGAAGACGGCCTTCTTGATGCCAGATGGGTGTTTTCAGTACATCAGAGTGCCCTTTGGACTGCAGGAGGCCCCAGCTACCTTCCAGAGGGCGATGGATAGAATCTTGGTTCCACACAAGAAGTAAGCCGCAGCCTACTTGGATGACTTCTTCATCTCTAGTAGAGTTGAGCGAAATGGGTCGAAAAATTTCAAAAGTCGCCGACTTTTGGCAAAGTCGGGTTTCATGAAACGAAACCCGACCCTAGGATGAGGTCGGCGACTTACGCGCCAAAGTCGCGTTTCAAAAGTTTGTTTTGCGCTCTTTTTCAGCCAATCAGGATCCACGGACACTGTGGGCAACGTGATGACATAGGCAGGGGTCACCACCATCTTTCAGAAGGGCATGATAGTGATTGGCTTGCTTTGGTGGGAGTCACAGGGGGTGTAAAAGGGCGTGCACGCCGACCGCCATCTTACTTCTGCCGATCTTAGCATAGGGAGAGGTTGTTGCTGCTGATTCTGTAGGGAGAGCGTTAGGCAGGTAAGAAGAAAAAAAAACTGCTTCTGCTGGCAGCGATTTTGCCTGTACAACACACCAGTCACTGTGTGTGCAGTGCAAGGGGAGGCTATATTTTGGTGGATCAGCGGTGTTGGTTGTTGGGCTGCCTTCTAAGGCTTCCTGACGGCTGCATTGCTGTTTACCCACTGCTCTGCAAACTGCTTTTTTAAAAGCAATCCCAATTTTTTTTTTGTCCTGCTGAGGTACTGAGCGTGCATTTTTTCACACCATACAGCGGTGCACACTCCTCACACAGTACCGTGTAACGGCTGTTATCACAGCCACAGTGACGCTATCTGTGTGTCACTCTGTGAGAATAAGTCGAGGACATGTGTTCCGTTATTACAGACCTGCACCTTCTAGTTTTGTCTAGCTTTCAAACAGTTAAATATATTTGCTGTTTGATCACATTCAAAACTATAGAGAGACAGCATGTGTCAGTCCGTATACTTAAAAAACACGGAGCTTGACAATTTTACGTACACCGGACAGCCGTGTACGTGCACGCTCCTCTCAGTACCGTGTAACGGCTGTTATCACGGCCACAGTGAAGCTGTGTGTCACTGTGGAAGGATAAGTGGAGGACATGTTCCGTTCTTACAGACCTACACTCTAGGGAGATTCCTACTCTGCCCAATTCTATATACACCTTGTAGTTTGTGATACACTAGCCAATTTCTGCCTGTGACATAGCGCTGTGATATTCAGTGGGCCTCACACAATCCATAAGTGTCCAGTGTCCACAAGTGTGTGCAGAAATTCAAAATCTCCCTTATCCTGTAGTCACTTTTTTCACACCTGTGCCATCGAGCCTGTGACATAGCGCTCTGATATTCAGTGGGCCTCACACAATCCATAAGTGTCCAGTGTCCACAAGTGTGTGCAGAAATTCAAAATCTCCCTTATCCTGTAGTCACTTTTTTCACACCTGTGCCATCGAGCCTGTGACATAGCGCTCTGATATTCAGTGGGCCTCACACAATCCATAAGTGTCCAGTGTCCACAAGTGTGTGCAGAAATTCAAAATCTCCCCTGTCCTATAGACACCTTGTACCTTGTTTTACATTACTATATAGTTTGTTGGATTTTGTCTACATTTCTACCAAAAATGAGGAAGGCTGGTGGAAGAGGCCGTGGAATTGGGCGGGGGTTGGCAGCTAGTAATGATGGTGTTGGTGGTGGATCTGATGGTAGTGGCAAAAGCAAAATAGGACCGAATGCAGGAGGTGTTGAGCCTGCGTCATCGTCTGGCTCCACAAGGCCTCGAAGGCTTACTTTTCTAGGAGTTGGCAAACCGCTTTTAAAGCCAGAGCTGCAGGAAAAAGTTTTGGCTTACATTGATGACTCAGCCTCCAGCTCTATCGCCTCCTCTTCTGAAGTTGTAAAAAGTAAAAGCACTGAGTCGTCATTGGAGGCTCATGTTCATGAACCACACCTTTCCTTGTGTCCTTCACCCCAACCAAGATTGAAGGATGATGCAGGCCATACTACTGATTACTCCATGGAGCTGTTTTCACATACCATGCCTGGATTATCAAGTGAAATGGTGAATTACCCAGGCCAAGATGAATCTGACATGGAGTGCACTGATGCACAGCCACTGATAGATGATTCTGCTGGTACATTCACTCAGAGCACTACAGTGTCCTCGCAGTGTACAGAGCCAGATTCTGACCCTGATGAGACTCAGGTGCCCCTTCCCGCACACTATACCACCATACACGGTGACACAGAGGAAGATGCACATGACATTGAAGAGGAGGTGATGGATGACCCAGTTGTTGACCCAGATTGGCATCCATTGGGGGAAGAGGGTGCTGCTTCCAATAGCTCAGATGAGGAGCATCCACAGCAGACATCGACATCGCAACAGCTGTTATCTGGCAGGCACGGAGCACTCCAAAGACAGGTTCCAAAAATCAAAAGAGTTGCTGGACAGCTTGTCCAGAGGGTCAAAATATCACAGCGTGCTAGGCCGCAAAATGTCTGCCAAAGTAGGAAGAGTGCAGTGTGGCACTTTTTTGAACAAAATCCTCATGATCAGGCCAAGGTTATCTGTAAGAAGTGCGCAAAGACCTTTAGCCGAGGGAAAAATCTGAAAAATTTGAATACCAGTTGCATGCTTAGACATTTAACCACCATGCACTTGCAAGCGTGGACACAACACCAAACCTCAAATACCACATGTGCAACTGATCACAAAGAAGGTAGTCAGCAATGCTACATTGTTTCCCCCACTGTAAGCCCACCGGTTAGCACAGCAGCAAATGTTGAGGTGTCGTTGCAAGGCCACAGCAGTCAGGGAATCCCACTGTTATATCAACGAAATACTGAATCTAGGCCATCAGAAAGAACACCAACTCCATCACCATCATCAACCCTCTCTCAGTCCGCCCTGTCCACCGCTACTTCCACCATATGCAGCTCTCAAGTCCAGCTCACCCTCCCAGACACTATGAGTAGGTCAAGAAAGTACTCAGTCTCTCATCCGCGTACACTGGGTTTGAACGCCCACATTGCCAAACTAATCTCGTTTGAGATGATGCCCTATCGGTTGGTGGAAAGCGCAGCTTTCCGCAAACTCATGGCCTATGCAGTACCACGCTATGACCTACTCAGTCGCCACTTCTTCTCTCGCAAAGCCATCCCAGCCCTCCACCATCATGTGAAAGACCGCATTGTCCATGCACTCAAGCAGTCAGTGAGTGGAAAGGTGCACCTCACAACTGATGCATGGTCCAGTCGGCATGGCCAGGGCCGTTACGTGTCCATCACTGCGCACTGGGTTAATGTGGTAGATGCAGGGCCCACAGGGGACAGCGGTGGTGGGACAGTGCTGCCTAGTCCACGGTATAGGAAACAGTTGGCTGTAGGCGTTCGACCCTCCTCCTCCTCCAGAAGCGAAAGCTCATCCACAGAGCGCAGTCGTACGAGCACTCCATCTGCAGCTGCCACTGTTGCACATGAGGTGTCCCCCTATCGAGCAGCTAGTGGAAAGCGTCAGCAGGCTGTGTTGCAGATGATGTGTTTGGGCGACAGACACACCGCCGAGGTGCTGGCTGAGTACTTTCAGCGACAAACTGAGTCATGGCTGGGCAGTGTACATCTTGAGGCAGGCAAGGTAGTTAGTGATAACGGCCGTAATTTTGTGGCAGCCATAGCCCTTTCAAAACTCAGCCACATACCTTGCTTGGCTCACACCTTGAACCTGGTGGTGCAGTGCCTCCTCAAAAATTATCCGGAGTTAACAGCCCTGCTCCAGAAGGTGCGAAGACTGCGCGCACATCCGCCGGTCGCCTGTACACTCCATTCGTATGCAGAAGCTGCAGCGATTGCTCCACCTTCCCAACCACCGCCTCATTATCGACATTGCAACAAGGTGGAACTCCACCCTGCACATGGTTGAGCGGCTGTGCGAGCAGAGGCAGGCCATAATGCATTTGTGGGAGGATACACGGCCAGGCACTTTGAGAGCAGACATGGAGTTGACAGGTGTGCAGTGGTCGAAGCTGAAAGACCTCTGTAAAGTCCTTCAGTGTTTTGAGGAATGCACACAGCTGGTAAGCGCAGACGACGCCATCTCAAGCATGAGCATCCCACTTATGCGTCTGCTCATGCAAACTTTGACGCACCTTAAGGAGCAGGTGTCTGCAGCCAATGTTGACGAGGAGGGAATCCTTGATGACATTCAGCCATTGTCTGCTCAGGGACCTCTCCTGGACGAGGTGGAGGAAGAAGAGGAGGAGGAGGATGATGATGGGGATGATTACTTAGGGGAGGAGGATGCATCTCGTGGGGCAAGTGAAAATGTTGGCGTGGCAAGGTCTGGTACAGGGTTTGTGCGTGACTGGAGGGATGTGGATTTGCCAGAAAGTGCTCCTCCAACCAGCACTCGCAGTGCATCATTGACACCGGGAACATTGGCCCACATGTCAGATTATGCCTTGCAGATCCTAAAAAGGGACCCCCGCATTGCCAAAATGATGAACGATGACGACTACTGGTTGGCCAGCATCCTGGATCCACGCTATAAAGGCAAATTACAAAACATCATGCCACAGGAGAACCTTGACCTAATATTGGCTAATAAACAAGCAACTCTGTTAAATCGGTTGCTTGAGGCATTCCCAGCACACAGCAGCGGTGATGGTTCTCACACGAGCCGTACGGGCCGGGGGCAGCTTGGCAGAGGTGTTCGTGGTGCACACAGCAGAAGTGGCGTTGGAGACAGGGGTTTCATGACAATGTTGTGGACTGATTTTTCAAGTACCGCTCACACAACTGGTAATACTGCATCGATGGAAAGTGACAGGAGACAGCAGTTGTCAACTATGGTTACAAACTACTTTTCCTCCCATATCGATGTTCTCCCACACAGGTCATTCCCCTTTGACTATTGGGCCGCTAAACTGGACACCTGGCCTGAATTGGCACAATATGCCTTACAGGAGCTCGCTTGCCCAGCTGCAAGTGTGCTATCGGAAAGAGTCTTCAGTGCAGCTGGATCAATCCTGACAGAAAAAAGGACCCGTCTGTCAACCCAAAATGTGGATGATCTAACCTTCATTAAAATGAACCATGCATGGGTTTCCAAGGATTTTGTCCCACCTTCCCCTGATGACACATAGGGTGACAGAAAAATGGCTTGCTTTGGTCCACCTCTTCCTGGGACTTGACCTATTTCGCCTTTTGCATCAGCTGAATGTCCAACATCAACATATGCCACTTTCTAAAACTCCCTAACTGTGCTGCCTCCCCCCCCATGGCCGGGGTCACCACCTAGCGCACGACACCATGCGAGTGCCGTTGCCCTGGACAGGTGGGTAGGCCGACTCTTGGGCGCGGGCACTGGCACAGGGTCCCTCATAGTGCAATCAAGTGTCTCTGACGGTGGTGGTGCACACCCGCCGTCAGACACACCGCCGTACTATGAGGGGCCCAGTGCCAGTACCGACGCCCACGAGTGGGCCTCCCTTGCTTGGGCAGGGCCCCAGCATTTGCAATCTTTACCTCTCCCTGCTCCTCCGCTGTGTAGTCTGGGCCGTCTAATCCATACTGGGCCTAACACCGTCTGAGCCTGCCTCCTGATGTATAGACATATAATTTGAATGTGTACACTATGCTATCCATACATGTTATCCGGGGATACGGTACCCTTTCTCACCTTTGTGCAATCACGTGTAATCCATACTGGGCCTGAGAACGGCTGGCGAGCTGTTAAGCAAGCTACAGCACCCGTGGTTTGCACACGTAAGTTTTTCATTTTTTCAGGAATGATGGTTAGGCCTAATTCCAGAACTGCGGTTGACCTGCACTTACTGGGAAATCATCGTTCGCGGGTAATAATTGTAATCACAGATCCCCATCACTAACGTTGTTCAGTGGGTTATCTGCACCTGTAAGCGACAAACGCTGGCCTTTTCAGTGTAGCGCA
Organism: Dendrobates tinctorius; assembly: GCF_039654945.1. Classification (NCBI taxonomy): domain Eukaryota; kingdom Metazoa; phylum Chordata; class Amphibia; order Anura; family Dendrobatidae; genus Dendrobates; species Dendrobates tinctorius. The sequence continues at coordinate 1,581,811 of NW_027361761.1, read as the reverse complement.
CATGCAGCCACGGACATGTAAGGGCATGACACACCAGTTATTGGCCAATCTCATGTGCCAGAGCCTCACGTGTCCCTCTAGTAAGCCGGACTTGGACCGCGGGGCATGACGGAGTCTCGTTCGTTAACGGAATTAAGCTTGCAATGTGTGCATCTTTTCTGTAGCTGGCATGGTTGAGGTTTCCCAGGTGGAGTCGAATTAAACCATAGGCTCCACTCCTGGTGGTGCCCTTCTGGACATTCCTTTAAGGTTCAGCTTTGCAACCATACTGCCCATGTAAAACAAACACTTTGCCTTCATGAACGCTGTTTGGAGGGTCATGACTCGTGGGAATAACGCTGCCCAATCAGTTAACCTGCTAAAGAGATCCTTCGTTGCTCCCAAGCATGACATCACACTCCCTAGGAGGAAGGTAATGCCACTGTGGCGACCGTACTCCTGGGGGCGACACAAGTGCACTGATGCCCAGCCACTGCTCGATGAATCTGCTGGTACATTGACCCAGACCACTACATTCCCCTCGCACGCTACATGGCCTGAATCTGACCCTGATGAAACTCAGGTTACCCTTCCCATATACAGTTCCATCTTACACGGTGACAAAGAGGAAGCTGCAGATGAAAGTGCAGGTTCGGCCCACCCGCCATCAGACACACCACTGTACTATCAGGGGCCCTGTGCCAGTGCCGTCGCCAACGAGTGGGCCCCCCCTGCTTGCTCAGGATCACAGCACTTGCAAGGTTGAAATACTGTGCAGTGAGATGGAAGATGGGAACGACGAGGAGTCCAGACTAGTACAGGGATTCCCTAGCGAGGAGACTTATTTCATTGTTTTCAATGTTGGGACAGCAATTTTTGGGGAGCACTATACTCTGGAGAATGATAGATGTGGCCCACCATACACTGGAACATTCCAAAGGTGGACATCAGACACTGGAGCAGCATTTACAGGGCCCATTATACACTAGAGCATTAGAAATGGGGCCCATTATGTTTGGAGCATTATTTGGGCCCATAAGACAGTGGAGCTTCATCCATGGGGACCAACATATACTGTAGCATTATGTGGAGCTCATCATATACTGTTTCAAACATTATATGGGACCAATGATTCTGTATGGAGAAATAGATGGGCCTTGTCATGAGATGTAAAAAGTGAGGTATTTTTCATTGTACTATGCCGCTATTTCTCTGCCGTATCGGAGCATGATGAGTTGTGGTATGTGTTAAAGGGGCGCTCTTTCGCCCAGGACACATGAAAACCTGGAGCCAGCCCTACCCCCCCACAACTTTAGCCAAATAACCCCCATTTTTCAGTGCGTATCTTGTATTATGAAGTTAATTAAGGTTGACAAGCTTAAGTAAGAAGAATTTATGCTTTTGGCATTCAAATGGGCACTGTAGGTGTGTTTCCTGTCCTCCTCTCCCTGCCGACTTTTATTCCCCATTGACTTACATTGGGTTTCGTGTTTTGGGTCGACCCCGACTTTTCCCTATAGTCGGCCGATCTTGCTCGACCCGACTTTTGGAAAAGTCGGGTTTCACGAAACGAAACTCGACCCTAAAAAAGCAAAAGTCGCTCAACTCTAATCTCTAGCCCTGACTAGAGTTCGCATCTGCCAAAGGTACAGGTGATCTTCGATGCATTGAGGAAAGCGGGATTCACCATAAATCCAAAGAAGTGTACCTTAGTGAAGGAAGAGGCCAGGTACTTAGGCTACATTGTCGGTAGAGGCGAAATCAAGCCCCAGTTAAATAAAATACAGGCATTTCAGGAGGGGCCACAACCACTTTCAAAAAAGCAAGTGAGGGAGTCTCATGGGATTGTGGGGTATTACCAGCATTTTATCCTGAACCTCATCATAACTGCCGCACCATTAATGGATCTCCTTGTGGGTACCAAGTCGATGAAGGTAAAATGAACTCTTGACACACAGATGGCATTTCAGGAACTCAAGCGTTCTCTGTGTAAGAATCCGATTCTGTTTGCACCAGACTTTAGCAAAGAATTTGTGGTCCAGACTGATGCTTCAGAAGTGGGGTTTGGAACCGTGCTGTCACAGGAAATAAATGGAAAAGAGCATCCCATCTTGTATCTGAGCCACAAACTCTCTTCTTGGGAGAAGAATTATGCCATAAATGAGGAGTGTCTAGCTATAAAATGGGCCATAGACACATTGAAGTACTACCTGCTAGGCCACAGGTTTAAGTTAGTGTCAGACCATGCCCCTCTGAGGTGGTTGGAAGAGAAGAAGGAGAAGAACGCCAGGATGTCTAGGTGGTTCTTAGCACTTCAAGACATCACTTTCCACAAAGAGCGTAGGCCAGGGAAGTTACATGGTAATGCAGATGCTCTCTCCCAAATTCCCTGTTTGATATCTGATAGTGCAAAACCCCCCGGCTTTGGGCAAAGGGGGGGAATCTGTGACAGAGTCACTGGCATAGTATGTGAAGAGAGATATGTGTCACTGCGCATACTGATGTCAATGATGTAAAACCAGAGTTTTTGCCTCCAGCACACTAAGTGCTGAGAGTGTTAATAGGAACCTATGTTATGGCCTGGTTTTAGTGGACTTCCATAGAGCGGGTGGGAGGAATTCCATTGTAGCTCTCCACCTGCAGAGTCCTAACAGGACTGGTGTGAGGTCACGATCATGTGACCATCACATGGGATGATAAATATCTGGACATGTGAGTCAGGCAGGGTTGTCTCTTGGAAGAGCAGGAACTCACACATACACACGTGGTCAAAATTGTTGGACCTCGTTTAAGAACAGAAAAACCCACAATGGTCACAGAAATAACTTGAATCTGACAAAAGTAATAATAAATCTGAAATCTATGAAAATTAACAAATGAAAGGCAGACATTGTTTTTCAACCATGCTTCCACAGAATTTTTTTTAAAAATTCAACTCCTGAAATAGGCCTGGACAGAAATGATGGTAGCCTTAACTTAAAATTTTGTTGCACAACCTTTTGAGGCAATCACTGCAATCAAACGATTCCTGTAACTGTCAATGAGATTCTGCACCTCTCGACAGGTATTTTGGCTCAGTGTTTTCCATCAGTGTGTCATCCGTGTGTCCGTCGTCAGTGTGTCATCCGTGTGTCCGTCATCAGTGTTTTCCATCGGTGTGTCATCCTTGTGTCTGTCGTCTGTGTTTTATCTGTGTGTCATCCGTGTGTCCGTCATGACTGTTTTCCCTCAGTGTGTCATCCTTGTGTCTGTCGTCTGTGTTTCATCTGTGTGTCATCTGTGTGTCCGTCGTCAGTGTTTTCCATCAGTGTGTCATCCGTGTGTCTGTCGTCTGTGTTTTCCATCGGTGTGTCACCCGTGTGTCCGTCATCACTGTTTTCCATCAGTGTGTCACCCGTGTGTCCGTCATCACTGTTTTCCATCAGTGTGTCACTTCTGTGTCCGTCGTCAGTGTTTTCCATCAGTGTGTCACCCGTGTGTCCATCATCAATGTTTCCATCAGTGTGTCACCCGTGTGTCCGTCATCACTGTTTTCCATCTGTGTGTTACTTCTGAGTCCGTCGTCACTGTTTTCCACCAGTGTGTCACCCGTGTGTCCGTCGTCACTGTTTTCCACCAGTGTGTCACCCGTGTGTCCATCGTCAGTGTTTTCCATCAGTGTGTCACCCGTGTGTCCATCATGACTGTTTTCCCTCAGTGTGTCATCCATGTGTCCGTCGTCAGTGTTTTCCATCAGTGTGTCGCCCGTGTGTCCGTCATCACTGTTTTCCATCAGTGTGTCATCTGTGTGTCCGTCATCACTGTTTTCCATTAGTGTGTCGCCCGTGTGTCCGTTGTCAGTGTTTTCCATCAGTGTGTCGTCCGTGTGTCCATCATCACTGTTTTCCATCAGTGTGACACCCGTGTGTCCGTCATCACTGTTTTCCATCAGTGTGTCATCCATGTGTCCGTCATCACTGTTTTCCATCAGTGTGTCACCCGTGTGTCCGTCATCACTGTTTTCCATCAGTGTGTCACCCGTGTGTCCGTCGTCAGTGTTTTCCATCAGTGTGTCGCCCGTGTGTCCGTCATCACTGTTTTCCATCAGTGTGTCACCCGTGTGTCCGTCATCACTGTTTTCCATCAGTGTGTCACTCCTGTGTCTGTCGTCAGTGTTTTCCATCAGTGTGTCACCCGTGTGTCCGTCGTCAGTGTTTTCCATCAGTGTGTCGCCCGTGTGTCCGTCATCAGTGTTTTCCATCAGTGTGTCATCCATGTGTCCGTCATCACTGTTTTCCATCAGTGTGTCGCCCGTGTGTCCGTCATCACTGTTTTCCATCAGTGTGTCACCCATGTGTCCGTCATCACTGTTTTCCATCAGTGTGTCATCCATGTGTCCGTCATCACTGTTTTCCCTCAGTGTGTCATCCATGTGTCCGTCATCACTGTTTTCCATCAGTGTGTCACCCGTGTGTTCGTCATCACTGTTTTCCATCAGTGTGTCACCCGTGTGTCCGTCGTCAGTGTTTTCCATCAGTGTGTCACCCGTGTGTCCATCATCACTGTTTTCCATCAGTGTGTCATCCATGTGTCCGTCGTCAGGGTTTTCCATCAGTGTGTCACCCGTGTGTCCATCATCACTGTTTTCCATCAGTGTGTCATCCATGTGTCCGTCATCACTGTTTTCCATCAGTGTGTCACCCGTGTGTCCGTCGTCAGTGTTTTCCATCAGTGTGTCACCCTTGTGTCCATCATCACTGTTTTCCATCAGTGTCACCCGTGTGTTCGTCGTCAGTGTTTTCCATCAGTGTGTCACCCTTGTGTCCATCATCACTGTTTTCCATCAGTGTGTCATCCATGTGTCCGTCGTCAGTGTTTTCCATCAGTGTGTCACCCGTGTGTCCGTCGTCAGTGTTTTCCATCAGTGTGTCATCCGTGTGTCTGTCGTCTGTGTTTTCCATCGGTGTGTCACCCGTGTGTCCGTCATCACTGTTTTCCATCAGTGTGTCACCCGTGTGTCCGTCATCACTGTTTTCCATCAGTGTGTCACTTCTGTGTCCGTCGTCAGTGTTTTCCATCAGTGTGTCACCCGTGTGTCCATCATCAATGTTTCCATCAGTGTGTCACCCGTGTGTCCGTCATCACTGTTTTCCATCTGTGTGTTACTTCTGAGTCCGTCGTCAGTGTTTTCCATCAGTGTGTCACCCGTGTGTCCGTCGTCACTGTTTTCCACCAGTGTGTCACCCGTGTGTCCATCGTCAGTGTTTTCCATCAGTGTGTCACCCGTGTGTCCATCATGACTGTTTTCCCTCAGTGTGTCATCCATGTGTCCGTCGTCAGTGTTTTCCATCAGTGTGTCGCCCGTGTGTCCGTCATCACTGTTTTCCATCAGTGTGTCATCTGTGTGTCCGTCATCACTGTTTTCCATTAGTGTGTCGCCCGTGTGTCCGTTGTCAGTGTTTTCCATCAGTGTGTCGTCCGTGTGTCCATCATCACTGTTTTCCATCAGTGTGACACCCGTGTGTCCGTCATCACTGTTTTCCATCAGTGTGTCATCCATGTGTCCGTCATCACTGTTTTCCATCAGTGTGTCACCCGTGTGTCCGTCATCACTGTTTTCCATCAGTGTGTCACCCGTGTGTCCGTCGTCAGTGTTTTCCATCAGTGTGTCGCCCGTGTGTCCGTCATCACTGTTTTCCATCAGTGTGTCACCCGTGTGTCCGTCATCACTGTTTTCCATCAGTGTGTCACTCCTGTGTCTGTCGTCAGTGTTTTCCATCAGTGTGTCACCCGTGTGTCCGTCGTCAGTGTTTTCCATCAGTGTGTCGCCCGTGTGTCCGTCATCAGTGTTTTCCATCAGTGTGTCATCCATGTGTCCGTCATCACTGTTTTCCATCAGTGTGTCGCCCGTGTGTCCGTCATCACTGTTTTCCATCAGTGTGTCACCCATGTGTCTGTCGTCAGTGTTTTCCATCAGTGTGTCACCCGTGTGTCCGTCATCACTGTTTTCCATCAGTGTGTCATCCATGTGTCCGTCATCACTGTTTTCCCTCAGTGTGTCATCCATGTGTCCGTCATCACTGTTTTCCATCAGTGTGTCACCCGTGTGTTCGTCATCACTGTTTTCCATCAGTGTGTCACCCGTGTGTCCGTCGTCAGTGTTTTCCATCAGTGTGTCACCCGTGTGTCCATCATCACTGTTTTCCATCAGTGTGTCATCCATGTGTCCGTCGTCAGGGTTTTCCATCAGTGTGTCACCCGTGTGTCCATCATCACTGTTTTCCATCAGTGTGTCATCCATGTGTCCGTCATCACTGTTTTCCATCAGTGTGTCACCCGTGTGTCCGTCGTCAGTGTTTTCCATCAGTGTGTCACCCTTGTGTCCATCATCACTGTTTTCCATCAGTGTCACCCGTGTGTTCGTCGTCAGTGTTTTCCATCAGTGTGTCACCCTTGTGTCCATCATCACTGTTTTCCATCAGTGTGTCACCCGTGTGTTCGTCGTCAGTGTTTTCCATCAGTGTGTCACCCTTGTGTCCATCATCACTGTTTTCCATCAGTGTGTCACCCGTGTGTCCGTCGTCAGTGTTTTCCATCAGTGTGTCACCCTTGTGTCCATCATCACTGTTTTCCATCAGTGTGTCATCCATGTGTCCGTCGTCAGTGTTTTCCATCAGTGTGTCACCCGTGTGTCCGTCATCACTGTTTTCCATCAGTGTGTCATTCATGTGTCCGTCGTCAGTGTTTTCCATCAGTGTGTCACCCGTGTGTCCGTCATCACTGTTTTCCATCAGTGTGTCACCCGTGTGTCCATCATCACTGTTTTCCATCAGTGTGTCATCCATGTGTCCGACGTCAGTGTTTTCCATCAGTGTGTCATCCATGTGTCCGTCATCACTGTTTTCCATCAGTGTGTCATTCATGTGTCCGTCGTCAGTGTTTTCCATCAGTGTGTCACCCGTGTGTCCGTCATCACTGTTTTCCATCAGTGTGTCACCCGTGTGTCCATCATCACTGTTTTCCATCAGTGTGTCATCCATGTGTCCGACGTCAGTGTTTTCCATCAGTGTGTCATCCATGTGTCCGTCATCACTGTTTTCCATCAGTGTGTCATCCATGTGTCCGACGTCAGTGTTTTCCATCAGTGTGTCATTCATGTGTCCGTCGTCAGTGTTTTCCATCAGTGTGTCACCCGTGTGTTCGTCATCACTGTTTTCCATCAGTGTGTCACCCGTGTGTCCATCATCACTGTTTTCCATCAGTGTGTCATCCATGTGTCCGACGTCAGTGTTTTCCATCAGTGTGTCACCCGTGTGTTCGTCATCACTGTTTTCCATCAGTGTGTCACCCGTGTGTCCGTCGTCAGTGTTTTCCATCAGTGTGTCATCCATGTGTCCGTCGTCAGTGTTTTCCATCAGTGTGTCGCCCGTGTGTCCGTCATCACTGTTTTCCATCAGTGTGTCACCCGTGTGTCCATCATCACTGTTTTCCATCAGTGTGTCATCCATGTGTCCGTCGTCAGTGTTTTCCATCAGTGTGTCGTCCGTGTGTCCGTCATCACTGTTTTCCATCAGTGTGTCGCCCGTGTGTCCGTCATCACTGTTTTCCATCAGTGTGTCACTCCTGTGTCTGTCATCAGTGTTTTCCATCAGTGTGTCATTCATGTGTCCGTCGTCAGTGTTTTCCATCAGTGTGTCGCCCGTGTGTCCGTCATCACTGTTTTCCATCAGTGTGTCACTCCTGTGTCTGTCGTCAGTGTTTTCCATCAGTGTGTCACCCGTGTGTCCGTCATCACTGTTTTCCATCAGTGTGTCGCCCGTGTGTCCGTCATCACTGTTTTCCATCAGTGTGTCGCCCGTGTGTCCGTCATCACTGTTTTCCATCAGTGTGTCACCCGTGTGTCCGTCATCACTGTTTTCCATCAGTGTGTCGCCCGTGTGTCCGTCATCACTGTTTTCCATCAGTGTGTCGCCCGTGTGTCCGTCATCACTGTTTTCCATCAGTGTCACCCGTGTGTCCGTCATCAGTGTTTTCCATCAGTGTGTCATCCGTGTGTCCGTTTTTACCACCAGTCGTGGAGTACCAGAACATATTTCTAGCAGTCCCCCTACTAGTTTAGGTCTCTGAAATGGTAGGATCCTTTCATCATGGGAGCAGACAGGTAGGTACTAATTATTCACACGGTAAATTCACAGTTGTTAACAGTTGTGTGTCCCAGTAACCGTTGGTTTAATTTTTATTTCATCGATCAAATAGGGCAGATGAAAATCAGCAACTTTGTGATAAATCTGCTTATTTATCCTCCTGGATGGATCTTTCATTCTTAATTCGCTGGTAAAATCTCAGTTCAGTGAATACTGACTGTCTCATTACTGAGACAGGAGATGACAGTTGGTGCTTGTAAAGTTCTATGGAGAACCTTAGCTGTCGAGTCAGGAGAACAGCAGATTCAGTGGGAGATAATTAGATTCATATACATTTTTTGCAGGGAAAGTTTCAATAAAATTTGCATTTCATGCTTTAAAAATTCCTGTTTTTTGGATGAGACTCCAATGGGCGGTCCTATTAAGTGATCGACCGACCCTATATGACTGTGCATATAAAGATAGCTGTTAATCACTGAACAGGGCCGCCCACTGGACTCATACACACCAGCATCATGGATTTCAATGAATAAAATCCATGTTTTACTGAATCTTTTCCAACTGACCGATATATTATGCTAAGCGTCTTCCTGTTTATACCGCGGTGTCCACAGATCAGACTGTATATACAACAAGTGTTAGCGTGGGTAGTCTGGAGCCGGAAACTCCAGGAGTGGACCCTCTGGACCGTGGCACCGAGGGGCCCCGGGCGAGCCGCCAGGTGGAGCCGACCCCTATACAGGGACCGTTAGGAGCAGGCCCAGGGGTTCGAGTACCACGGTAGCGGGTACCGAGAGGGGCGGCTCAGGATGGACTGGAGTAGGACTGTGGGACATAAGTATAGATGACAGAACAGAAACACTGGAGGCAGGACTGGAGTAGGATGGCAGGACTGGAGTAGGATGGAACAGGAACACTGGAGGCAGGACTGGAGTAGGATGGCAGGACTGGAGCAGGATGGAACAGGAACACTGGAGGCAGGACTGGAGTAGGATGGCAGGAACACCGGAGACAGGACTGCGGAAGAGAGAAAGGAACCTGGGTAGCAGGACTGAGAGGCTGCTGCGGAGAGCAGGCAAGAACAGAACTGCAGGAGCTGAGAGCACACGATGCAGCGAGGCCAGTGTGCTAGGAAACGCAACAATCAGGCACCTCCCACAGGGGGAAGCGGCCTGATATGCTCCTCTCTGGTCTGCCATTGGTCAGGGAGGTACTTCCGGGTCAGGGCATAGCCGGAACACAAGAAGCAGGAGGGAGGCGCGGCCGCGGCCTATGGCGCATGCGCATTGCATGCAGGGACGCCGCCGGCCGCGCACCTGCCAGAGGCGACCTCAGTGGATATCGGGTGGCGGGAGGCTGCGGCGTGGGAGCGATGGCCGGGTGAGTACGCAGGGACGGTGTAACAACAAGTAGGCCACTGATATGAACTTTTGGAAGTAAGTTCGATTTGCTGTTGAGTATGAGGAATAAAGGCATAAAGGTCAAATATTTGGACTAAGTCATTATTTCCTAGGTCTACTTCAAGCTATAGGAAATGCAGAGGTGATACTGGTACAGGGGTCAAAGGGGTCAAAGGGCTCAACATAGCGGATCTGCAGCAGCATCCATACAAGATTGTGGACTGATCGATGAAGAATATACAATATACTGTGGACTGATTGGTGGCAGCATTTACAGTAGATCGTGGAATGATTGATGGCAGCATTTACAATATATGTGGACTGATTGATGGCAGCATTTACAATATATGTGGACTGAATGATGGCAGCATTTACAATATATGTGGACTGATTGATGGCAGCATTTACAATAGACCGTGGAATGATTGGCAACAGCATTTACAATAGACCGTGGAATGATTGGTGGCAGCATTTACAATAGACCGTGGAATGATTGGCAACAGCATTTACAATAGACTGTGGAATGATTGGCAACAGCATTTACAATAGACCGTGGAATGATTGGCGACAGCATTTACAATAGACCGTGGAATGATTGGTGGCAGCATTTACAATAGACCGTGGAATGATTGGAGGCAGCATTTACAATAGACCGTGGAATGATTGGTGGCAGCATTTACAATAGACCGTGGAATGATTGGAGGCAGCATTTACAATAGACCGTGGAATGATTGGCAACAGCATTTACAATAGACTGTGGAATGATTGGCGACAGCATTTACAATAGACCGTGGAATGACTGGCGACAGCATTTACAATAGACCGTGGAATGATTGGTGGCCGCATTTACAATAGACCGTGGAATGATTGGTGGCAGCATTTACAATAGACAGTGGAATGATTGGCGACAGCATTTACAATAGACCGTGGAATGATTGGCGGCAGCATTTACAATAGACCGTGGAATGATTGGGGGCAGCATTTACAATAGACCGTGGAATGATTGGAGGCAGCATTTACAATAGACCGTGGAATGATTGGCGACAGCATTTACAATAGACCGTGGAATGATTGGTGGCAGCATTTACAATAGACCGTGGAATGATTGGAGGCAGCATTTACAATAGACCGTGGAATGATTGGCGACAGCATTTACAATAGACTGTGGAATGATTGGCGACAGCATTTACAATAGACCGTGGAATGACTGGTGGAAGCATTTACAATAGACCGTGGAATGATTGGTGATCGCATTTACAATAGACCGTGGAATGATTGGTGACAGCATTTACAATAGACCGAGGAATGATTGGTGGCAGCATTTACAATAGACCGTGGAATGATTGGTGGCAGCATTTACAATAGACCGTGGAATGATTGGTGGCAGCATTTATACAATGTAAGTACCAGTCCAGTCTCAGCGCTACACGTGCTGTGATATTCTCTTCAGTTGAGCTGAGCTGCAGGACCGGCCTCCTCCACACCTGACTAGATTTAGGACACAAGGACGGGAGTCACGTGCTGACCCTACACATCGTGGTTACTATAGGTACCGTTCCAGCAGCTGGATTACAAAGGCAAACCTATACCACTTATACACACACCTCAAAACCAAGGATCTAGTCATATCCCTGATGAAAGCTCGAGATGTAGAGCTGAAACGTTGGATTGTAACACCACCCTTTTTTGGATTGTAACACCACCCTTTTTTTTTTTTTTTTCACAATCAATAAAATCACAACAATTAAAGACTGTCGTTGAGAAGACTTTACTTTCATGTTATTAGTGTGCCGGGGTTACTCCTATACTTCGGTCGCCGCCTGTAGACGGGGGTGGCGCTATTTCTGGAAGGGACATGCTTTAATAATCTTACAATAAGCTTACTTTGCCACAATTGGGTGAGGTTCGTAGCTCCCGGCCACCTCTGCCACTCTTCTATACCTTGTAGGCGAGCCTGCCTCGTCTGATGGAGGAAGTTGAATTGTTTGTCAACAAGTTGACCTCTCCTTTTTGGCCACCACACCTTTCTATCGTTTTTTTTTTCCATTTTTTACTATATTCTTTTGTTTTACACCCAACTATGATATTTTCTATGTTACTGGCGACGACTCGCTTTATTGTGACTTTTTCTTTCTTGGTTCCACCAAAATTACCCAGAAAATCAACATGGATCATTACTGGAGCCAACGGAGACCAAGACTCAAGGAAAACCGGAACTATCAATGAAATGGGTGACACAGTTAAACTCTTTTGTGGACCTCACCCATCATGGCTTCATTTTTTTGTTTCCTCTTACTTATATAATGTCATCATAGATTGTCACAATTTATATCAGTCCACAATCTAATTTTTCTATTACAAACACCACCAATTTCATAGAACGCCAACTAACTTTATCAATTTCTTAGAATTTGAAGGAAGCCCATGAGAACGTAGAAAGAACACAACTTCTATGAAGATGTTCTCCTTGGTCGGATTGGAGACCAGGATCCAAGTCAACCTCTGAGATTAAACGTGATATTTTCTTATTTTATCAATTTACTGCTCAACAATTCTATGATCTCAGCATCTGCTGACGAGCAAGTAGTAATTTTTTATAGATCCCTAGAAAGATGTAAAAAGTAGGAACCTTTCTTTTCTTTTCACAGTTGCGAAGTTTTGTTTTTTTTTTTGGTTTTTTATTTGTCCGTCAGGTGGGCTTTATGCATTAAAGTTAAAGAAATTTGTTTTTGGTGTCCTCCAATTATATCGGTGGATCCGCTCTTTGCCGGCAGCTGGATAGAGTTCACTGCAGGCTTGAATTGTGTGAACGTTAGCCACAAATTTCTATAATTACACGCTCGGCTTTAATCTTAGATTACTTGAACGCTGAAAGATTCCCGTCATCCTCCTCGCCGCAAATCAACTACAATTATCTCTTAAATCGTACTCAAAACAATCAGGCTGTTTGATGACTGGTGAGGCACAGCCTCGCGTAGATGGAAACTTTTCTTAATTACCGTCAGGTATATTCCAGATCCTTGTGTCTTTCATTTCCTAAGCCTGATGAGTGGTTATCATGGGCTGAAGATACCGATTCAATGCCGTCGATTATAAATCCCGACGTATTGTAATGTCAACTAGAGTCTTCTGAAGAAGCTTCCGCATTGTCCAACACGTGGTCGACTCATGAAATAAAGCTCCTTTATCGTAGAAACCAGAATTTATTTCAAGTTCAATATTTTCTAGGCTGGAAGTATAAGATCGCATATAAAATAGTCTAGAAGATTAGATAATCCAGCAGCAAACTAATGGACGTGCGTCCTATGGCGTATTTGAGACACTCATGCGATGAAGCCTGAAGAAAAAGAAAAATTCTTTGAATATAGAAATCTTTCCAATTTTTACCGGATGACTTGGCTAACACGGTATCACAATATAATTCATTTTTTATTGTACCGGTTTCCTAAAATTTGTTGAGCAGCTTTCTTGAGTATCTTAAATTGGGAGTTTTTCCCCTCTGTTTACGAGGGTGATCTAAATATTTCAAAGATTATGCTAATCTGTAGAATCTCCAGATCGGCTCAACCCTCAGATGGTCGATGTGCTTAGTAGAGCTCTAGCTATCAAAAGTGCAAACCAGAATGATAAATTACATATTGCAGGTGGTGGTCTCAGTTACATAGTTTGCACTGGGGTCTTGGAGTTTCAAGTTACATTTTTGGTGCCTAGAAATTTGCCACTGGCAACTTTTTAATTTTTCTTTTTTTTTTTTTTTTAAAAAAAAACCCCAAAACATTCTGTTAAATAAAACAGTAAATTACTCTAGAAAGCATATTCTATTAGTGGATTACTACTTGCTACACACCTGTTCTGAGTCTGGGCTCTGCTCCCTTCACCCTTGTCCGCTAAACTTTATTGTGCTCCATGTCGGGCTTTGCAAGTATTCTGGCGTTCTCCAATGTGATCATCTACTAAGGCCTACCAAGACTCACACCTGTGTCTTGGTATTAAGACTTTAGTGGTCCTCTCTACCTGCATCTTCCAGTACCTCTGTTACCTGTTTGCAGTCTCCAGGATGTCTCCTGTCTGCCTGCAGCTTCCAGGACCTATGCTACCTGTTCTCAATAATTCTGCTACCTGTCTGCGTCTCCAGGATGTGTTCTGTCTGCCTCTGGCTTCCAGCATCTTTGCTTTCTGTCTGCGGTCTCCAGGATTTCTGCTACCTGGCTGCGGTCTCCAGGACTTCTCCTATCTGCTGGCAGCTTCCAGTACCTCAGCTGCCTGTTTCCAGTGTCCTGTACACCTGCAGTTTCCACTACCTCTGCTACCTGTCTCCTGCCTGCTGCACAGATGATCTTGGCCGGTGTGCACACCCATCTCTTGGGCTCAGTGGATCCACCTCACCATGTGAGCCTAACATTGTTCCACATGGCCATCTATCATCTTCTGAATGTCCTGTCCTCAATTCGGTCCTTCAAGCTGATGTTTAAATTCAAAGATATTTTAAGTCTTCTATCATCTAGTGGAGCCAGACTACGTTGCCTTCCCTCTCGTTTTCTATGCGTGTGGTCTCACTTTTTGCTTCTATAGAACAAAGCCTTTAATGTATGTCCCTCTGTAAGCCTAGGTGGTATACATTAGGCACATTACAAAAAATTATTTAGAATACTTTTTTAATTGTTTCCCTTTATATAGAAAAGCATGTAACTTTGCTTTCTTTACACAAAATATTTTGGTAAACCGAGGGTGCAGGGGAGTTTTCCTGTACATCAAATGAAAGGCAAGTAAGTGCGGGATAAGAACGGAGCATAACCTAGATGCAGTGATGTATATAGTGGGTGGAGCATAGAGAACTCAAATGGCCCCTTTGGGCCATATGAGACCAATTCTTGACCTGTGACTGTTGGGCGCCCTGTTAGATTGTGTATGAGGTTCAAATTTCGTCTCTGTCATTATAGTACATGTAGTTCTGTGTACACTATTTCGCTGTACAGCAGACTACTTTTCCACGATGAACAAGCTTCTTCTCAATAACGTTATAGAAACCAAGAAGGGAGGCTTCTGCTGCAACCAGTTGTCTTATAGCAAAGGCTCCAAACCTAACACATCTAGGCATTGGCATACAGGTTAATATTGATCAATGTGCTGACCATTGTCACAATGAAATATAGCCTTACTAACATTTGCATGGTGGAACGACAGTTATGGTAGGTTGAAAGCTTGACTCAAGTTCCATTGTAAGCTTGGAGAGTAGGTAATAGTCTGATGTAATCGGGTAACCACATATCCAAGCCCATTCTACTTCCTACCATCTTCAACTCAAAAATATTTCCCGATCCATACATTCCTTAATCAAGAATCTGCAAAAACACTAGTGCATGCCCTCATCATCTCCCACCTTGACTACTGCAACCTTCTGCTCTGTGGCCTCCCCTCTAACAATCTTGCACCCCTCCAATCTATTCTAAACTCTGCTGCCTGACTAATCCACCCGTCCCCCCGCTATCCCAATGCCTCTCCTCTCTGTCAATCCCTTCACTGGCTATCCACTACCCAAAGACTCAAGTTAAAATACCTAACCATGGCATAAAAAGCCATCCACAACCTGTATCCTCCATACATCTGTGACCTCATCTCCCGGTACTTACCTGCATGCAATCTCCGATCCTCACAAGATCTCCTCCTCTCCTCCCCTCTTATCTCTTCTTCCCACAATCACATACAAGATTTCTCCCATGCATCACCCCTACTCAGGAACTCTCTACCCCAACACATCAGACTCTCCTACCGTGAAAACCTTCAAAAGGAACGTGAAGACCTACCTCTTCCAAGAAGCCTAGAACCTGCAGTAACCACCAATTGACCAAACCGCTGCACGACCAGCTCTACCCTCGCCTACTGTATCCTCGCCCATCCCCCTGTAAATTGTGAGCCCTCGCGGGCAGGGTCCTCTCTCCTCCTGTACTAGTCGTGACTTGTATTGTATAAGATTACTGTACTTGTATGTATTTTGTATACCTCTCCTCACATGTAAGGTGCCATGGAATAAATGGCGCTATATTAACAAATAATAATAATAGTATTGATTTTTAGAGAAAACGAGATTCAAGGAAAGTGTCAAAGAATGGGGAAATTTCAGGAACTAACCGGTGGATAGGAGAGAAGATCATCTGAAGAGCAGAGGTTGGGGGTAGTATCTGGAAATGAGTGCCGAGATGTGTGTCGTTGTGAAAACTTTATCTATCTATCTATTAATTGTCTATCTACCATCTATCTATTATTTAAAAACTATATCTATTATCTATCTATTATTTAACTATATTATCTATTTATCTATTATCTATTTACCTATTATTTACCTATTATCTATCTATTATCTGTCTATTATTTATCTATCATCTATCTAGCTATCTATTATTTATCTATCTATTATCTATCTATCTTTCTATTATCTATCTATCTGTTATCTATCTATCTTTCTATTACCTATCTATTATCTATCTGTTTTCTTTCTATCTATTATCTATCTTTCTTTCTTTTATCTATTATCTTTTTATCTATTATCTATCTATTATCTATCTTTCTATCTATTATCTATCTTTATCTATCTATTATCTATCTAACAAAATTAAAACTCAAAGAAGCTATACTGACATGAGGGATATATAGAGTTTCTCTTCCTCCTTCACGAAGCTGAAGTACAGGAAGAGATCGAACAGTCTCCTGAAGTGAGTGACTCACAGCTGAGTATTTGGTGCAATGTAGCAGAAGCTGGTCTCATCCTCTAAGGTCCCCAGGTCGGAGAGTGGACGCAGTCTTTCCAGACATGGGATCGGTCTGTAGTCAGTGTGTTATGCCGGGGTCACACTTGCGAGAAACTCAAACCAGTCTCGTGTCTCAATACCCGACACTGCCGACGGCACTCGGACCGGAGCGCTCAGCTGCATAGAAATACATGCAGCCGCACACTCCGGTCCCAAGTGCCGGCGGCAGTGCCGGGTATTGAGACGTGAGACTCGTGCAAATTTCTCGCAAGTGTGACCCAGGCCTAACCTCTAACGACTGTGATGTTCTTATGTCATTCGTCCAGTCGCTGACATACTCCTCTTGGCCCTTACTGTTTTCTTGATTCTGACTTTCGTTAGGCTGTGCTGATTGATGTCTTGGTCTGGATGAGTTGAAGTGAGTTGTTCCAGGTGCCTCGATTGCTACCTTGGCCCTTTGGTTTTGCAATTCCAACTACCTACTTTCATTCCTTGTCGTAGAGACTTTCCACAAAGACGTTTCCTCATGCTGCCAACAAATGTGCTAGGAATCCAGTGTTACTTTTTATGTAGACTTTTTTTTTTCAGATTTTCTACAGATTTCAAATCTGTTGTGAAGAATTTTTTCCACTGCATGTGAATGAGGTTTTTGAATCCCCATGGCTCTGTTCACATCGTGAAGGTTTCTATTTCCAAGAAAAAGCTTCCACATTTGCCATGGTTTTTTAACATTGGAGGCCATAGTCTAGTATCCAAGACTTTGAGAAGGGTCAAATCTTTCCAGGAGTTACCTCCTGCCAAAAGTAAACCAAGAAAGCAGCACCAACCCATACAGGAAGTCAGAAACATCCCAGAAGAACATGGAGAAGAACTGTAGCCTCTCATTGCCCAGCTAAGGTCAGTGACCATTGCTACAAAAAAATGGGTTCATGATAGAGTAATGAAGAGGAAACATCAATGCTCGTCTTACATCTGTAAATTACTATGACAAACTGGAGGTCACAAAAATTCTGCATTCCATAATAAGAAGGATTTCATATGATATTGGAGGTAAAATAGGACAGGGAAGTTTCCTGCCTCTGAACTACGATTAATTATAATTATTGAGGAAACCATTAATGAATGTTTGGCCAAATGCTTCTGCTATACATCAACATGTTAGGCTATAGGTGGAACTTGATGGACTTAAGTTTACCTTCAACCTAAAACCTATGAAACTATCTCACCAAAGGGTGCAAAACAGGCACTAGTATCATTTGCATTTCTTGGTTGTTGCCTCTAGTCACTTCTTGTGTTTGGTTCTTTTCTCACACCTTGGATTTGTTCGTCTTTACGTTTTGACCTCTTGCTAAATCTTTTGACGCTTTTGCCCCATTACCCACTGGATTTCTTGTCTATTTGTAGCCACCTGGCTTTGGCTCATAGATGGAGTCTGACTTCTTTGCTAGACCTTCAATGTTTTGGCTTTCAATGGACAATTTGTGACTACGCTGGGGGTTCCAAACATGGGATCTGACCAGTTAGGAGTAAACTTACTTCTGAAGCCTTCAGTGAAGGAGTGAAAAATCCCTTAGCTGGCCAGATAACTGTCAGATGAAAGCTCATTTAGCAGACAGCTATCTTTCCAGACCTCATACATGTGAGCTCGGCTCGGCCGATCGTACATGTGTTTTCAGTGGCGTAAAGAAGACAAGTCCACTTGCATTGTTTGTTTGAAAGATGTCAGGAGAAAAAGATTGGGCACTGTAGGGATTCACTCAGGTAAGCATTAAGCAGCGTTCACATGGGTAGGCAGATTTATTAAAATTTACAAATCTTTTCCAGCAAAACAGATAAACGGCGTCTTGGCGTAAGGCAAGACCAGAAGTAAGAGATCTCTCCAGCCTCCACATAGGCCAGGTCTCAGAGATGTCTCCACCTCTACTCACAGACAGTCATGAGCAGCTCAGCTGCCCTTTTTACCCAGGAGGATGGGAATACATTGTCCAGGTAGTGGTTTTAGGCGTGATAAACCATGGACTTCATGCTATCCCTATACTTTGAGATGTCTTGCTGTGTCCGGCATTGTGACCGAGCAGAACAGCACCCAGCAGCCACCCCCGTATACACAAAGTACACTTCTCTGATCATCACATCTCAAGCCACTGCTTTTGCCTGCTCAACTAAGTAAAACCTCTCACCACCCTATCAATGTCGGAGCCTGTTCCAGGTGTCATATCAACGAGGCCAGGTACCTCGTTGACACATCACTCCATCTTTGACTAAATGGCAGCCATCTTTCTGTCGGTCTAATGTACATGCCCAATCATTAGGTCTTAGAGAAGGTAAGGTTTCGGACAGCTCACTCCAATTACTCCCCTCGCAAGTTCACATGTGCCTATATGGTGAAAATCACAGTGTTAGTGCCGACTATTCATAAAGGTGAGGGGTGAGTTTCTATTTTTTCTTTTTTCATGATATGACCCCCGATGACTTCCTTTCCACGGCATGTGACTATTGTGAGCCATCACATTTTGATTTTTTAGTTATCCAAAATTACGGCCATCCAGAAAGAAAGGCGCGTCGTTTTTTTCATAGCACTCTTATCTGACATTTGAAAAAATTTTGAATTTCTGAAGTTCAAAAATATGATCGACCTCATTTCATAACTTGAGTTCTACGCTAATGCAAAATTTCTCCGCACGTCCGATTTCACAGGAAACTGCCATTTTGCTCAGTTCCGTCGACAAAGAATATAATTTTTGCATAAAAAAAAAAAAATGAAATCGAGGTTGGTTATAGCAATTTTTCTATTGTTATTGTAAACGCAGTCAATAGATATCTGCAATGAGCAACTAGCGCAGCCCCGGTTTCTTCTACCCATGCATTATTAACACCCACAAGAGCGGAGACGGCTGGTCCTGCAAGGAATATGTTATCCATATCTGAACACGCATAGAATATACACGCTCCCTTCTGGCAGATGGACTGCAACATAAAGGGTCCACTCCGGAATTAATCAGACGTAAACAATTTGCTTATCTCCGGGCGCCCCCCCCCTCTACCCCCATCACGCACTTGTGATTGTAATAACGCCCTGATTTGTTATAAAGGTCGTTATTGGGTTATTAGCAGAAAATATGCACCTCCGCAGAGCCTCGCCAGGCAAAAGGCATTGTGCTCGGAACAAAGACCCTATGAAGTGTCTTACTGAATTATACGCAACCTTGAACCTTTCCTGTATGATTTATCTACAAACAAAATGGAGTCTGCAAGATGGAGATATGACCGTATTTATAGAGCCTGCAAAGAATGATGGGATTTCTACTGTTCGGGGAGAAAGGGAAAAAAAAGGAACCAAAAATCGATTGTCTCTATTCTCGTGAATGCACGGCACGGCCATTATATAATGTGCTAGCGTGCGGCCCCCAATCTGTGATAACAGATGACTTTTTTCTGCAAAGCCGTCGCCAGAACCCCGTGTAATATAATGACTCTAATCATACATTGATTATTTAGAAGTGTAAGAATAATAATAATAAAAAAAAAGAATAAGAAAAATGTAAAATCTAAATATATAAAAGTAAATACAAAATATGTAAGCAAAATGTAAAATCTGAATATATAAGTGAAAAATATATTAAAGAAAAATAATGGAAAAATGTACATTAAAAAAAAGAAAAATGAAAAAAATGACATACCGTATATAAAAGTAATGGAAAAATGTCCATAAAAAAAGAAAAATGAAATAATGACATATATAAAAGTAACTAAAAAATATATAAAACAAAATAAACAATTTTATATATATATATATATTCAGATTTTACATTTTGCTTTTTTCTTTTATATATATATATATATATATATATGAAAGAAAAAAGCAAAATGTAAAATCTGAATATATAAAAGTAAATATATGAAACTAAAAAAATCCATAACTATACATAAAAAGAGCAAAATGTAATACTAAAGTAAATAAAAAACATATAGAGCATATATATGTATATGAGAATATATATGTGTATGTATATATATATGTATATATATATATATATATATAATCTCACAATATAAAAAAACTAAATATATAAAAGTAAATGGAAAAATATATAAAACAAAATAAACAACAACATAAAAGAAAAGATGACATAGGATTATGTAATCCCCTCCCCCCCCTCTCGAAAAGAAAAGGATTGGCTCATTTGTCTTCTGTGATAAAATACAGGTATAGGAAGGCATATACAGCTACAAATAGAACGCTACCGATGACGAGAGCATAGGAATTCTGCAAATTTTGCTTCCCCTCTAAATGGACGTTTGTCAACGCAGGGCTTTATCAGGATATATGCAGAATACCTGCCCTAAAAGCAGGATTTTTTTTTTTGCATGCGTTAGCCCAAAATAACCCCCACTAATGCAAATCATGTTTCCCATTCTACCACGCATCAATTACAAAGACTTTCATGCACAGCCCAAGTCCTATACGCCCTCCTCCCATACTTCACCACCACCTAGGAATTTTAAACAGCATAGAAAAAAAAAAAAAAGCGTAATATGTTATTTTCTTTTTCACATGCGGAAAAAAATGTCTGCCTAGGTACAGACGGGCTGTCAACGTCCTCAAGGTACGAAGCAAAAAAAAAGCAAGCCGTGTAACGCCAAGCTATGCATACGATATGTGTACTCATACAGCCCGGCATATATATTGATTTTTAAAATAAAATCAATAGGATAAAGTATCTCTCAGTATTGCACTCGCTGAATCTCCTCTCCCACGTAGAAATAAATTATTAAAAAAATAAATAAACGCACGGCCAAAAAAAAAACACAAATAAAAAATAAATAAATAATAATTTAAAAAAATAAAATGCATGGCAAAAAATATATAAATAAATTTAAAAAAAAAAGGTAAATCTATGGTAAAATACTTAAATAAATAAAAGATGCTAAATATATTGCAAAAATGAATAAATAAAAATAATGGTAAATGCATGGCAAAAATATATAAATAAATAAAAATAATGGTGAATGCATGGCAAAAATATATAAATAAATACAAATAATGGTGAATGCATGGCAAAAATATATAAATAAATACAAATAATGGTGAATGCATGGCAAAAATATATAAATAAATAAAAATAATGGTGAATGCATGGCAAAAATATATAAATAGATACAAATAATGGTAAATGCATGGCAAAAATAAATATATAAAAATAAGTAAATGGCAAAAAAAATAAATAAATAAATAAATACAAAATAAATGCAGGGCAACCAAAAAAATAATAAATAAAAAATGAAAGCAAATGCCTGGCAAAAAAATAAATAAATAAATAAAAAATAAAAATAAATGCATGTAAAAAAAATATAAATAAAAATAAAAAAATAAATAAAAAATAAATGCATGGTAAAAAAAAAAAAAAGAAATGCATGGGAAAAAAATAGATGTAATAAGTAAAAAAAAAAAAAATATAGCAAAAAAATGATGATTAAATAAATGAAAAAAAAATAAAATAAAAATATATGCATGCAAAAAATAAAAAATAAACACAAAAAAAATAAATGAAAAATAAATAAATGCATGGCAAAAAAAAATCAGAGCTTTATTCAGAAGGCTTTGAAGACTTATTTATTTTATTGAATTAAATTATATATCATATTTACTGCAAAATTTGTCCCCCCTCAAAAAAAAGAAAGAAAATGCGTATAAAAATAATAAAAAATGACTTATTTCTGTGAATTTTTTTTTTCAATGTATCAATGATTTTTCTGTGGATTGTGTGTGTTTCACCGCACATGCAAGATAATCAGGTCGTATGTATTCGGTATGGCGATTACACATTTATGGATTGTACCAAATGAAACAAAAAATGAAGGGGATTATAGTTTCTCCGAATTGAAAAAAAAAAAATTAAAAAAAATAAAAATAAAAACCCTTCCAGCTCTAAAAGGGTCAATGGAACGATTGGATGACATTCAACTGATTTTAACTCATCTGGAACCTAAGACTTAATACTTAGCTCATATTGGCAATCTCAAGGGAGATATCATGCATTAGACCATTAAAGGGGATGCTGCTTCTTTTAGTGAGGATGCCGCACAGATGTCATGCCATATGGACCTGGAAAATTTTGGTCAATGACTTTTTTTTTTCTCTTAGTTTTACGTTGTAATTTCTTAATGTGTTAATACTTTTAGCGGGGGGGTGGGCTGGTGTCGTCAACGACACAAAACTTCAGGGTTTTAGGGTCCCCGGCTGCAGTGATAAAAGGCTTCTGATCCACCTCGTATTTAATGGGAGCAAAAGAAAAAAAAGAATCAGAAAAAATTTGTAAAATTATTTTTTAGTTTTTTTTTCAGACTTTAATCATTACATAAGTGGCTCTATATATATGATTTTCTTTTTATTTATTTTTTTTGAAAGGGGAGTTGGGGGGGTTTGGCTACCGATGGCCATTTTATATAGAAAATCTATGCATGCTGAGAAATGTATAAGTGGATTTCTTTTTATGTCATCACGCCGTCTGATTCGCGGCCGCCCCAGAGAACAGATGAAGTCCCGGTTGCAATGAGCAGATGCAGAACCAACAGAATCTCGCAATCTCCTAAGGCATAAACGCTTTCCACTTTTTTTTTTGCATTGGATTTTCACTAATTCTGTAGAAACTAGGTCAACCCGCAATGCATCTGTATTTTCGGCCATCTTGTCTTTCTCCCATTTTACAAAGCTTAAAGGGAATCTGTCACCCATTTTTTGACATATCATGTAAAGATATCATTCAATTGTGTGTTACGTAAGGATTCTGGTAGTACTTTTGATCCCCCCTGACCCCGCACCATTGATGCATAAAAACCTTTTTTATGACTCTTGCGATGTATGTAAATCGCTGCGGTCCGGTCCGATGGGCGTGGCTTATTCTCCTTCCCCCTCCTTGGCTTGCTGGACTTAATTTCATCTGTGAATATCACAGATGCCGTCGTGTATTTGCGCCTGCGCATTGAAAAGGCTGCTCGCGCTTGCACAGTATGCTTTGCCCAGCTGTGGGCAAAGCATATAATCAGTACTGCGCATGCGCCGGTATTTTTCCCTGCCGTCTATGACCCGGAAGTCTTCCCATGCAAGACACACTCTTCCTGGATGCCGGATACCAGAGTAAAGCCCTGCGCATTACACCGGAAGCTGAGGAAGAAAATAGTTCAATAGATGACTTTCTTCCTCAGCTTCCGGTGTAATGCGCAAGGCTTTACTCGGGTATCCGGCATCCAGGAAGAGTGTGTCTTGCATGGGAAGACTTCCGGGCCATAGATGGCAGGGAAAAATACCGGCGCATGTGCAGTACTGAATATATGCTTTGCCCACAGTTGGGCAAAGCATACTGTGCAAGCGCGAGCAGCCTTTTGAATGCGCAGGCGCAAATACACAACGGCATCTGTGATATTCACAGATGAAATCAAAAGTACTACCAGAATCCTTATGTAACACACAATTGAATGATATCTTTGCATGATATGTCAAAAAATGGGTGACAGATTCCCTTTAAGTGCGTGTAAAGTAAACATTTTTGTTTTAAAAAGTACAAAATTGGGGGGGGGGAAATTTTGCAACGTTAAAATTTTCCAGCAATTTTTTTTTTAAATTATAAATAAATTGTAAAATTGTATTTTGGCAAATTGGACTTGGCTCTGTCGTTGGAAGATTGATTTTTTGGTTTCCGATGCGCAGAACCCATACTGGCTGCATGACATGAATTATACACTTCATTCTTACTCCTGCTCCTACGCAAAAAAACATAACATTTGTAAAAAAATTTAAAAAATTGGCTATGCTTTGTAGAATGTACAGTTGGTGTGTGGGTATAGGGGTCGTGCGGACAAGCTCCTTTGTCCTGCTGTACGATCCTCGGAAAGCATATTTAATTTCCTAAACAATTAAGTGCTGCTGATAACAACATACTGTAGATTAGTGAGCTGTCTCAGTCATTACGCAAGGTTCTCCTTGAAGGGACAGCTTTTCCATCAGCCTCTTTTTTTTTCCTGACCATGCATTTTTCTGCACAATGCGTATAAATTAACCATTACGGTGCCAAGAGTAAGAGATCTGGCCTTACACTGGCTCATTTGCAAGTGCTGACTTCCCTACTCACCCACCCACGGGGAACTGAAGGGTTAACCTTCATATATATTCACTTGCTATTTCAAAGGACCACCTTAAAGACACAATTGACAGGACAATAACACGTGAGCGCGCTCATAGCTCAAGGGGTGTCGGAACGACATTGCGCGGCCTTGCAGACGACGCACGAGGAGTTTCACGACGTCGTTGGGCGCGTCAATGGAAATGCAATTAAATTACTCTTTAAAATGTTGCAAAAAATGTATTTTAAGCTTAAAAAAAAGTATAAAAATGATATAAAGTAATGTACTATATTATTGAGCCTTTTTTGTTTACAAATTTTTTTCGGAATTTTTCTTTAAGCATAAATAGTGTAAAATCTTTGGAGTATAAAAGTATATCTAAAATTGGATTTATAAAAGGGGTTGTCTCCTGGACTTATCACAGGTCCAGCTGACAAGGCTGGGGGAATCTCCATTAAGGGCAGTTCCACACGTCCAGATAATTCCGGTACCGGAACTATCTATGTCCATGTGTCCGTGTGCATACGTATGCCATCCGTGTGACATCCGTGTGCTATCCGTACGTCCGTGTGTATCATCCGTGTGCTGTCCGTATGCTGTACGTGTCCGTGTTTTTGAAAAATTATTTTCAATGTTAACCCTTTGACTTTTAAAAACGCACGCGGATCGCACACGGGCAGCATCCATGTGCGGTACGTGTTTACCCGGACCCATTGACTTGTATAGGTCCGTGTGATCCGTGCTGTTGCACAAAAACGGACATGTTAACGTGTTTTGCACCCTTGACACACGGTCCGTGAAAACACGCTGACATGTGCATAGACACATTCATTCAAATGTGTCTACGTGTGTCAGTGTCTCCGATACGTGAGAAAACTGTCACTACACGTACCGGAGACACTGACATGTGAAACTGCCCTAAGACGTAGAGACATTTGGTTTCATGCAAAGGCCACTGGACTCCCCTAATGCAGTTAAAGGGTTAAAGGATCTATCTTAATGCTCAGAGTTACGTCGCCAGTCGCATGAATGTGCACGTAAAATGAGCTTTCGTTGGTAAAATTTGCCATCCGAATCTCTTCGGGAGATTTAAAAGACCCAACGTATTTTTGGCAATTTTTTTTAGAATTTATTTTTTATTTTGTTTAAGGCTTTTTTTTGTATATTTGACCTGACGAATGTATAAAAAAAAATTTTTTTAGAATTAAACTTATATTAAAAAGATGTAATTGCATATAGTAATTGCATAAAATACAACTGACAATGCAAAAAAAAAAGGAAAAAAAAACACCAAAAGGTAAAGTTTTCCAAGTTACCTACATTGAAATATTGGATAAAGGGCTTCAGGATCAGAAAATATATGTGAAATATGGAACATAAATTGATGTAAAGTATACAGCGGTCTCCAAATGTATTGAATTACCATAGTTTTTTTTTCATGGGCTAAAAATTCCATTTTATGCGATTCCAAAAAAAGAAAAAAAATTGATTTTTTATAAAGCCCAGGGAAATGTAACATACGGGACGATAAATTTACTGATGTGTGATGGATGGGTTATGTTTGTTGTGGTCGCAGTCGGTACATCGATGATGTATACACAAGATCTGATCTTCAAACGCCAATTCAGAGCGACAAGGTGCCCTCATGGGACTGTGGAAAGTGCAAAATATCCAAACTGGCTGCTAAATTCTTTTCACAAATTCAAAGACAAATCAAAAGAAATGTAAATATCACAAAATTAGATTTTCCAAAATATCAAGTGAAAAAATAAACACCAAAACAAAAAAAAAACATAAAATAGCTGAAGTAGGCCAAGGTGGCTTTTTGTCTAAGTCTGTTTCGACATGTCTGCATGTGATTGCCATTTTAAAACGAAGCAGAAAAACGAATTTATAATGCTGAATTTAATTCACCATGGAATTTCGATATGCATAAAAAAAGCAAAATAAATAGAACAACTACAATATACGTAGCAAGGCCTAGAAAATGAGATAACTGTGATAAAATGGCTGAATCGGGAGGGGGGATTTGGCTAGGAAATAAAACTGTCACTGCATTTATCTGTGCAAAAAAAAATTCTTTGACTTTTAAGCTTTTGTCCACCAAAAATTTGCCAAGAAAAATTTAATATTTTTCATATATTCTTCAAGGCCATTGCTTTTTACAGACGACTCAGCAGCATCTGGTAGCACACATGAAATCGGGTGACCCCTGAGGTCCATTTTGACACCTCCAACACACCGTATTCTAATGCTGCAGGAAAATCCCATGTAAGGGATAATCAGGAGTGAGCGGAGGGTGGGGTGGTGGGCGCTGAATATTAGATGTCCAGACCAATTATGGAAGAGATGTAACATATAAGATGACTGCATTTGCATTGCAGAAGTCAAGTAACCAGCGCTTCGTCCCATTTTTGTTTCAATAACATCTACTGCAGATAAAAAAATGCAAAAATAAAAAATTCCAGGCCCCTCTATTGTTTCCCATCTACAGTCCCTGTTAGCACAACCTTCCTCTCTTGCCTGGAGAATAACAGCTCGGATAGACTGCAGTGGCAGAAATACTGCAAAGGAATCAATGCATCAATCAAACACACCCTGCCTCCAACTTACACAACAAATGCAAAAAAAATAAATAAAATAACCTATTCTCGCCCACGAGATATCAGCGGCATTCAGATCACCCGAAGGGTCGAAAATAACCGTTAATATTGCACCTACATTTAGGTTATGACGTCATGGGTAAATTTGAGACCTTAGCGTACTTTGTTGGAAAGGGGAGGTTAAGAGACGTAGGCGTGAATATTCTTTTTTTTTTTACTGTAATTATTTGCATCGAGAAGATGGATGTAAATGTTTAGTTCTAAGCAGAAAATCCTGATGGGAGAAGAATCTGAGCGTAAGGAGGTTTTTTTTTTTTTCGAGAGCTTGAGCTGCATTGCGTCGTTAGTGGATAACCCCGCGTGCGCCAAGTAGGACAGAGCGAGAAAACCCGCAGTAGTAACAATATTTAATTTTTAGAGAATAAACAGCAATTGATTCAATAATCTGCACGCTATCGCCCCCTCCCACAACCCCCACCATCTTATATTTTCTTAAGCATCATCTTCTTTTCAGTGGGTCGCGTGGGTGTGGTTGTCACTGACATTCTGCAAGGTTAAAATTAAGAAGATTCCGTCCTACCCCCCACCTCCTTCCACGCGCCCCCTGTCCTTTTTTTTTCTGTCTTTCCCTCCATGCCCCCCTCCCCCATGTCCCTAAACTCAAATATGGTCATTGATGCTCTATTATTCACCCTCCCCTCATCTTCCTCTTCATCATCATTTTGATGACTACACCCTTGGCATAATAAAACCGAATTGCATCCCGCACGGCAGAGAAGGGGAGGAACACATGGGGGGCAGGTGTGACGAGTGCCTATCTATGGAGGGTCTTGCTTTATTTACAAGAATTATAATCCTCTTGTTTTTCAGCATGGAGTCAGCAGATGTGATTTTTTTTTTTTGGGGGGGGCTGAATAATCTGTTCAAGAAAAAAAAAAAGGAGGGGGGATCAGCAAAAGGAGGACAGTGAGAAAGATTAGGACTGGGGATTGAAAAGTGAGAAGGTTCTCCTGCCTCTTTCTCCAGATCGACTCCTACAAAAAGCCACTCTTGCAGGACATGTAAACATCTGAGTAGGTTTCTACAGCAAATTTTTCACTTTTTCTTTTTGCTTTATGTGTCGTTTTACAGCTCTCTTTTGTGACAGGTCCTATTGTGCTCCCTTTTTCTCCTACGTCCTTTCGTATGCATGCAGGGTTTTTTTTTGTTATCCTCCTTCTCACCCTCCTCTTTTTTTTTCGGCTTTTATCAAATCCTCCAGTGTGGCTGAGAATTTGTTGGAATGCATACAGTATTTTGTAGTGGGGTGTGCTTTTCTAGATGCCATTTGCTGCCTATACTGCAGGTGTAGGAAGAGCAGCAAAATAAGGAGGTAGGAGCAGACAAGCTCGTATTTGAAAGTGGATTGGTCCAGCAGCTCTGCTGTTCGTCAGGGTTGGTGAGTGGTGGAAGGTCAGTGTTGCTTTTATTGCTGTCCCAAATCACACAAGTCTGAGGATGTCGATGGCTGGCGAGGGCAAGGGAGCAATCGAGCCTTTTCTAGTGTGGGGTAGACTAGACGGTTATGGCTTGCATGACTACTGTAAGGTTTGATCAGTGGCAATAGAAAAAAAAAAAGAGACAACCGGTCACTCTCGTGTAGACAAAGAAAGGCTGAGGTTTGCAAAAGATACCTTCAAGAGGAAAGGTCTGGAATTCATTCTAAGAAAGAGGTAACCTTTATGTGAGTATTGGAATGCCCGATTGCAAGAGTTTGATATTTGAGTGGTTGCATTGCATGGCAGGCCCTCTGGGCAATATTTGACCCTATTGTCTTTTTGTAAGGCGAAGAATCTTGTACACTCTCTGGCTGCTACGTAGCTCTGGTGGTTGATACTGTGCAGCCCCCAAGACATCGCAGGCTTGTCGGACATCTACCCTGTTTTAGCATTCAGCAAAACGGGTGAGTTGACAGTTTTTTACAGTAGAACATTACCTGTCATAGTCTGCAATCTACCTGGAGATGTATTGGAGATTGACTATGGTCTATCAGGAGATATATTGAAAACTGACTATGCTCTGTCGGGAGATGTTTCGGAGATTGACTATGCTCTGTCAGGAGATATATTTAAAACTGATTATGCTCTGTCAGGAGATGTTTTGGAGACTGACTATGCTCTATCAGGAAATATATAGAAAACTGACTATGCTCTAGGCATCGGAGACTGACTGTGCTTTATTAGGAGATACATCAGAGACTGGCTATGTGCTACCAGGAGATGCATTGGAGACTGACTGTGATCTGTAGGGAGATACATCAGAGACTGACTATACTCTTTCAAGAGATACACCGGAGACTGACTATGCTCTGTCAGGAGATACATCGGACATTGACTGTGTTCTGTAAAGAGATGTATTGGAGACTGACTATGCTCTATTGATAGATGTATCGGAAACTGAATATGCTTTATCAGGATACGCATCGGAGACTGACTATGCTCTATCAGGAGATACATCGGACACTGACTGCTCTATAGGGAAATGCATTGGAGACTGACTATCCTTTGTTGGGAGATGTATTGGAGACTGACTATCCTTTGTTGGGAGATGTATTGGAGACTGACTATCCTTTGTTAGGAGATGTATTGGAGACTGACTATCCTTTGTTGGGAGAAGTATTTGATGCTGATTGTGCTCTTTAGGGAGATGCTTTCGAGGTTGGCCATGCTATGTTGGGAGATGTTTATTGAGGTTGGCTCTGCTGTTTTCCATGTTATTCACAATATATTTTGGGGTACAAGGACTTATAATGTTTTGATTGCTGGGCTGAGCTGATAAAAGGCAGCCATGTTTTGGTGCAATATAAAAGGTACTCTAATGGGGGCACATATATTTACCCAGTATAGCATAGCTTGACCTTTGGCAAATGAAAGCACTGTTTAAAATAGGAGGTGAGCCAGATTGATCAGTAAAGGGATTGGGAAGGGTATATGTAATGCAACCATACAAGCTCAGTCTCTTCCCTGCTCCCTCCCCTCTTTACCACCCTCTCTCTCTCTTCCCCCCCTTCTCTGTCTCTCTCTCTCTCCCTCTCTCTGCTGCTGCATTTTGCATGAGCTATCTAGGTCATTAGCATTTTAGCGTATGCAAGACTTGACAAAGCTGATGAGAAGCCAGATGGGCCCCTCTCCTATTTTTTTGCACCACTTGAGACCTCAGTAAAAGGACTGACTGCGGAGACAGAGTCGGGTGCTTTATATACAGCCTGCAGGCCCTCTTATTGAACCAGATCATTTATGCTACAAAACAGAATGCTACGCGTGCCCTACGCCTTTCACAATAGATAACGTCAATAGTCTTTTATTTCCTTCTGGTTTTCATTTTTTTTTTCTCTCTTTTTTTTTGTATTTTTTTTTCGACCGAAGCTCCATCCTCAACCATTTGCTTATCTCTGTGTCAGCAGCAGCAGCAGCAGAAGCCTCCTGGATGGCAATGCGACTGTCATTGTGTTAGCGGCCGCCTCTGATGTACTGCACGGAAGATGCCGGGTGCTTCCGCAGCTGGGGACGACGTGAGGAAGCCAACAAGAATATAGGAGGAAAAAAAAAACAGATATGAGTGCTCTTTTCAACGAAGCTTTCAGCATGAAGAACAAAGGAAAGCATCCGGACTGCAGCGCTTGGTATAATGCCATTGTCCAGCCGAGGTTTAGGGGATGAGGATGCTTTGCAGTGATGCGGAGGAGAAAGCCGTTTCTAATGATGTCTGTTGATGCTGTTTTTATTTGTCCTTTAGTCATCCTAAGAGAGGCCCTTCTCTCCGTGTTCACAGCGGACCTTGATTTAAATGTCCATACAATTAAGGCACGCGGTGAATGCCAAGAGAGGCTCTAATAAGCTGCATCTAAGGAGGCTTTTTTTTGGAAGAAGACCTTCGTATTCTAGATGGATATCTGAAATCAACACGACGGGAGGCAACCAAGCTCCACAACCTGGCTCGGAAAATGACTTTTTTTTTTTTACAATTTTTATTTTCTTTTTCATGAATTTTAATAGATTTTCATACATTTTATTAACCTGGTAGAACAGTCAAGTGTGTCAATGTATTTGTATTTTATGCCTTTAGATCTGCGTTACTTTGAGTAGTGTTTGTCTATATCTTGGACCTTTCTTTTTAGCAATGTAATGATTTTGTTCTTCACTTTATGTAATAATTGAACAAATGTATGTGTTTTTTTAATCCAATCTATATATGACAATATCTAGTATTTTCTTTGTCACATATGCTATATCTAACACATACAAGACATTAGACATATAAACCCTAGATATATGCATATATATGCAATTTAGTTAAACATATGTAATTATTGATATACCTTTCCATAATTATGTACAGATATGACTGCATCCTTTCTTCACCTCCATTAAGCTATTACGTAATGCCTCAGTCTCCATCAATGAAACCATGAAGCAATGTTTATCCTTATCCTAGCAAATGTCATTTATGTTGTCAGTTTGCCATGTGGTGCTGACTCTTTAAATTCTACATGGCCTTGGAGGCAGAGAACTAAAAGTGCATCCCGTCTCTTAAAGGGTTAATTAAATTAAGAAAAAAAAATGCAGAAGACGATTGGACTGAGCATGGCTTCCCCAAGGATTTCCACCAGCAGTAGAGAGAGGAATAAATGCAGCAAGTAATGGAAACCTAATAGTCTGTAAATGTCTAATAAACATTACGCGGAGATCTTAATGCTGTCAGGAAGTGTCTCCTTGCCACTCTGGATACCAATTGTCTCTTGCAATTTTGCAGGCCCACAGAAAGCCTGAGAGCGCAGCCTGCTAAATGTCAATAAAGGGATGATGTCTGTAGACCGAAGGCTTCATAAATGACACATACACTCAATAAAAGTTGTGTTTCCACATCAGGTCTGTAAAATAATAAGATAAAAGACTGTATGGGTGCTTAGAAGAACATAAGAGTTGAAAGCCTCTGGCCTATAGTCCAAAACATTTTCATATTACAGTATAAATTTAAGATTATTAGCAAATATATCCGATGGTTGAGTGCCCCCCAGCAATGATCCAGGCCCCTCAAGAAAGAATACATCCTCATCTATACTAATTGATATTATTACATTAAACTTTCTTTTTATAGTTGGCTGTATTCTTCGAAGACCGACCAATAAAGCGTGCAAAGGTCTTTTTGTAGAGATTTAGACATGCCAAAAGAGGCCTTTCTAGATTTTTGACAGTTCAGAATTTGACATTTTTAATTTTAAGAAAAAAGTTAGGAGGAAAACACAAATTTGGAAAATAAAATTGAGATCAATACAAGGCCTTGCGAATCGATGGTTTAAAAAGTTACAAATGCCGACTTTAAACAATAAATCTTTCGATTTTGATAGATATAGATATCTACAGAATATCTAACGTCTCTAGAACGTTATATATTTCTGCAATAATTTACAATTTTTATTTTTTTCTTACATGTGGTATTTTTTAGAACATTTGAGGGGTTAGTTCTGTTTGGCAAAAAGATTATTTGGCTATTAAAAGTCACAATTTAATTTTTTTTTATAAATTCGAAAAGTTTATTTCTAATTTCATGGAGCAGTAAGTTCAGCATCACGAATAATATTACATATGGCTGCTAAGCTTAGAGCAATTTAGGTTAACATAAGATAATCCGAATTGCCCCTAAAGTAGATTATTTAATGGCCACCTATATCCCACAAGGAGCTTTGGCCGTGGCTATTAGCATCTAATGAAGGACAAGAATATCTGTGTCCAAGGAAGAAGGCTTTTCCTGTAAGACCAATCTCAATTTTTACCCTTTCCCTGCCAAACATCTCAGGAGTGATTTACGTTCACTATGAAGGTCCCAAGTGTGTCTGTGAAATATTTTTCCGTTATATTTCCTGAGTATTTGCTAGCAGAATTGCTCTGCGTCATCAACATTTCTCAGTG
Organism: Dendrobates tinctorius; assembly: GCF_039654945.1. Lineage (NCBI taxonomy): Eukaryota > Metazoa > Chordata > Amphibia > Anura > Dendrobatidae > Dendrobates > Dendrobates tinctorius. The sequence goes on along the minus strand of NW_027361761.1, from coordinate 1,548,891 downwards.
TCGTGCAGTAACTGTCCATTACATGATTGCATCTTGACGAGCCCCGGTTTTTGGTGCAGTGCATTACGTAAGTGCTACAATATTGTCATGCTGATCAGTTTCCAAATTGCGATGCTTCTGAACCAAACGATAGGTTCAAATAAAAATTGAATTAAAAAATAAGACAAGGTGGATAAAGTGTAATTTTAAAGTGAATTCTTCTTTTCTAAACCCCTCAATAAATTAATTTATGTAAATGAATCGCCTTGTAGAACAAATGAATTTCCGTCTGAAGGAATTTCAATCCATTTGATGGAATTTTGAAGACGATCCAGGTTTCCTGCATGGAATATAATTTAGTGCTTTAGATACATACAATAGAGAATCTTGGGATCTTCTACTTGAATGAAGAAATTTATTCTAAATTGACATTTGCCATTACGTGGACACTGTATTTTTTTTTTTTACGGTTTATTTTTCTAGCCCCTATTTTAAGCGGTTTATAAGCCCAAGGCTATTTCATAAACCTTTGGTGAAATCTGAATTAATGCTTCTGCATTTTTAATCCTCTCTTCTTCCAACCGGAGGCTGGAAGGCATGCGTGAGCTGCTGTCTCTTGTAAGGGTTAAACATCATTAATCCAATAAGATTCATCCATTAGTGGGGAATTTTTTTGATTTTTTTTTTTTCATAAAGTGCTCTCAATTCTCCAGGCTAACACTGTCCCCATTACGTTCACAACTGCGTAACAGAACAGTGCCGCAGGCTGCATTTACATCCAGCACACAGATCCAGTCGCTGTTTCTATAGGTATTTCGCGTTGTCTGTAGGAGAATCTAGCGGTGGAGCTGTAGGACACATCACGCAAAGGGCTGTTTATTTGCATTTTGTAAGCCGCCCCTTGGCAAAAAAACAAAAATAACTACCGTATGTAGTAGCTAAAAATCATAAAGCTGCATAGCGAAATGTAATTTATTCCGGAACGGTACAACAGAATGTAAGGCTGGTTCAACGTGACGCAGCTCGTGAAGTACATGTAGAACTAGGAATGTTTAGAATGTTCGATTGTGCGAGGTGATGGACTTTCCGGTAATATGGACGTCGTATGGTAGACTTTGCGTGCAGGACACAATACCTTCTGCATTTAAAGTCCAAAGGGCGTGAAGATCTCCGACAGAGTAAGTCTTAAATAAAGCAACATAGAAAACTGCTGACAGTTCTACGCCCCGATGAAAGCTTTTAGTGCTAGCGGAAAGGCAACATGATGGCATTGAGGGGATGCACATGTTCAATGTAACTCTGCAGCTTACCCCCAAAAAACAGCAACTCGTGGGTTGTATCTGATATTGCTGTTCGGTTTTAGGGACATGTCTGGGACAAGACTTCAATACCACATTCAACCTGTAGACAAGTGTGGCACTGTTTTTTTTGGGGAAAAAAAGCAGCCATGTTTTTCTAATCCTGATCACCCCATTAATAAGATTGGTCCTTTTCTCTCTAATGTTTTTGGCATTTCCTAGTGAATTCCAGATGATTTTATTCTGGTCAATAATAACCATTACAATGATACAATTCAATTCTAATCTAGTTTTTACTTATCTCTTACTAATGTCTTTAGTCACATCAGGTTCAGTTGTCCTGGGACTTCTCAGTTTTGGTTATCCACTCCAAGACATGGGACACAAAATGACCAAACTATGTGTTTGGAAAGAACATGGCGACTGGACATGAAGATTGATTGATGGTGTAAGTTGTGTTAGTCTAGTATTGAAGACGTTCTGAAAAACTCTTACAATTGAGTACTTGCTAGATGATGACTTAATTAATTCAGCTTTGATTGTAAAATGATATAAAGGAAGGGTTAACAAGTGGTATTTTTGTACAAACATCCATAAAGTCCTTCAAAATTATGGGCTTCAACTATTGAGTTCTTGTCGGCCAGTTCTAATTTAGTCAACACTATAAAATCAGTGACTGTATCGGGTACATGCCAAGTTTCATAACTTATCTTTAGGACAAGACCTGTTTCAAGTGGGTCCAAAAAATATATTATCCACCAGACATTGTTTATCTACTTGGCAATTTTTTTTATAATATGTCATAGATAAGGTTTTGGATATATAGCATGCAAACAAGCAGATAGCAATGTGGTCTACACAATATCGGTGGCAATGAAAATCTCCATTGATACATAGCTATAAAATTAATCTCCTAAACAAGATCCCACAAAAAAATCAATACTATCCTTATAAAGATAAAAGAAGCCACAAAAGCGCACCAATAGGGCCTTACCAGTGCAGATATAATGAATATAATTTAAATTGTGCAGGGTACTCACCCTCAGTAGTTGTGTAAAGCCACAACTACTGTATGAGCTTAGTCACATGCAATGAAGCTGCAGCGTCTGCTTCCATTACTCAGAGAGGAGATCCCAAGAGGGAAAAAAAAAACAGATTCCCGCTCTGCTATATTTCAACCATCAAATAGAGGAAATCCAGTAGATTGTAGAAATCGGTTCCAATATCAGTACTTTATTTATGGTACATACAGAGACAACGCGTTTCGAGGTCTATTCAGTGACCTCTTCTTCAGGTCGAATGTACAGAAATATAGCAGCGCGGGAATCTGGTGTTTTTTTCCCTCTTGGGATCTCCTCTTTGAGTAATACTATCCTTATAGCTCCCATGTCGAAAACTGGTAATATCACCAGAGGGGACTCTGAAAATCCAAGGAACTGGAGATTGTGTCAAGTCAATAAACCTGCAACAATCATTTGTGGTCATCACTGACGATCCTAACAACTGTCAATGTGGAAACAGCAAAAACAAGCTGAGTCTCAGTAAATACAGGTTTCATTGTTATTGTTAAGGTGTCGGTACAGATGGGTAATTACTGGCACCATGCAAAGATTCTGATTTTAGAAACATTCAGAAAAGAAGTCTAAACGTTTAACCTATGGGATCCACTTTCATCATAGTCTTCTGCTTTGGCCATCGATACTCTGCTGGTCATCTGACATAGATGTGACGAGGTTTTATCTGAATTATTCACTAACTTTTATTTAAAGTATATACATGAGAGGAAGCAATGAAGCAGATGTTGTCTTCCGGCATGAAGTCAAGTTGACAACAGCATAAACAAAGAGTATAGAGTCTTTAGACAGGAATGTGTTTGAGAATAGGAGTCGCCAAAAGAAACAAATCAACCAACAGTGATCGGCAATCAGGGGAAAGAGTGAACAGAATGAGATTTCAAGGATGCAGCCTCATGGATTTTCCAATGATGTAATACGCGACCTATTTTCGTCAAGTGCATGTTCATTCAATTTCTCAAAAATTTGCAAGACGGAAAAGAATAAAAGGAGCAAATGCTTGATCTGAAAATGCAAGTCAACATAAGACAATCTACACTTTAGAGAAGAAATACCGAAAAAACACAAGTCTATTGAATTTAGGTGAAGAGGGGAAAAAGGACATGGGGAAAAGGGGGCAAACACCTTGTGCAGCATTATTTGGGTGAAAAAAAAGATAATACAGAACATGATAGTAGACTTTAAATACGAGAACTCAAATACAAACTGGTTCCTACCAGAACACTCTCCAACCATCTAAGGGACCTGGGTACAAACAAAAAATAGCATAACAGCCTCCAAATTAGTGCAAATAGTCACACGTCCTATACAAAAATGCAATATTTCAATCCAAACACACAGGAGACTCCCATGAGGATCTAAACATTGCATTTTTGTATGGCATGTGTGAATAAATACTAGAGATGAGCAAATCGATTGGAAGGACCTTGGTTCAGCAGCCACGTAAGTTGTCTGAGGCAACTGGAGAGGAGCCTTCTGAACAGCCTCCTACCTGTCGGCATCCTCATTGCCTCTTTTGACGAGACACCGTGTGTGAGTCACACAGCAATGATGACTTGGTGCCAGGTCAATCAAAATAGCAATGCCATCAGGTAGAAGGTGGTTCCAAAAGCTTCCATCCTGTGGCCACAAGATACCGACATGGTCCCTGGACCAGGGTCCTACAAATTTGGATGATGTGATACTTTTTAGTTTTGTGTCCTGGAATTTCTCAGATGAATTAACAATGAGGGTTGTAATGTGTTTCATGGAGTGAAGGTTCATTCTTGAGGCTGGAGAAGGACATGTACAAAATACGGCAAGAAGGTGTTTTGCATCAGTCAAGATGTGGAGCAGCAGCCCAGTACTGAATTTTTCCTAGGTGGTAAATCCAGGAGATAGGTCAACGAGTCTAGATTAATATTCCAATCAAATATTTCTCCAAATAATATATGAACCTGCTTCAAACAGGAGCATCAACGGGCAAGTGGAATTCATAAGCCGTTCATAGGGCAATTCACTGTACAACCATCTCTCCTCCAGGTAAATTCTTCTTCTAAGCCCAGAGTCACAATTATAGTATGAAACATCGGTCCAAGTCTCCCTGTCGAGAGTCGCAGGAGTGTAATGCGAGTGTCATGCGAGTACAATCCGATTTCTCACACCTAGCATCTGATTTACATCCGAGTGCAGTGCGATTGCTATCCGATTGCATTGCAATTTTAACATGAGCATTTACATACAGCAATTCTCTGTCATTTAGACATCGTTTTCAAATGAAATATTGGTCAAAGCACACAAATACTGTATATATATATATATATATATATATATAATAGGTAGATAGATTAAAAGCCAGCAAATCATCCGCCGCGTACAGTATAATCACAGAGTGAAAAGTTAGAATAGATTAGATAGAATAGATATATACACAGAGAATACATAGATATATTGAGGTCAGTGACACACACATATATACAGGATATATATTTATATTGCATAGAGAGATAGATAGAAGAAAAGAAAAGTAATTAATCTACCGTGTTCTGTAAAATCAACGCAGGAGCCGACAGGATGGAAGTGATGGATTACATACAGTACATACAGATAGCATAGGTAGATATATAGATGACAGAGACAAATATAATTAGTACAGTGTGTTTGCAAATTACTGTACATGTATTTAATTAACAAAAGATTATTTTTCCGAAAAAAAAATGGCATGGGCTTTTCGTAACCAGCAGAGGGAAAGCATACAACTGGGGGCAGATGTTTATAGCCTGGAAAGGGGGTAATACCCATGGAGCTTCCCAGGCTATTAATATCAGCTCACAACTGTATACTTAGCCTTTACTAATTTACTAAAATAATACTATGAAAAAGGGAGACCCACCCAAAAAATGACGTTCAGTCCCACTATTTTTAATAACCAGCAAAGGCTATGCAGACAGCTGCGGGCTGATATTAATAGCCTAGGAAGGGTCCATGGATACTGGCCCCCCTGGCTAAAAACATTAGCTTTCAGTCACCCCAGAAAAGGCGCATCTCTAAGCTAACTAGCCAAAGCCTTTAAACGTTAATCCAAAGGCTAGCAAGGTAGACCAAGAAATTAGACTAGGTCTATGCTATCATGGAAGTCAAGCCCCAAATGTAAAAAAAAACCCTTGTATCAGAGCTGGAATCACACTTACAGTGCTCTGTATGGCTGCTGTATAATATTCTTCATGCTGCTGCTTTTCAGTTAGTGTTTATTTCACTGCAGTGCTGGATTCACAGCTACACTGCTCAGTACAGCTGTAGAACATTCTTCATACTGTTGCTTTTTAATTAGTGTTAATGTCACTGCAGTGCTGTATTCACAGCTACACTGATCAGTACGCCTGTATAATATTCTTCATGCTGTTGCTTTTTAATTAGTGTTTTATGTCACTGCAGTGATGAATTCACAGCTACACTGCTCAGTATGGCAGTGTAATGACCTCCATGATGCTGCACTAAACTTCAGAATTTTATTAATTTATTTGCTGGTAGCAGAGAGACCGAATTTCCACTATTGTTTTGAAGTCTTACTTTTATAATGGTCTCTGCACAGTGCAAATGACAAAACTTTAGTTTTCATTAATGTGTTTTTAGAAAGGAGCGGTGAGGCTAAATACGACTTCACAACAGGAGTACCGTATATTGCAAGTATTACTTAATATTTACTAAAATGTTAAATAATCTAGTTACCAAATCAATTCATTATTCATTAAGCAATATCAAATACCAAATAGAAATTATGTGAAGTTCCCTTTTAATTCACAGAAATAAAGTAAAAATAAAACCTCTTAATTTATAAGGCAATTATGCTTATTCATGAAGTGGAAATCTCTTCAATCCTCCAGATTTACAGGATATTTAAAAGGACTGGTAGTAAAAAAAAAATCATTGTATCTATAGCTTGAGAGATACGTGAAGCAAATGTCAAGAGGCTTTATAAGAGGCCAAAAATAACAAGGAATTACATTATCTTTTGCGCTGTACATTGATAGATCTGTGACTGACAGAGCTAACAATCCACTGACGCCGGGATGCTGCACTCAGAGCAATTTATTCAAGGTCATGCAAAAGTGGGATGTCAAAAGCGAACATCGGATAGTTCTAATACTTGCTGATGACTGCTCCATCCAAACAGATACTGCATATTTATACATCTGCCATTATACAAATACAAATAGGGCAAGATTATAGAAAATATTTTTCTTTACTTCTTTCTTCCGTTCTTTTGTTTTCTTCTTAGGTTTTAGAAAGAGCAGTAGCATGAAGATCATTATATAGCAGTGTAGCTGTGAATCCAGCACTACAGTGACATAAATGCTAACTACAAAGGAGCAGCATGCAGAATATTAGGCGGTAATACCGGGCAGTGTACATGTGAATCCAGTTCTGCAGTGAGATAAACACTAACTAAAAAGAAGCACCATTAAGAATATTGTACAGTCGTACTGAGCAGAGTAGCTGTGAATCCAGCTCTGATGCAGGATTTTTTTTTTCCACAATTCATAGCTGACACATGGCTCAAATAGTTTACAAACTTATTTACTTCCAAATTGAGATAGGAATCACCATAACTATATATTACAATTGGGGGCCTAAATTTTCAATGTTATAAATGAACATTGCAAAATTATAAAAATGAAGACACACATTTACTACATACAAGGGCCAACGTACAAACTCATGACGGGGACTATATGTTTATGCACACACTTATGCAAATTTACTAACTTTAAAGTATGTCCACACTAATAAAAATAAATAAAACATTTTAACGCTTTCCCCTAAATTATGCTTCTCTAGGAAACGGCCTTCGTCTGCACAGCGGCAAACACAGATCTGTTCTACAGATAAACAATTGCTTGAAAGCAGCGGCACTACTCCGTGCCAATTTTAGACAAAATGGGCCCTTGGGAAAAAATGAAAATTTGGGCCACAAATGCTAACATATTGCACCACCACACTAAAGCATTTAGTGAGCATTGACAGAAGCCAAAATCAGACCATTAAACAAGCACCAGTTGACTATATTCAAGTTATTACTGCTTCTTTAGAGAATTATGGGACTGAAGTGTCGATAATATGCTCACTTTGTTGTTCCCATACAGTATCATGTTATTGGCAGCATATAACCTGTTTACATTGGGTGATGTGCTGCCGAGAAATACGCATGATCTAGTCACAATGCCTGTCCTGACAGTATTTTTAATATTAAAGGAATTGTCCACTACTAGGAGAACCCCCTCTTAATATTAATGTTTGGCCTCGATAAAATAAAAAAACCTATACTCACCTCTAGTGCCAGCGCTGTTCCTGCGGGTCCGCATTTGCATTCCCAGGGCTCTTGTGCTGTGTTGTGTCACGTGAGCCCGGGACCCAATCAGCACTGGCGTCACTGTTTCCGCCTTTGGACAAACCGAATATGTAGAGAAAGTTCGGGCTGTAACTGATCTCTGATACCCTCTTTAAGTTCAATTCATTCGAAGGTGGGAACATTGACGCCAGCACTGATTGGGCTCCAGGCTCATGTGTCACAGCAACCGCATGGGACCCCCAGGGAGAGCGAGTGCCGACACCGTGGGAACGGCGCCGGTACGGGAGGTGAGTATAAGCTTTTTTATTTTTTCGGGGCCAAGCTAGGGGTATGACAATGAGTTGTCTAAGTAGTGGACAACTTCTTTAATATTTCATATACTCTGTATGTTAAACACACACTCTATGCTTTATATATATATTCTATGTAACATACATACTCTATATGCTACACACACACTCTATGCTATATACACTGTAGTGCAGCAGGGTTTGTGCAGCGTGACAAACAGGCAGTGACCCTAGGAAAGTTCACAGCAAAAGGTGTTTAATTTCCAAACTCCCACAGTGCACAGCACGCGGTATCCTCCGGATCGCAGTCGGGAAACAAAGAGAGCCGTGAGCGGTTTGCCGTGGCTGACTGCACCGCCGTATACTCTCAGGGTGCCAGGCCTTTTGGCTCCATATGGCCCTGTGTTGCCTCACACAGGTTGAGCTCTGTCTGCTTGCAAGACCAAAACTGACACCACCCCTTTACTGCAGGGTTTTTACAACACAAATAGAAAATAGGAAATAGAGCGCCCCACTACCATCCTGTAGTCCATTTCAAACATACAAGCCCATGACAGGTTTTCTTAAATCCACCTTGGACAAATAGCTTGCCTAAGATCAACACTTACTTAATAAGCAATCTATTTATATAATTGCCTTGTAATGTTTTCATTTTCTGTTCTGTCCAGATGTCACCGTATCCCGGAATTCCAAGCGGAACGGAGGAATTTCATTGACTGCAAAATTGGGACACCCAAGTGATGGGTGTCTCAATATGGAAACTGCTGCTGGTACCAACCTATTGCTCGGCACCACCAGCAGAACACTGGGGGGGAGATATTCTCAATACTGCAAAGACTACCCCCATCGTGACATTACCGCCCTCCCGATGCGATAGCATCGGGCCTCCATCTAGTAGTAATAATAAAAATCTTTTTATAGTGCTAATATATTCCTCAGCACCTTACACATATTATCATCACTGTCCCCATTGGGTTCACAATCTAAATTCCCTATCAGTGTGTCTTTGGAGTGTGGGAGGAAACCGGAGAAAACCCACGCAAACACAGTGAGAACATACAAACTCCTTTCAGATGTTGCCCTTGGTGGGATTTGAACCCAGGACCCCAGTGCTGCAAGGCTGCTGTGCTAACCACTGAGCTACCATGCCATTCTGCCATGTGGGGGGCACACAGTAACCCTCGCATATGACAGCGGTCACTGCCTCACATAATCTTCCTCTGTTCAAACTTGTGGGGTTGAACATTTGTCACCATACAGGAGGCCCGTGACATGGCATCCACATTTCCCCGCCCGATGCTCCACTGAGAAACTAAAGTTTTGTAGGGACAGGAACCATCTGGTGACTTGAGCATTCCTCTCTTTTGCATTTCTCATCCAGACAAGGGGTGAATGGTCCGTTACTAAACAAAACTGATGCCTGAGCAAATAGTAGCATAGGGACTCCAAGGCCCACTTAATAGCCAAGCACTCCTCCACTACGCTATAATTTTTCTCCGCCGGGGTCAGTTTCCTGCTCAAATAGGTGACTGGATGCTCCTCCCCATTCACCTCTTGTGATCGCACTGCTCCTAGGCCTACCTCTGAGGTATCTGTTTGCACGATAAAGGTTTCCTTGAAGTTAGGGCTGATGAGGACTGGCTGTCCACACAACGCTGACTTCAGGGACTGGAATTCTTCCTCTGCTTGAGGATTCCACCGGATCATCACCGTCTTCTTACCTTTTAATAGGTCTGTTAGGGGTGCTGATTTCCCAGCCAAATTGGGTATAAACCAGTGTTAGTACCCAATGATGCCAAGGAATGGCCTCACCTGTTGAGTACTTAATGGCTTGGGCCAGTTTTGAATGGACTCAATCTTGTTTACTTGGGGCTTGATAACCCCGCTGCCGATCACGTAACATAAGTACCGGGCTTCCATGAGTCCTATTGCACATTTCTTTGTGTTTGCTGTTAACTCCGTGATCCCGAGAGACTCCAGCACTTCTTGTACCTGGGTCAGGTGGTTATCCCAGTCGGTACTAAAGATGACTATGTTAACCAAATAGGCTGATGCGTAATTCCAATGAGGCACTAACACAAAGTCCATCAGCCTCTGGAATGTGGCCGGAGCCCCATGTAACCCAAAAGGTAGGACAACATACTGATAGAGGCCTTTTGGTGTGATAAAAGTGGTCTTTTCTTTTGCCGACGAAGTTAATGGGACCTGCCAGTAACCTTTGTTAACCTTCCCCCAGTCTCTCAATTAGCTCGTCCACCCGGGGCATTGGATAGAGGTCAAACTTAGATACCTCATTCAATTTCCTAAAATCAAAAACTTAATGACCTGTCTGGCTTTGGAATCAGCACAATAGGGCTAGCCCACTCGCTCTGGGACACCTCAATGACTCCAACTGAAGCAATTGCTTCACTTTGGCCATGATGACTTGCCTTCGGGCTTCTGGCACTCGGTACTTTTTCATCCATACCCTTACCCGGGACTCGGTGACAATGTCATGTTGTAACACAAAGGTCCACCCCGGCAATTCCGCTGCACCAGAGCTCAAGCCTCCCTGCGCTGCTGTTTGGTAATTTATTTTAACCTACCCCCAGCTGTGTCCTTGGCCGGTGCCAGCGGGATGTCCGTTGGTACGTCCAGAGTCGCATCCGAGACCCTTCCAGGCTTTTAGCAGGTTGACGTGGTATAGTTGCTCGAGTTTCCTTTTTCTGGGTTGGTCCACTCTATAATTCACCTCTCCTACCTTCCCCCGTATCTCATATGGCCCTTACCACTTGGTCATGAGCTTACTCTCTTGGGCGGGCACTTGTACCAACACCCGGTCCCCTTCTTTAAAGTTCCTGACCATGGCTCCCTTATTGTACATGCGTCTCTGCGTGGCCTGGGCATCCAGTAGATGCTCTTTTACTATGGGCCGTACTGCCGCAATCCGGTCCTGCATGCTCGCCACGTGCTCAATTACGCTTCGATGCGGAGTTGGCTCCTGTTCCCACGTCTCCTTAGCTACATCGAGCAGTCCCCTCAGATGCCTGCCATACAACTGTGACGAACGTCAGCTTACGCTGAGTCGTTTTCCTTTTTAGAGTGGACCCTCTGGGCCGTGGCACCCACCCGCCTAGGGCGAGCTGACCTACTGAGAACCTACCCCCTGTACAGGGAGTGTCAGGGGCAAGACCAAGGGGGTGAGCCACCACGGCAGCTGGACCAGACGGCCCGCTCAAGGAGACACTATGGAGTGTCTGACAACAGGACGGACAGAATACCAAACATAAAGCGAAGTCACACAGTTTCTTCCTCAAACGTGGATTCACACTTTATTCAGGTGCAAGGCATAACAGGGAATCAGGTGCAGGGCACAAACAGTGAAACACGGCAGGATGCGTGCATGGGCACGCCAAATGTTCCAGGCATAACACGTGCACGAAAACATACCAGGGTCCAGGACAGGATACGTGATAGGGATCACACAAGAGTTCCTAGAAGGGATGCATGCTAGGACACGCCAGGATCCAAGACGGGGTGCGATGGCATCGGACTCCGGACTACTGGCAACGACCGACAGGGTCCAGGCAACAGGCTGCGGACATCAGCTCCGGACATCAGGCCGCAGTCATCTGGTTCCGGACCTCTGGCAACGGTCGGCAGGTTTCGGGAATCCGGCAGGCAAGCCAAGGTTCAAGGCAGGGTGCGTGCTTGGAGCCACGCCAGGGTTCAAGACAGGGTGCGTGCTTGGAGACACGCCAGGGTTCAAGGCAGGGTGCGTGCTTGGAGACACACCAGGATCAGGTTCCCAGGACGGAGGCCTGCGCATGCCAAGGGGCATGCCAGGGTTCAAGGCAGGGTGCGTGCTTGGAGCCACGCCAGGGTTCAATGCAGGGTGCATGCTTGGAGACACGCCAAAGCACAAGGTAAGACAGAGTGCGTGTGTAGAGACACACCAAGGCACAAGATACTAGACAGAGTCCTGCGCGTGCAAAGGGGCACGCCAGGGTCAGGCGAGGCAGAGTCCTGCGCGTGCATAGAGGCACGTCAGGGTCAGGGTTCCAGGACAGGGTTAGGGCCTGTGCGTGCAAGAGGGCACGACAGGGGACATGGCAAAGCCTGCGCGTACTTTTACAGAAGCACGGGGAGGTATGCCATGGGCAGGCGAGGGCCTGTGCGTGCTTTAGAGAGCACGCAGAGCACAGTGCGGAAACAGCGTGAAGTGCAAGGGAGCACAGAGGGCACGGCTGGGACACTGGCTAGCTGATCGGGCTGCGGCACTGACAGACGGGCAAGACTCCAGCGAACCCGCCTGAGGCATGGCAGGCGACACAGCTGTCACTGACCGATGAGCACGGCTGAGGCACAAGCAGGCGGGCACGGCTGAGGTACAAACAGGAGGCTAGGAAGGCCAGGCGCATGCAAAGGGCACACGAAGAAACAGAGCAAGGGAAGACAAGATGAGAAACAAGACAGAGCTTAGGCAGTGTACGGAACCAGGGACGGAAGCATAGGCAGAAACACGGAATCAGGTCAGAGCAAGAACATAGCTGGCAGCGGAGCGTAGGCCGAAGCCCAAAGCCGGGCCAAGGGAGAACCTTGGGACTAGCCTAGAAACGTGCAAGAGAGCATAATAGGATAGAGTCTAGCAGCGGAGCGTAGACCGAAGCCCAGAGCTGGGCCAATGTTGGCGACCCCTATGGCAGGTATCCGTGACTTGGGATCTTCAGGTTCCGGGCCCAGAATAACATTTGCCTTGGGAGGGTTAAGCCCTGTCTCCCACAGGGAACAGAACAGGGGCAAGTCTCTTCCCATCACAGTCCCATATGGAAGGGTCTTCACCACTCCCACCACATGTTTGATTTCTCCACACAGTGTGGAAAAAGTAACCTCTGTGGCTGGGTACTCTCGGAGTTCTCCATGGATACATACTACCCCTACTTTACATCTATTGGAGTTGTCCCCTGCAACAAGGGATCCATGAACCAGAGTCACTAAGCTCCCCAAGTCCAAGAGCGAGTCCGTCTGGTACCCGTTGACGAGTATGTGACACAGTTGGGGTTCGCTGCCGGCAGTGCCCGTAGTGGCAGTACAGCCTGGCTGGTCATACATAGACATCCAGCGAGGATACCCGCAGTCCATGGGCTCATTTGTTAGGGGGCAGTTGGCAGCCATATGTCCGGGCCCTTGACACCGCCAAGACTTAATAGCTGCAACTCACGGAAACTTTGGGCCTGATTTAGGGCCCTGTGTTTCCTCACACAGGTTGAGCTCTGCAAAAGCCACCTGCTGTGCCTGCTTTCAAGACCAAAACTGACACACGCCACCCCTTTACTGCAGGGTTTTTACAACAGATCCTGTGGCCGTAGGACACATGGAAAACCTGGGGCCGGGGAAGGAGATAGAGTGCCCCACTACCATCCTGTAGTCCATGTCAGAAATACAAGCCCATGGCAGGTTTTCTTAAATTGCCTTGGACAAATAGCTTGCCCAAAATCAACACTTACTTCTATTCTGCCTTGCAATCACAGCTATGCCTGTGACTGCAACGCACTGCCCCGGCCTCCATATGCTTCTTTACGCATCCTGGGGAACACATAGCGACCTTCGCATATGACACCAGTCACTGCCTCACAACACATTCTATGTTATATACACACTCTATGTTACATACACAGTCTATATCCTACATACACATTCTACGTTACATGCACACCCTATATGCTACATACACATTTTATTTTACATACACACTCTATATGCTACATACACACTCTATGCTATATACACATTCTATGTTACACACTCTATGTTACATACAGAGTCTATATCCTACATAGACATTCTATGTTACATGCAAACCCTATATACTACATACACATTCTATGTTACATACATATTCTATGTTACATACACACTATGTTACTTACACACTCTACAGTCATGGCCAAAAGTTTTGAGAATGACACAAATATTATATTTTCACATGATCTGCTGGCCTCTGGTTTTTATGTGTGTTTGTCAGATGTTTTTATCACATACAGAAATATAATTGCAATCATATTATGAGTAGCAAAAGGTTATATTGACAGTTAGAATGAGTTAATGCAGCAACTCAATATTTGCAGTGTTGACCCTTCTTCTTCAGGACCTCAGCAATTCTCCCTGGCATGCTCTCAATCAACTTCTGGATCAAATCCTGACTGATAGCAGTCCATTCTTGCAAAATCAATGCTTTTATTTTGTCTGAATTTGAAGGTTTTTGTTTGTCCACCCATCTCTTGATGATTGACCACAAGTTCTCAATGGGATTAAGATCTGGGGAGTTTTCAGGCCATGGTCCCAAAATCTCTATGTTTTGTTCCCTGAGCCATTTAGTTATCACCTTTGCTTTATGGCAAGGTGCTCCATCATGTTGAAAAAGGCATTGTTGATCGCCAAACTGCTCTTGGACGGTTGGGAGAAGTTGCTCTTGGAGGACATTCTGGTACCATTCTTTATTCATGGCTGTGTTTTTAGGCAAGACTGAGAGAGAGCCCATTCCCTTGGCTGAGAAGCAACCCCACACATGAATGGTTTCAGGATGCTTGACAGTTGGCATGAGACAAGACTGGTGGTAGCGCTCACCTGGTCTTCTCCGAATAAGCCGTTTTCCAGATGTCCCAAACAATCGAAAAGGGGATTCATCAGAGAAAATGACTTTACCCCAGTCCTCAGCAGTCCACTCCCTGTACCTCTTGCAGAAGATCAGTCTGTCCATGATGTTTTTCCTGGAGAGAAGTGGCTTCTTTGCTGCCCTCCTTGAGACCAGGCCTTGCTCCAAGAGTCTCCGCCTCACAGTGCGTGCAGATGCACTCACACCTGCCTGCTGCCATTCCTGAGCAAGCTCTGCACTGCTGGTAGCCCGATCCCGCAGCTGAAACACTTTTAAGAGACGGTCCTGGCACTTGCTGGTCTTTCTTGGGCGCCCTGGAGCCTTTTTGGCAACAAGGGACCCTCTCTCCTTGAAGTTCTTGATGATGCGATAGATTGTTGACTGAGGTGCAATCTTTCTAGCTGCGATACTCTTCCCTGTTAGGCCATTTTTGTGCAGTGCAATGATGACTGCACGTGTTTCTTTAGAGATAACCATGGTTAACAGAAGAGAAACAATGATGCCAAGCACCAGCCTCCTTTTAAAGTGTCCAGTGGTGTCATTCTTACTTAATCATGACAGATTGATCTCCAGCCCTGTCCTCATCAACACCCACACCTGTGTTAATGGAGCAATCACTGAAACGATGTTAGCTGGTCCTTTTAAGGCAGGGCTGCAATGATGTTGAAATGTGTTTTGGGGGATAAAGTTCATTTTCTAGGCAAATATTGACTTTGCAAGTAATTGCTGTTAAGCTGATCACTCTTTATAACATTCTGGAGTATATGCAAATTGCCATTAGAAAAAATGAAGCAGTAGACTTTGTAAAAATTAATATTTGTGTCATTCTCAAAACTTTTGGCCATGACTGTATATGCTACTTACACACTCTATGTTACATACACAGTTAATGCTGTAGTTACTTGTAATACCAATGTTCCAGGCTTTGTGTGAGCCACTCTGTGTGGCAAAACCTAAGGAGCTTCATGGTTTTGACCTTTACTCCCATATGGGGATTTAGACTTTTCTGCACAGGCTCCAAGATATTTAGCTTTTATCAGATCTCATAAAATAATCTAGTCATTTTGAAAGTTGAATATCTAGGAGCCCTTTCAGCAGTTACTGACCTTTGCAGCAAACTGAGTGCAGTAACCATATAAGCCAGGATCGGAACCAGAGAATAAGGGGCAAAGTGAGTGAGAGCCGGATCAGAATCCAGGTAATGTGAAAGGCAACTTAAAAAGGTGCTGGGTCAGGTGATTGACTGGCAGATCAGGGGATGATGTGTCGAATCAGCAACCAGTCAAAATTTTATATTTGCCCGAACACCGAAGTCTCTAAATCACTGGATGGCTTGATGCACTGTGCATGCACAATCCAGAAATCCTGCAAAAAAAAGAGTAGCGGCGGAAAATGGCAGGTGACAGCATGGCGGACGTGTAGTGATATCATTGCATAAAACTTTGGCCCTGATTCATCAAAGTGTTTTTGGCAGAAATCTAAAGTTAAAGACTTTGACAAGTTGGAACATTTTTGTGCAACCCAAGGTTGTGCAAAAAATATTAGTGCTTTGGCCATTTTCTTGATAGTTTCAACAAAATGGGTGGACAGGGGTGTAACGACACAGCTTGTCTAACTCATGAAGGCGTGTCTTACGCCAAAAATCTTGTTTCAGTCAAGCTTCAAAATGTTTCCGCAACCTCGAGATGAACAGCTGTGAGATGTCCATGGATCAAATATATTATTCAGCCTCTTTAACTTAATACTTTGTTGCGCCACCTTTTGCTGCGATTACAGCTGCAAGTCACTTGGGGTATGTCTCTATCAGTTTTGTACATCGAGAGACTGAAATTCTTGCCCATTCTTCCTTGGCAAACAGCTCAAGCTCAGTGAGGTTTGATGGAGATCATTTGTGAATAGCAGTTTTCAGCTCTTTCTACAGATTCTCGATTGGATTTAGGTCTGGACTTTGACTTGGCCATTCTAACACCTGGATACGTTTATTTGTGAGCCATTCCATTGTAGATTTTGCTTTATGTTTGGGAACATTGTCTTGTTGGAAGACAAATCTCTGTCCCAGTCTCAGGTCTTTTGCAGACTCCAACAGGTTTTCTTCAAGAATGGTCCTGTATTTGGCTCCATCCATCTTCCCAACAATTTTAACCATCTTCCCTGTCTCTGCTGAAGAAAAGCAGGCCCAAACCATGATGCTGCCACCACCATGTTTGACAGTGGGGATGGTGTGTTCAAGGTGATGAGCTGTGTTGCCTTTACGCCAAACATATAGTTTGGCATTGTTGCCAAAAAGTTCGATTTTGGTTTCATCTGACCAGAGCACCTTCTTCCACATGTTTGAAGTGTCTCCCAGGTGGCTTGTTGCAAACTTTAAACAACACTTTTTATGGATATCTTTGAGAAATGGCTTTTTTCTTGCCACTCTTCCATAAAGGCCAGATTTGTGCAGTGTATGATTGATTAATGTCCTATGGACATACTGTCCCACCTCAGCTGTAGATCTCTGCAATTCATCCAGAGTGATCATGGGCCTCTTGGCTGCATCTCTGATCAGTCTTCTCCTTGTTTGAGATGAAAGTTTAGAGGGACGGCCGGGTCTTGGCAGATTTGCAGTGGTATGATACTCCTTCCATTTCAATATGATCGCTTGCACAGTGCTCCTTGGGAGGTTTAAAGTTTTGGAAATCATTTTGTATCCAAATCCGGCTTTAAACTTCTCCACAATAGTATCACGGACCTGCCTGTTGTGTTCCTTGTCTTCATGATGCTCTCTGTGCTTCAATCAGAACCCTGAGACTATCACAGAGCAGTTGCATTTATATGGAGACTTGATTACACACAGGTGGATTATATTTATCATCATTAGTAATTTAGGACAACATTGGATCATTCAGAGATCCACAATGAGCTTCTGGAGTGAGTTTGCTGCCCTGAAAGTAGAGGGGCCGAATAATATTGCACGCCCCACTTTTCAGTTTTTGAATTTCCGCAAACGTTTAAAATAATCAATAGATTTCGTTCAACTTCACAATTGTGTCCCACTTGTTGTTGATTCTTCACCAAAAATTTACATTTGGTATCTTTATGTTTGAAGCATGATATGTGGCAAAAGGCTGAAAAGTTCCAGGGGGCCGAATACTTTCCCAAGGCACTGTTTTGCTGTGGCAAAAAAATGTAATTCTCTACCATTGCTAGGTCTTTTAATTGCCTCCAACTTGGTCTGGACTCCTGGTGGACCATATGAGTGTTTGCAGCTTGTAGGTCTCATCATCTATCTTGGTTTTCAGGCTTCATGTTACTCGTTTTCTTTTTTCTCCTTTCATGAATTTTCCAGTAAGCTGGATCTACTCATGAGCAAATAGAAGGTAAAGCTTCAGTTTGATGATTTATGCTTCAAGTGGAAGGTCTAACCTTTACATAAGCCCTTGTAGAACCTGCTCATGCCTATGGGACTTTTTCCATATTCCTTTCATACGTTATACACCAAATCTACATTTTTTCGCTCTGAAAAGAGAAATTTGTTTTTGTGAGATTTGCAGTTTTCGGTGACAGCTTATATGTGGGAGGCATATGTGGGCAGGGTAAGGTGGAGAGGCTCAGAATATATTAGTGAGAGCTATTTATGATCATTTTTTCGAGTGCTTCAGAAGCTGAGATGTGAGAAATAAACCAGAGTTTGTATCTGGACTTAAAAGCCAAATCTTTCGTACGAGTCCTCCATAACGACAACTGTGTTCACATGTGTGTTGTCTCTTTTGTTTATAATACTCAGCCGGAATGGACACCAGCAGCACCTGACAAACCTTATTGAATTGTTGAGAGGTCCATTGGCTCCATGGAGGTGTCCATAGGTTTCACAGTGAAAACAATTACACATGCAGCACTATCAGAAAGTTTTGTAAAAGTTGGGTTTGGCAGTCACTTTGGTTTTTGATGACTGATGGACTAGAGCACCGTGAATTCCTACTACCTGCTTCATTCCCTTCTGATTAGTCGGCCCCCATGACATCATGTGTCGTACTGATCTTTAGGGGATTACTCATTAGAACATTTGCCGAGGAGTCACTCTGGTCCAGTGGTCACATGTCTAGTAGACCAGTGTCCAGTGACATGTGTCCAGTGGTCACATGACTAGTAGATCAGTGTCTAGTGACATGTGCCCAGTGGTCCCATGTCTAGTAGACCAGTGTCCAGTGGTCACATGTCTAGTAGACCAGTGTCCTACAAATCTTTTTCCTCAACTTTAAGTGCTATTTTTTCCATCAAGTATGAAAAAATCTGTGATGGATGTTCACACAGACGTAAACTAAGCTGTACAACTTGGACCTAGGAGAAATAACCTTTTTTTAATTAATTCCATATGTAAAGAAACCATAAATGGCCATGAAAACAGTATTGATGATCATGTTGTAGGTTATCCTTCGAATGGATTCCATTGCAGTAATTTCTGCAGAAGAGCCAAATCCTGTTGACCATATTGCTTCCCCTGCAAAACCAGTATCGGACGTGTTGGTGGTATATATGGATACTCATATCAGCACTTCTCTATAATGTAAGAGAATAGGGTAAAGTGCTCTTGTGGAGATCCACCATGTCCTTTGTTGCTAAGCAGCCACTACTTAGCGGCGCAATCTGATCAATTCACTCATCTCTTTTCCAGAAATGTAGAGAACGGATGCTAGGTTTATTTATCGTGAAGACAAGATTTTCAATGTTTCCAGAAGACATATGGAAATTTGCAATGAGGCACCATAACCTTGACAGAAAAATGATTCCTCTTTTCTCCCAACGTTACCCACTGATTGCCATCCAAATCACAGGACCTCTGTTGACCCCATGAGTAGGACATAAGGTTGATTTCTCTAGCTGTGTTGACTGGACATGCTAATCGCTGGTCTGACTGGTTTCTCATAGCTATGGTTGAAGCCTGATTACCATCGTATAGTCTTCCGTAGCTGATTTTGGAGAGGCAGTATTGGTTACCGACAACACTTTTGACAGTCATTTTTAAGCCAAGGCCAGAAGAACATTGTGAGACGGTAAGCTAGTTGAGATGAGACGATCGTTTGTGACCAAAATGGCATAAAGAGAGAGTGACATAAAAGCCAAACTGGATAAAACCAAATGTCAAGACACTATAAGGTATCATACAAAACAGGGGTCACAAACATGAAAAAATATATACAGGGCAATCTACTTGAGCTATACAGTGTCATAATTGTTCAAAAGTTGAAGACTTTGCCTGGTACCAGGGCTCCACCATTGGAGAATAAGTTATGGCCTGATTTGGAGACCATCACTAGAACTAACGTTCACAGCATTGATGTGTTCTCTCCAAAAAATGTTGACCTTCAAAATGTTTCTAGGCTATTGTTACCACCATAATCACAATGTATATAAAGAATACAAAAAGCACTGGCCACTCCGTAGTTCTATGCTGCTTAATATTGTTTTTTGTTTTACCACAATCCAAAGTGATGACGTTTCGATCTTGTATAGTAGACCTTTATCAGATACAAAAATTGCAGGGAAGTGGCCAGAAACAAGCTGGCGGGAAGTGCAATATGCAATACGACAACATCAGTGTATGCAGGTTGTCACATTGCATATAGCTCTTTCAGCCCACTTTTTTTTGGACCACCTTTCCTCTCTCCTTGCAATCCATTTCTCGGTTCTCTATACAGGGCTGAAACGTCATCATTTTGGATTATGGAGGAAAAAAACTCTCTTAAGTTCGCATAGCGCTACGGAGTGGTGAGTGCTTTCTGTTTTATTTTTTTGCAATGTGATCACGGTAGTAACAATAGAGAAGAAACATGTTAAATGTCAACTTTTTTTTTTTAAGTGAAGCTGTCATAAGGGTGCACCCCCCACTCCTATTGTCATGTAGCTCTTGTAAAAATAAGTCAATCTATAACTTTCTTTATAAAAACCTATGACTCCATAATAGAATAATCCATGTTTTTATTCAATATGCAATTGAGATTCAAGTGCTTTGGTCAAGACCGAGCACTTCGCGAGTTCTGGGTGCTTCCTCTCCAGTTGAAGTCCCCGCCCTGTGTTTCCCACTGCTACTTGGCTGACAGCTCACTGGCTGTGTAACGTCAAGTGCTAGTAAAGAAAATCTTGTGTCAGTCACACAGCAGTGGGGAGGGTACATGACAGGGGTTTGAGTAGGGGAAGCAAAGGCTCAGAAAGGGCTCTGCCACGCCCAGAGCATTTGCAGTCTCATTTGCATATTAATAAAAATGTAGATCGTTCTATTATGGAGTCGCAGATTTTATACAGAAAGGTATGGAGTGACTTATCTTTATGAGAGCTGCCCAACCAAATAAGTGGAAGACAGATTTCACCAAGGGTATTATCTTTTCTATGGTTATATGGGGTGGATGTCTACTCGATCACCCACTACCTGGGAGTGCCACATACCCATTCTTCTACAAGTTACGAATGTCATGTGATGGTAAAGGGTTTTTTGTGTATGATGGGAGAGGAATAAAATTTGCAGCAACTATGTTTGTATGTGTTACAATTACATCCCAGAATATGGACACTTGAAGCTACAATTCTTTTGATCGGTTTAGATACTAAGGAATCCCCTGCTTTTCACCTTAATTCTTACTAGGAGATGTGGCCTTTACTGCAGGGAGATTCTCTTGAGATTGGTAGAAATGTCGGGGTTGTGGTTTGGTCAAAAACTGAGCTGAAGTTCATTACCAGGAAAGCTGACAGTATTCGACAAGACAAAATTGTAGCCAGAAGAAAGTCAGGACAAGGAATAGTATTACAAGTGACAGGCATAGTATCCGAGGGGCTAGGCAAGAACACAGTCAGGAACAAAGCTGAAGTCAGGATCAATAGTCAACAGCAGAACAAATGCATCAGAATAGAGCCTGGAAGGAACTACCTTAATTAACAGGCAACATGATAAAAGCAATTCTCCTTTAAAGGGGACCTGTCACTAGCTGAAAAGTGGTCAGTTTTTTACCTTATTTTGTTCCCGCTACTCCCCTGAGTATCTGTCACGCCCTGTGTTGGTAGACCAATTGCAACACGAGGGGAAGGAAGCCCAAAGGCAAGGGAATGGGGAGTGGAGACCCTTAGGCAGATCTAATAGCACCCTGCCTCCCCTACCGTCCCTATATTGGTTCCACACCAATTGCAGAGCAGGAACCAAAGCCCTGTGTATCCCTAGAGCTAGGCCCTGAATAGGGAAGGAGAGTGAGCACTGGTCAGTCCCCACTGTACACTAAAGAGAAGAAGGGAGACAAACAAGGGGGAAGCAACTTATCTTGAGCAGACTCCAGAGAGGTAACACCAAACGTCCTCCAAGAGCCCCAGAGAGAAAGTTAGTCGACTGCTATTGCTACAAGCCTTCACAAGGGAAAATGTGAACATCAATGGCAATTCCCAGAAGCAGACTGGGAGTCTATAAACACCCAGGTCCAGGTGTGTCAATTAGAGCCGGAGGGAGGTTGCCATTGGGTCCAAAAGTCAGAAGGATTATGAAGGCATCTGCAATGCCAAACCCCGAGACCTTCTGTGGCCAGATGCAGAGCTACGGTCTGTATTATCTGACACACCTGCAACCATATTCTGTTTTTTGTTTTTTTGCAAATACGCCATACAGTTCCAGATATATGAGTGTTTTTATTTAATGCTCATTTTTATAGTCTTTGAGAAAAGGGTGTGGCTCACAGGATTCTCTGGGGGCATGTCTTTAGGCTGCTCTGCATAATTATCATGTGAGCCACTCCCCCTTAGTAAAGACCATAAAAACTGAGCACTCATTAAAAAGGCCCATATCTCTGGAACCGTGCGGTAGATTTAAAAAAATAAAAAAGTTAAATACTCAGGGGATCAGCGTGAATAACCAAAGAGCAAAAACTGGCCACTTTTGTCAAGGTGACAAGTCCTCTTTTAATAGTTTGAATTTATATTGGTCACACCTGGGCAACTTACGGGACTTGAAAGCAGAGGACAATGGTACGTTGCCCATCATTAAGAAACAGACATTGGCTGGATCTAATGCCGCTTTCCAGAACACGGCCCTGGTGCTCAGTGAGGGGTACTGTCCGTGGAAAGATCTTTCCTTATAAACCCCCTTCTAGGTTCCTTCCTTTTTATTGTACACCCTACAGTACATAACTGTACGAGCTTGTGACAGAGATGCAAAAGTGTATTCTGGTAATAAAAACATATGGATGCTTCACAATCACAACGTGTTCTTTGTGATAAATATCTACGTGGGAGTTTGACAGATGGATAATATCAGTACGTCACAAAAAGAGACTGCAATTCCACTGTGCAATTTCACTGTGCCCCAAGACACTGATAGAGCTAAGACAGCAAAGCTATCACCAACCAATCTTGTAACTTATGTGCCATAAGAGGAAGATTTGTATAAATGATTTCCCCACTGTAAGCAACTATTTCCAAGATGAGAAAAATGGCACTAGGAAAGACCTGAAAGCAGAGAGGGCAACAATAGTCTGAATGGATTGGTCTCCTTGAGTTTTTGAGGTTTTTGTAAGTGTAGATGTTAAGACCTCCACCCCTCCATACACAATAAATCGCTGTTGGCCGAATAATGGTTAAAATTCTCCCGACTCCCCCATGCACAGGACTACTCGCTTTGCCGAGAACTCCTGTATCTTCTACAACAGACCCACTGCCGGCATCTTTAGTGGCTATCTCAGGCTGGTTTCACACTTGCGTTGTGTAGCGCTGCGGAAGGCAGTCTACTTCCTCCTTTCTTCCTCTGTTAAGCCCCGCCCACTGCAGCACCTCTTTTTCAGGTCCGCCTACGTCTGCATGCGTCCTGCGTACCTATTTTTAACATTGCATGCTGACGCATCCGCATGCATCATTTTGACGCTGTGCCGAATGCAACATGTTGCATTTTGTTACGGTCGGCGGGCGCGTCAAAACGACGCATGCGGATACGTCAGCATAAATCTGTATGGCCTGCGTACCCAATGTTAAAAATAGGTACGCAGGACGCATGCAGACGTAGGTGGAGCTGAAGGAAGAGAAGAGATGTGGCAGTGGGCGGGGCTTAACAGATGAAGAAAGGAGGAAGTAGGCTCCAGCTGCAGCGCTACACAATGCAAGTGTGAAGCCAGCCTTACCGAGTAGAAAAGTATAATCTGTCTAAAATCAGACATGCTGAATCCTTAGCTCTCTTCTAGATCATTATTTCGGTAGGTCCCCGACATTTGGTGCTGCACTTCATCATCTTCTTTAGTCCGTCAGTATGTGTATTTTTTCTTTTAGTGTTTGGCCCGGTCTTGAGCCATGACAACTTGATCTGTAGGAAGATCGATCTTGTGCCTAGATAGATCCACAAGTCTTCTCCACCATTATCTTGACAATGTTAGACTGTCAGTCGATACCACCGATAATGTAAAGGTCGGGCATTGTACACCCTGTGCTCCCTCTACAGGAAAACGGTACCTTTTCTCTTGCATGTTACAATCGGTACTCACGGTGCTGTCAGCATCTTCTTTGCTGCGCTGACTTGAAGCTGGTCCTGGATCCCAAAGAATAGAGACAGAGTCCAGGGCAACTCTTAACTGAACATATTTATTTACTTCAAGACACAGCACATCCACATAGTATCTATCATTTTAATCACAGTAAAGACGGCACATTACTTCATCTTTCCTTTCACTGTTAATTGTGCGTCACTAAGTGTTTCCGCGAGACGGAGTGTCTCAGATGACCCTCAGTGTCCTCTCTGTCAAGCGTTACCACGGTGAAGCGTTCTCCCATCCGTTTCACACCGGACATCAGAGATCCAGCCCACGAGGCTATCCGCCACATTCTGGAGTGACCTGCCCTCTACACTTTTACAGTGACCTTCAATCATCCTCTATTTCCTTCTTTTCCTCTCTACTGCTGGTTCTGCTGTACCTTGATCTTCTCTAAGTACCCCCCCGTGAATGGCTGGGAATACCCTTTAATGTTACGGGGTAGTTAGGCAGCTCGGGCATATAGCCCACCCGAGCAAACAGGGGTCAGGCCCCGGATTGGGCTCTTTCAGCTCTCCAGCCCGACTGACTAAACACAGGAAGCTTTCCTACCTTACCTATACTGTACACTGCACTTTCCCTACTAAATACAGTGTGCAGCACAAACACAACATTACACTAGACAGTATATACATATATCAAAGCAGCATTAAGATGTACATTAGTCAAATATATCATAAGACAAGATACAGTAACCGGGACAAACTTAAAAGGGGTTAGAGAAACACGTCATAATTTGTAACCCCTTAAAATAACGCCAAGTTCTTCCAACATTAGTCAATTGTCTACATCTTTGGAACCTCCTTCTTCAGGACTCTTCCAAGCTTGAGGACAGACAACCAAATCCCAAAGCATTATCACCTTCATTTTAATGTAAATCCAAGACTAATCTTTAGAAAATAGAGTAAAGTGAATTGCAAAAGGATGAAGCTTGTATCAGTCCTCTCCAAAGAAAAGGTCTCCAACTGCCCTTAAACCTTTGAGTTCAGAAGGGTTTAAAGGGTTTTTCCCCAAGTATTGGTAAACGCCATTTGCACAGCCGAGAACCAGAGCTGGACACAGACAGAAGTTTAAGAACACTTAGAAACCTGGTCACATATGTACATAAGTTTTGCAGCTCTTTTTGCAGTTTTTCCCTGCATGTATAGCTCCACACCACCAATGATACAAAGAGCAGCTACACAGTCCTATGGACTTGAGTGGAACAATGCTGTACTTTTTAGAAAAAGAGACAATATTTCCTTTGTTCTCAGGGTCATCAGGTGATGTCAGACCCCAGCTAGTCATATTATTGGTTTTCCTGGTGATATAAAATTTTATTAAGATGGTAATAGCCATTAATTAGCAGCTCAAAAGTCCATTAGGGTTTGAGAACAATTAGAAAAATCCTCAAAAATTTCAGAAAGCCTAGGCAAAATAAAGACTTGAGCATTTAAAAGTGAGAATTTGACCTTCATCCAACTCCCCTGGGACACTTTTATGTGGCATTCTGACAATTTGGCACATGACTTCAATACAATGATGACTAATCAATCAAAGGTGATGCTATGAGCACAGCATAAGCTTTTGTTCTTCCTAATGTTC
Organism: Dendrobates tinctorius; assembly: GCF_039654945.1. NCBI lineage: Eukaryota > Metazoa > Chordata > Amphibia > Anura > Dendrobatidae > Dendrobates > Dendrobates tinctorius. The sequence continues at coordinate 1,523,177 of NW_027361761.1, read as the reverse complement.
TATTTACCCATGTAATGCTAAATTCTAGCTCTTAAAAAGAAGCTTATAACAAGTTTTATCAGGGAATGGCAGCAGAAGTACTTCCATAAGCAAACAGTCACATTTGGCCAATTCTACAACATTTTTTGGCCAGAAGAGCTACTACCATTTTTTATTCGGCAAGACTATGTTTCTCTAGTGCCCCATTTAAAACTCTCTCTCCAGCTGGGCAGACAAGATTCTTGCCGAGCTTTGCAGGATCTAAAAATTGTGGCATTATCTCTGCGTATGTCATGATGCTGAAGAAAGCCTATCGAGGATGCAAGTGCCAGAGAACCAGTAATTATGCACGCCTCCAAATGCACATACTCTGCAGAGACTGGCCCGGACACGGATTTATACTCTGCAATGTCATCACAGAAATATCAAAGGTCCAATGCAAAACTTCAGCTGCCAGGGTGATGCTAGGTGCAGATCCATCCATAAACCCTGCTATCAGACTGATGTTTCCACGCTCTTCTGGGTTTAGGTTTTATAGCAAAACATCATTCATTAAAACTCTATTTTTGGACTATTTTTGCACCTGTATTGTTCTCATTGGCGACTCAGGACTATTATACCCCATGTCATAACTCCTTTATGGTTCGTGTAGCCAGGGCCGGTTTTAGACAAAGTAGGGCCCTACGCAAAAAAATAAAATAAAGCCTTCAATGCTCACATATTGCACCATGACACTCAAACATTTGGGTTGTAGTTACATGCGCTGAGTTCAGACCGTTCAATGAATGTGATCGACAATATCGAAGTCGTTTGGATCTTGTTTCTCAGCCTCTACACCGGCTGAGAAGATTGATGGGGACAGAACACTAGTAGCTCAATCTATCCTATGTACAGTATCATGTTATAAGCAGTAAGGCTGTCGAGTCGGAGTCGGTGTCCATTTTGGTGGAGTTGGTATCAAATGGACAGACTGTGACTCCTTAAACACAGTATACAATTAGAGATCGGTGGACACCTGGATGTTTGGGTCCGGCGAGTTCGGCTGAACAGTTACAAAAAGTTCAGGTTCGGTTACCATAACAGTACCCAGACCCCATTCACTTGAATGGGGGGTCCGAACATGTGCATGACAGCGTGGCGAGCACCACTTCTGATCGGCGGTGAAATCATGGTTCCCACGCTGTCAAAAGACAGCGGGAGAACTCAGCTGTGATCGGAGGTATAAAGTTTACCTCTGGTCACTGCTGTCAGCTGATGGGACTACAGCTCCCATCATCCGACACCCGCTTCCACTAATAGCAACGAGAGCAGGAGCGGCTGATGGTGGTATTCATTAGCCGGCTCCTGCGCGGTAAATAAATAATTAAAAAAAAAAAAAAAACGGCATGGGTTCCCCCCTATTTTTGATAACCAGCCAGGCAAAAGTCACAGCTGGGGGCTGAAACCAATCTGGTTATCAAGAATAGAGGGGTCCCCACGCTGTTTATTTTTTAGATTATTTAAATCATTTTAAAAAACGGCGTGGGGTCACCCCCCATTTCTGACAACCAGCCTTGCTAAAGCAGAGAGCTGGGGCTGGTATTCTCAGGCTCGTAAGGGGCAGATATTGCCCTCCCAGCCTAAAAAGGGAAGCCCGCAGCTTCCCAGAAAAGGCACATCTATCAGATGCACCAATTCTAGTGCTTTGCCTGGCTCATCCTACTTGCCCTGTAGTGGTGGCAAGTGGGGTTCATATTTGTGGGGTTGATGTCACCTTTGTATATTCAGGTGAGGTGACATCAAACCCAAGGCTTAGTAATGGAGAGGCTTCTATAAGACACCTGTCCATTACTAATCCTATAGTTGTATAGCAAATAAAGACACAGCCAGGATAAAGTTCTTTTTTTAGAAATAAGACTAAACATAGTTTTCCATTTTTATTTAAAAATAACAAACACAGTTATACTCACCTAACACCTATTCCACCGAAGCCCTCGTTCTCCTGTAATAAAACTAAAATAAAAAAACAACAATGTCCCTCGCCTGTCTGTCATTCTGTCCCATGCCATAATCCATGTCTGAGGGGAAGGAATAGTTTGCAACCTGGACGGTGCCAAGATGGGACCGTCCAGGCTCGGAACCACTGGTGACTGAACTGCTGCAGCAGATCAGTCACCAGTGGTTCTCAGCCTGGACAGTAACACAGACTTCCTGGTGAAGTCCGTGTTCAGCGTCTATGCCCGTACAGTAGATGTTCAGCACGGACGCCGAACTTTACTGTTTGTGTTCGCCCATCTCTATATATAATACATTCGGTACAGGATGTGATGTAATTTTTTCATAGAGATTTGGGAAAGTTATGAAATCTCCAATAAATGTCAGTTCTGTTCCTGATCTAAGGATCTTGGCTTTTAGCTGAGATGAATCTGTGCTGCAAGTTATGTACATGCTCAATAGTAACCAGTGCTGTGGAGTTGGGAGTCGGGGAAGTTGAGTAGTTGGAGTTGGAGGTTTGGCTGACTGACTCCACTGCTCTGATTAGCAGCATATCTGCAGCTTACACCGGAGATGTTCTGCCATAAACAATCAATCACCCAATGAATGAGCAGCATTTTGCTTGTTCGCGGGACGATTGCCAACATGTTTATATATATGAACTCTTGTCTATGCAGCCGGTATTAAAAAATATGCATGACACACACAAACACACACACACACACACATACACAACCACTGTGTGTCTATACCCAGCCATCTACGTATACTAATAACATATATTCAAGTTAGAATAATGCAAAAAATATATATACATATACACCCACATACATATATAGCACACTTATACACACACATGTACATGGCACACACTTATACACACATACATACATGTACATGGCACATACGGCAAACACTTAGGGTGAGTTTCGACTATGCGCATTAGTTCCACTTTGGACGGAGCGGAAACCCAGCTCCGCCCAAAGTGCTGCCCCCTTCTGTAAGCGCGGTGATTCCGGATGTGTACATAGAGTAGACTATTTACCTTGCGGAGATTGAGAGTATCCGCAAGGTAAACAGACATGCTGCAGTCTAAAAAGACACGACGCATGTCCGGTTTCGTGGGTGTATCACCCGCATATTAGGACGCATAGTGGAGACAGGATTTCATAAAATCCCCTCCACTATGCTGTAACATCTGGACACTGCGGATTAAATGCTGCGGCTGTACGCAGCATTCAATCCGCAGTTATTCCGGATGTATTCTGGACCTTGGAAACTCACCCTTAAGCTATGTGCCCACGTTGCAGAAATGCTGCGGAATTGTCCTCTCTCTTCCCACTGCCGTGTAGTGGTGGCATATGGGGTAATAAGGGGTTAATGTCACCTTTGATTGTAAGGTGACATTAAGCCCGGTTAGTAATGGAGAGGTGTCAATAAGACACCTATCCAATATTAATCCTATAGTTAAAGGGTTAAAAAAGACACTGCCAGAAAAAAGTATTTTAAAAGGAATCTGTCACCCCATTTTTGGCCTATAAAATGCGGCCACCGCCATCAGGGGCTTATCTGCAGCATTCTGTAATGCATTCTGTAATACTGTAGATAAGCCCCCGATGTAACCTGAAAGATAAGAAAAATGAGTTATATTATACTCACGCAGGGGCGGTCCCAGGTCCGGTCCGATGGGTGTCACGATCCGATATGGCGCCTCCCATCTTCTAGAGATGACGTCCTCTTCTTTGCTTCCTGTCACGGCTCCGGCGCAGGTGCACTGCTCTGCCCTGTTGCAGTGTTCAGGCTCCAGACCCCTCTGACCTTTCCCGGCGCCTGTTGCATTGCGCAGATGCTGGACCCCTCTGACCTTTCCCGGAGCCGGACCGCGACACCCACTACACCCGCCCCCCCGGTGAGTATAATCTAACTTGTTTTTCTTATCTTTCAGGTTACATTGGAGGCTTAACATTACAGAATGCTGTAGATAAGCCCCTGATGGCGGTGGCCGCAGCTTATAGGCCGAAAATGGGGTGACATTCCCTTTAATGAAATAAAACACTATACAGTTTTCCATTTTTTTATTGAACGCCCAAATCCAAGCAAAGCCATTGATCTCCTGACAAAAAATAAATAACAAACCAACACAAATACTTCCTGTTCCGACATAGTCCATTATCACGAGTGTCCCACGACGAGTCCAGCTCTGCTACATCTGAATGCATGATATCCGGATATAGCAGAGCTTGTAGATGACCACCGGAGATCTCCGGCGATCATCTACACTGTGCACATGACCGGAGATAACCCCTGGTCACGTACACAGCAGTTCTCACGATAACACGGCAGTTCTCACGAGAACTGCAGTGAACGCGGACTTCCGGTGGCGGGACAGGTAAATGTATTTAAATTAGTAGACATGCGTAGTAACCTGCGTTTACGTAGTTACTACGCACATGACTAATCCTTAGATGCGGTTTTACCACATCTAATGATTGTCTATGGGAAATTTACGCTGCGGCGACGGAGTTGCGTTCTGGAAAGACTCTCTGCATGTCCGTTTACGCGGGTCTGCCGCCAGCGTCTTTTAACGCATAGTGGAGACGGGATTTCATGAAATCCACTCCACTATGCTGTAACATCTGGACGCTGCGTGTTTGACGCTGCGGCTATACAACATAGAGTTACTGAAGACCACAGGCAGATTGTAGAGTTACCGAAGACCCCGGGCAGATTGTAGAGTTACTGAAGACCTCGGGCAGATTGTAGAGTTACTGAAGACCTCGGGCAGATTGTAGAGTTACTGAAGACCTCAGGCAGATTGTGGAGTTACTGAAGACCTCATGCAAATTGTAGAGTTACTGAAGACCTCAGGCAGATTGTAGAGTTACAGAAGACCTCTGGCAGATTGTAGAGTTACTGAAGACCTCTGGCAGATTGTAGAGTTACTGAAGACCTCAGGCAGATTGTAGAGTTACTGAAGACCTCTGGCAGATTGTAGAGTTACTGAAGACCTCTGGCAGATTGTAGAGTTACTGAAGACCTCAGGCAGATTGTGGAGTTACCGAAAACCTCAGGCATATTGTGGAGTTACTGAAGACCTCAGGTAGATTGTAGAGTTACTGAAGACCTCAGGCAGATTGTAGAGTTACTGAAGACCTCAGGCAGATTGTAGAGTTACTGAACACCTCAGGCAGATTATAGAGTTAGTGAAGATCTCAGGCAGATTGTAGAGTTACTGAAGACCTCAGACAGATTGTAGAGTTACTGAACACCTCAGGCAGATTGTAGAGTTACTGAACACCTCAGGCAGATTGTAGAGTTACTGAACACCTCAGGCAGATTATAGAGTTAGTGAAGACCTCAGGCAGATTGTAGCGTTACTAAAGACCTAAGGTAGATTACAGAGCCAATGAAGACCTCGGATAGATTGCGGAGTTATTGAAAATGTAGGGCAGATTGCAAAGTTATTGAAAACCTTTGATAGATTGAATATTGTAGAGTTACTGAAACCCGCAGGAAGACTGCAGAGTTACTGAAGACCGCAGGCGGATTGTAGAGTTGCTGAAGACCTCAGGCAGATTGTAGAGTTACTGAAGACCTCGGGCAGATTTTAGAGTTACTGAATACCTCAGGCAGATTGTAGAGTTACTAAAGACCTCGGGCCGATTGTAGAGTTACTGAAGACCTCAGAGAGATTGTAGAGCTACTGAAGACCTCAGAGAGATTGTAGAGTTACTGAAGAACTCAGGCAGATTGTAGAGTTACTGAAGACCTCAGGCAGATTGCAGAGTTACTGAAGACCACAGGCAGATTGCAGAGTTACTGAAGACATCAGGCAGATTGCAGAGTTACTGAATACCTCGGGCAGATTACATAGTTACTGAAGACCTCAGGCAGATTGCAGAGTTACTGAAACCCTCATAGGAGAGCAGGTACAGGCAAGCAGGAGTCAATGTACAGGCACTGAATAAGGTTTGGGATGTAGCGAAACGTTGTCCGTCACAAATATCCTTGATAATTGACTATCTCTTCCTGGAAGTCTCCATTTTATATAAAAAAAATTATTAAAATTGCTATATGTGAACATGATCCCAAACTACATTAATCCACAATGCATGCGTATGCCAATTCTAAAATGGAAAAAAAATGTATATTTCAATTGGGGCAAAAACAGGAAAACAAAACAAAGTGGTAACACAAAGAACAGTACATGTGATAGCGGGGATCTCTCCGCTCAGGTTTAACAAAACACATGGTTCAGGTAAGCACAACACAAGCAGTTTTCTGGCGTTAGCCTCCCCAGACACACTGAACACTTCAATGCCTCAGAAGGCCGACTATATAATCCCCAGACCACACCCTGGGGTGGAGATAAGGTGGACAACCTTCCACCCTCCGTATGGTTGTCCACAAAAACCCAGCCCTTAAAATGGATGATTAACCCCTCTCAACACATAATGTGCTGGAGCAAACTTCTGGGTTTTAAATCATTGAAGCTAAAAGCCTCAGTGAAACGTATCTCCCCTCCAGCACTTTGCAAGTGACTTAGTCACAATACGTTCTTGCAAAAATAATAATAAAAAAAAGTTTTATGATCCAGAATGCCAAACCGAACTAAAAAAAAAGTATGTCACTGTATCCCCAAAATGGACAAGATTTAGGAGGGGTGGGGGGATTGCTCTACAAAGAAGTTGGGGGATTGGGATGGAATGAACCTTTCTGCCATTTCTAATTTACAGGAACTTGTGGGGGGCGTGCTACACTTATTCCTTGAAGTCTTTTCTAGGGAGTCTTCTGTGTGCAGATCCTGGATGCCTGGATCTTCCACTTTCCGCATGGATCGGAGATCGTGGTATAAGGTCGTGCCCTATGCGCTCTTATTAATAGCAGGAACGGCAGCATTGAGGAGACGTGACTGTGAAAAGTTTTGGCCTTAGGCAGCCAGTATTTTTATCAGTTCTATAGGGATGAGTCAGAGGATTTCACTCCTACAGCCTGACACATGTTTGTGTCACCAGCGACAGCTCTGCCCCAATCATGAGGCTTATGATTCACTGCAAACCTAAACGTACCAAATAAACAAGCCGAGCTGAACAACATCGAAGCGAAAGTTTGAGCGACTGCAGCGAGCAGAGAAGTCGCCCAAATGTGTGACCAACTTCTGCTACACATAGATGTTATTACAGCCAAGCTCCACTCAAAATGTAGGCATGACTCATCCAAATTCATGCTAAGAAACATCCAATAGGGGGTCACGTCACCATACGATTTCTTCTTCGGCATCCACTGCTACAGTGTCCAGCAATTGCAATACAAACTATACATTTATATGCAGATACCTCCACCTAAATGAGGTTGCAGACATCGAATACTTGCCATAAATGATTTTTTTTTTTTTTTACCTGATGTGAACGCTGTTTTTTACCTGAGTCCAGCGCTGTTTTTCTTTCGTTCCTACGCCTCTCCGTTCATGAGATATGGCCTCCTCTTCCTTGTACATAAAAGTAGTTTTTGAAGCCAAGTAGGAGGGGTTCAGAAGAACACAGGAAAGCAGGTTGCGGGATGCAGTGACAGACAGAAGGCAGAGCAAGGGTTAACTAGTTTAATAATTTTAATTTAACAGGGGGTTAACTCCTCACAGAGAGATGAAGGGTTAAATGGGAGAATAGCAGTCCAATTAGAAAGGATAGGAAGAGTTAATAAACAAAACGACAGCAGTTTGCACTTAGCGTGTCAGGGGTCCTTCAGACTGCAGGTACTACTTGTGAGTTGATAGCGCCGACAACGGCTGGATCGGTGTTGGTGCAAGGAGATTCTGTTGACAACGGCGGTCCGTCTTCTGGCGGCAGCGGTCGGTCTCCGGCGCATTCCGTTGAGCCCCTAGTCCACGAGCATATGCAGCCGGAACAAACAAGACCGCAGCACTTTCAGGGTCCACCGCGGGTGGGCAGGGATATGCCGGGCCGCAGACATTTATCCAGCACCCGATTCTCCCTCTGTGGCACATGCGCTGTATTCCCGGTTGTGACATGCACGGCACCTCGCTCTCTGCCAGTTACCGGGTACCCTCTGTAGTCCCCGCTGATGTCGGCGGGAGTACCAGGACACGGGCCGACGCAGTCCAGTTGCTCAAGGGACGGAGCACACCTCTCCCTGTGCTGCGCACTGCCTGTTCCCGTCAAGACTGACTGCTTCCGCGTGCGCTGTGGCTGCTGCCGCTTAGCCACGCCCTTCATTTCCGAGTGCAACAGTCAGTCCGGTCTCCCACTCCTTCCCCCAGACAACAGGGAAGACAGCCCCGACAGTTCTGGACCCGGCACAGGACAGGTATCCACGACCCAGTCCTCCTTCTTACACACACCCACAGAAAAGAATGGAGGACCATGCCTACTTGGCTATGAAGACTAGAATTAAAAACAGGGAAGAGGAGGCCATATCTCGGAACGAAGAGGTGCAGGAACAAAAGAAAAACATTGCCGGATTTAAGAGAATAGCACCGGTTACACCAGTTAAAAAAAATACAGATTTATTGCAAGTGACATGTCCCCTTTAAGGCTAAGTTTGTAAGTTTGGATTTTGATTCAAATTCTCAACAAATTGGTAGCATGTGTTACATGGATTTTTCTGCAGATTCCAGCCCTCTACATTGTAAGGGGTGTGTTATCTAGGGTGAAAATCTACAACTGAATATCACCCGGTCAGTTTCTGTACAAGTGAAATCTGCTCCAAAATCTATGCCTAAAATCTCGACGTTTACATACATTAACTAAATAAAAACAGGTCAAAAATGGCACCTGCATAAACAAAAAATACATGAAAAAAAACCACACCAAAAAAAAACCTCTGTGTGAATATTCCCCTATGTTCAGAGAGGTTTTGGGTGTAGATTTTGAAGAGGATCCGCTCCAAATGCCACATCTACAGTATATTAACACATTTCTTTATTGATTTGAGAAATCCACGTTGTTGTTGTTTATACAGTAAGTTGTTTTTTTTCAACAAGATTTTGAAAACCTCCTCAAAAAGTGACATGTCCATTCTTTGAAGGGGATTCCTCATCCAAAGTTTACACTGTCAGGCTGCAGTACACTGTCTTAAAAAAAAGCTTTAAAAAATGCTTCAAAACAGGTTCAAAAAGCACATCATGTATGAAAATCTAACAAAAAAAATGTCAAAATTTAGCTCAGCAAAATAGCAGAGCTGTGTTTGTCAGAGAGTCCAATGCAGAGGTAGGCGTGGCAAAGCAGAATTAACCCAGTGATGTTGCAGGGCTGAGTTTGTCACATAGTTCAGTGCAGAGCTGTCCGTAGTTTGGCATAGCTACTCAGTGATGTAGCAGTGCTGGGTTTGTCATGAGGTCTAAGGCAAGACTACCAAGCAGTAGAGCAGAGTTACCCACTGATGTAGCAGAACTGGGTTTGTCAGGAGGTTCTGAAACAGCCTGGATGCCTACTTTCTGAACACTTAGGCGACGCATTAGGTTTGGGAGTGTGACGTCAGACAGTGCTTGCAACCCATTGTATTGAGCAACAAATAGAGGCAGTGGAATAAACACATGCAGTATCAGCCCTGGATCCAGGTTAGGTAACAAAGGGGGAATAATTGGGCATGTTGGATTCAACATGCCTAATATGGCACCCCTGAGGGTCCAGTCGCCACAGAGGTACTGCACCTCAACCAGAGGTGTAGTATCCCACCTCGCAGGTAAGATGTAGACACCTGACCTGGCTCTGACACAACACTGCATCCACCACGCACTGCAGCAGCAGGTGATGTGCTTCACCATCCCTGCTGGCTAAGAAAGGGTTTAGAAGGTGGGTGGAGTCTGGAAGGTTAGAGCGGGAGAATAGAAGGGAAGTTAGGATGAGTCTTCCCGGAGGGGAAGTAGGGGAAAGACGTGCATAGGCAACCTTCCTATAGGGGAAGGAGGGAAAAGATAGAATTGTACAGCAGACCCCTGGTCTGAGAGGCTGCTGGTACGGACTGAAGGATTGAAAGAAGCTCCATGAAGGGAAAAGGGATTTCCCAGAGGCACTGGTCAAGAGAGTGCTCCCCGTGGGGCTCGTTTCACGTTGACAGACATCAGGTGGGGGAAAATCCAGGTCGCAGAAGGGACTCAGCTCCTTAGCCTAGTGGAGTGGACAACAGGACTCAGCTAGCAAGCCGACAGCTGTGGCAACTTTAGGGGCCACAGCCAACTACCACAGTTATCTTCTCCGGAAAGGCAGCCAGAAAGGATCTAGGAAACGCTTTGGGCACGTTATCTGACAGGATCCGTGGCAGCTGGTCTGGGACACTGACTGTGAGGTGCTGGGGAGGAAAAAGAGTGGAAACCAGCACTGTGAGATGGCCAGGGAAGGCACATACTGACAGGGAGTTCTGGAAAGGTGTTCTCTATTGGCCCGGAAGTTGGCTGGATCCCTCCCCTGGAGGACGTGGCACCAAGCAGGCATGTGTACTGCAGACAGAACTGTGAGTAAAGCCTTGGAACGGCATTTAACTGTGTCTTCTGCATTCTTCCTGCGTCACCTACTCAGCACTGCTACATCCCTTGCTTCACGCTACATCACCATCTTATTCAACACCTTTCATCTGCCCTGGGACAACAGCTATGCCTGTGGAGAGCTATTCCAACTCTGCTGCATCACACCATCAGTCCCAGAGGATCTGCAATGCAGCGCTGGTCGCCTCTGACCACATGCAACGTGTGGCGTCACAAACACTTTATTACAAAAACTCTTTATTCTTCAATCCCTTGTAAATATACTCCTTTTATTGGACCCCCAGGGCCACGGACCAGGTCACCGCCGCTGTGACACTGCCCCTTTAAGAAGCAGCTCGGTACCGAGTACCCCATAGCCCTGGTGGGCACTCCACCTAATCCTTTGTTTCTGGGGCAGAAGTCTCAGACAGTGGCTTATTCCCCTAACGCATTAATATCTCACTGTTATGTACCTCTGTTGGGAACGTATCAAACAGGGGAATGGACACTTGGATATTTAACATCCCCGATACTTCTTTCCACTCCATTGACATTGCTGTTGGGGGAAAAGTCGGGATATTGGATGCTACAATCAGGAGACGTACATGTAATGTGAACGGATGACTCAAGATTGTGTCATGTGAACACGTTCATGCCAATGACACGACATGGCATATACACCCAAACACAAATGGCGTATACACCAAATGTAGATATGGCGTATACACCAAGTGTAGACATGGCTACCATTCCTCCGAAAGACATGTATGTGGCAACCTCTGATCAGCTGTAAGTGAAAGGGCATCAGACTGCAATTTTCTATACAGTGAGCCTCCACCAAAAGTAAACATGAGGATGATCAATGAGTGGAACAGTGGTCACGAGAGGTGGTGAGTTCTCCTTCAATGGAAGTCTTCAAACACTTTTTGTTAGTCAATCAGTCAATGGACAAAGTATATACAGATGTATCCTTCTTTACCTTTCCTATTGGTTCTACATATCCAAAGATGAGTGTCTCAATTTGACCAACTATAAAAAATAAAATGTGATATTCTGTATTCTGGGATTCCTTATGCTATATGTGTCGTGAAAAACTGGAGTCTTTAAAGGGAGTCTGTTACTCCCAATATCAAAATTAAACCATACACACATTCATATAGGGAATTTAGCTCCTATAAAAATCATAATTGTTTGTAAAAATTAATTAATTTGTTTTCATGTAGAATGTTTTATTCCACATGTAAATGAGTGGGCTTCGGGGGAACCTTTAGCGTGTCCAAGTGCTTAGTCCACTGTCCTACCCACCTACCATCCCCTGCCCCCACCTGTATGATGATTAACAGCACTCCAAAGAACACTGGTGTTACCTACTTGTCCCGGATCCGTTCTTTGCTTCCCTTGACCTGGTCCACTAGACTATGAGTTGCACTAAGTACCTAGACCTGCTCTACTGCATGTCTGCAGGCTCCTGAACATCTTCCACCTGCCTATATTTTCCAGCATCCGAGCTGCCTGTCCATGGTATCCTGGACATCTTCTACCTGCTTGCAGTTTCCAGCATCCCAGCTGCCTGTCCATGGTCTTCTGGACGTCTTCCACCTGGCTGTAGTTTCCAGCATGACAGCTGCATGTCCATGGTCTCCTGTATGTCTCCTGCCTGCCTATGGTTTCCGGTATTCCAGCTGCCTGTCTGTGACCTCCTAGATGTCTTGCACCTGCCAGCAGTTTCCAGCACCCTGGCTGCCTGTCCGTGGTCTTCTGGATGTCTTCTACATGACTGCAGTTTCCATCACCCTGGCAGCCTGTACGTGGTCTTCTGGACATCTTCCACCTGCCTGTAGTTTCCAGCATTCCAGCTGCAAGTCTGTAGTGTCCTGTATGTCTTCTGCCTGCCTACAGTTTCCAGCATCTTTGCAACCTGGCTGTGGTCTCCTGGACGTCTCCCACCTGCCTGCAGCTTCCAGTATCCAAGCTTTCCGTTTTCTGCGTGTCTCACCCATTTCCTATCATGATGCACGTGGCCCATGTGCCCACCCGATCCTTGGGCTTGGAGGATCCACCTCACCTGGTGAGCCTAACAACTGCCTTGAATCCTCAGCCCTACACACACTGACATTGCAGGAGCCGAGAGCACACACAGTGCGTGCAGATGCGTTTTTATCCCATTTGCCCTATCAACAGTGGTCGCTTGCTGCATGCAGAATCATATAGCAATAAGCAGCTGATGCTGACAGGAGAGGGAGATGAAAGCATGCATGCACTGACACTGCAAGAGCTGAGCCCACGCAGTGTTAGAGAGCGCTGTCATCCCCTGTCCTGTCAGCATCAACTTCTCACTGCAGTGCAACCCCGTGTGCAGCAACAAGGGGATCAGAGGGCCACCACACACACTGACATTGTATAAGTTCTCGACTCCTGCAGCGTCAGTGTAAACAGGGCTGAGGATTCAACACAGGCAGCGCTTTTTAGAGAGCTGTCAATCATCATACGTGAAGGGGAGGAGGATGAATTAAAGATTGAAAGGACGGTACGGTGCACCAAGTACTTGGCCACACCAAGGGTGCATCGGAACCCTCTCATTTACATAGGTAATAAAACATTAAAACATAAATAAAATCTGTGCCAAAAGAATGGTTTTAAAGAAGCAAAGTCCCCTGTATGAATGCATAAATGGTTTAATATGGGGGGACAGACTCAGTTCAACGAAATTTGCTAAAGTGGACACATCTGTATGTCGAAGTCATCCATCAGTCAGAGGATACGACCAAAGTACGACATGGATAGAGGTTGATACAGGCGCGACCTGTAGACTGAAAAGAGGAAAAAAACAACTACAGTATATATATATATATTTATTTATATTTACCTCCTAAATATGAAAGACAATAGAACACTAAGCTCAGCGATGCTCATCTCATGGGTTTTCTCCGTGTAAGAAGGAGCGGTGTGAAATACGCCTATTGTGTGAGGGGGGCGCTCACTGGAAACTCCCTACAGCGCAGATTACTTTTAATTATGTGATAGAGCCGGTTCCAGTAGATTATTTAAAATTGCATCTCATTTGGTAGCCAATGTCTTATCAGCGTGACCTGGAAAACAGTAGCTGCTTTTAATAAGCAGTGTCAGCTCAGTGTCTGCCGTGTGTTTATCGCGCTCTTATCACCCCCTATCAGGAGCGCGGCAGTAACGAGGCGGCTGTCCTATCTTACCATCTTATTACATGCTGATTTTATAGAAAAATGCGCCCAAGCATGCCAATGCCTAGGTACGTAAAATTAAAAATTCTGCCCATTATAACTGTTCTCGGAAGAAAAAAAAAATTCAACATTTTGACTTTAAAGGGTTAAATGAAGAATAGAAATGGATTTTTCCAGCAAGATTAGTATTAAAAAAGATCGTAGATTAAAAGAAACTACATTTTTGCAGTTTCAGTAGCGAATGTCACCCACTAAGCCATCTTAGATGTTGAACCTGACTGTTACAGGATGCGGTCTTCCCTAAATGTTGGAACTATAAGGGCTTCAGTTGCCAACGGGTCTATTGCTGAAGCACTAACGCAGACTTACCAACTCTTCGAAGCATCTGAGATTACGGGTAGACCTATTGGACAAAAAAAAGACTTTAGGGCCCTTAGAAACCTGCCCAAAAGCTTTCGGTAACCAGGTAATACGACTCTTCTTGATTCAGAGAAATTGTGAGCAGGGTGTGGAGAGGCAGAGAGCAAGGCGTGGAGAGCTGATGGAAGTGGATACTCCTCTGGATCCTTGTTTTGAAGCGATGGCAAGTCTTTGCTAAAGGGCACTGTGCCGCATAAAGAGACCTCTGTTATAAAATGTTATGAGACTTTGTGTTAGGGTCGGCGGAACGCACCAGATATAAATAATAGGAGGTGCGTTCGCCGCCCGGGGTCCACCGTGCGGTAGATGGTAAGACCGCTGCTGGACAATGGCAGGTGCACCAGAAGGTGAAGTACTGCCCTCGGGTTAACGTCACTCGAACACTAAGAGCGGCTCTGTTCAGACACAGAGTCGCTTGGCAGAAATAAATATAAAGCCACTGGCCCTGTTAGCTTCACAGGAAGCTCAGCAGGTGGAGTTGCAGCCGCAACCGCGAATAGACGCTGCTACCGCAGCGCGGCAATAACTAAAGCCGCAGGCGTCGGTACCGGAGAACCGGGCACCGACAGACGCTAGTGTAGGTGCGGAAAGCACGTGGCGTGTAGCTTGCCACAACCTGGAGCTGACTAATCCAACACACAGTCACCAATCGTATTATCCAAGGGAAGGGGTTTCATAATAAGTCAGTCACCAGTCCATGCATCCATCACCATACACACACAGCATAATATGCTACACTAGCGCATGGCTGAGCCGCCATGCGGGCTTTTTATAGCCATGCGCTTCTGGGACCTTCCAGTACCCTGGGAAGGACCAATCAGATCCGACACAGGACCTGAACATGTGACCCCTGCTCTCCACTGAGAGGTCACCTTGTGGGCATGCCCAGTAGCACGGCATGAGGACTTAGCCTCTGGAGCGGTTCCCTACAGAGCAGGTTGCGCTACCATTGCTGCACCAGAGGTGGCAGCAACATCCAGGCTGTCAGAGCAAGTCTGAGCAGCACGCCTGGCTCACCATGATTGCTGAGCAGCACCTGGAGCGGTTGGAGGAGAATGGGAGACCGCTGGATGTCTGGCCCTGGATTCCTGCTGTGCAGTGTCAGGAATCCGACGCCTAACACTTTGGGGCCGTAGTACAGAGAGAATTATGTCCTACAAATGTTATGAGACTTTGGGGCCGTATGACAAAGAGGCCTTTGTCCTGCAAATGTTATGAGACTTTGGGGCCATAGTACGTACTTTGCACCAAGCCCAAAAGACTCTGGATAATTGCGAGGGTCACGATACTAAACCCAAGTGATACTTACATTAGTCACTACTGTTAATTTTTCAGGTTGATGGACCTTGGCCGTCCATAGACAACTGGCCAAGCACGCATTTTAATTCAATAAGGGTGGAAAATAGGTGGCTTCCAGATATGTTAGGTGCAGGTTGTCTTCAGGAGTTGAATAAAATGATTTACAGGACCTTGATCCAGCAAGCAAGTCGATATTCTGTGGCCACCGGATCGGATCCCTGCAAATCTCCTCCTACCTGCCGGAATTAATAGATGTAATGTCATGATGACGCAATGATGAAGTTGTGCCGCACCTATTATTCAGAAGACGTGGCAAGGATGATATCAGATGGGAGGAAGATTGCAATATTCTAATCCAGTGGAAGCATCAACAGTCCGTGGCTACTGGACAAGAACATTATGAACCTTTTCCTATCTGTCAGCATTATTGCCGCCTCTTCCGATTAGTGGCTCCATCATGACTTCGTGCCTACTAATTGGAAGGAGCTCCAGGAATCCGAGAAGGCAGGAGGAGGTTTAGGAGGCTCTGATCCAGCGGCCACAGAATACTGAATTGTCTGCTGGACCATTATACTGTAGATCTATTTCCTAAACTCTTATTATAATCCAACACAACCATGCAAGTGGTTGGAAATTTGGCAGAATCCACAGACAAAAAAAAATCCTATGGCATTTGGAAAAGTGTTTCAGTGTAAAGTGTGGCACCTCTTGCCTCCCAGGCACTAACCAATGCCACCACTCACCACCTCCGATTGTGCTGGTCTAGCCTCCTCCTCCATTACTACAACAAATAATGACCACCCATACGCAGCACTACAGAAACAGTTTTCTTCCTTCTGGAACAGACCTTTTTACATACATTTTTCTCAAGGAGCATTGCCTTAAAGACGCTTCATCAACTGGATCTACCCAAGAAGAATCATGATCTTCCGAGCAAAAATGCACAAGACATCTCGCGTTGCCAAAACCTAGGTCTGCTACCCCAAGTCCTGCATCTTGGGGCTCATTCTCACATTCATTTGGGGAGGGGGGAAACAAATCAGTGATTTCTTTATATGATTTTAGTCCATAACCATAAGTGGCATCTCTGGGCCGGCCAAGCTTTTCGTGAACCCATAAGCTTGATGATGAAATTTTGATCCATGAGTTGAATTAATATGAGACATGTCACGTTTTACATTTTTTGGCGGAAAGTTGACAATTTTTCATCCACATGGTGTGTAATAATCACCTTGCCATGTGATCCACATACCCGTTTTTTTTTGTGCTGTTTTTTTTTTATATATGCAGGAAAATATAAATATCTAGTTCATTTTCCTGTTTTTGCAAGAGATCTGTGAAAGTGTAGTGTCTGTATGAAGCTACATATGACAAAAATTAGTGTACTTTTGTGCCAATTCTTGCTTTGTGACACCTTTATTATGCATTTTAGTCATGTTTTTTGCATGGTCCATCGTATAGTGGGCAGTGAAATGCCGTAGCTTAAATCGTAATATTGTGTACCAAAATTTGTCCAGAATGTATGTTAACTTTGTGGACCAAAGTAACCAACAACCAAAAAGGAGTAAACCTGTGCCCAAATGCTCATAGGGTGAGCTTGTATGTCTGCCGGGACGTTAGCCTGTCTCCTCTTGGGATTCGTGATCCCAACGCTGACTCCTTGGCTCCTAATCCCAGCTGTGGAATCTCATTCTGGTTCCATCATCATCTTGGTCTTGGGTCATTTTTTGGGGTCTTCAGCTCTGATAAGTAATTCTGCACCTTTTCCTGATGGAATATTTGGTGACAACTATTGATCATAGAAAGCCCCAACTCTCACCCAGGTCAACGAGGTTCTGAAGTGATCTTCGGATTGGTCATTTTATTTAATTTATTTTTCAGGGCAAATCAGACATTAAACTGTTGATCCATCAATAGCAAAGAATACTAAAGAAATCATCATTTATACAAATGTACTCTACATGAATAGTGGTTCAGCCCACAAGATGGCCGCCTCCTCTGTGTGTAGGTGCGTGTTAAATTTGTTTAAGTTCAAACACCCACAATGGAAAAAATCGTCATGGCAACCCAGTGCCAGCAAAAAAACAGCGAGCGGAAAATCTGTGTGATTACTCAGTTATATTGTCTGAAGACATCCAAACTATGCACAATGAATGACGTTTGTCTCTCTTGACAGTGCTGACTGTTAAGATGAACCCTGCTCTCCCCTGGTTCTCCTCCTACTTCTCTGACTGCTCCTTCACTGTATCTTTTGATGGCTCCTCTTCCTCTGCCCATTACTGTTGGGGTTCCTCAGGGCTCAATCCAATGTGGTACCTGCAGGTATGCAGGACGCAGTGACGAGGCGCGAGACGGTATAGTGCTTTTAGTATTAACGTTTATAGGCCTAGAGGTAACTGTCCTCAGTTGTAGCCTAACCAACCAAAGGGGTAACAAGAGTTGCCCTCTCAGGGGCTCTATACAAGCAAACACAAACGAGGTAGAACACGACTACGTCCGGCAAGAGCCGGTCACTATAGGGCTGCGGTATGGCCGACTACGGGTCCCTAATTATATAGTCAACTTAGCCGTCCAGATGTCCCTCGCTGTTCGGGATGGTGGTCTTTCGGCGTAGCAGTCGCTGGGACCAGTTGCTGAAGCGTTGACGAAGTCTTCGAGCGCTCCGGCGCTCCGATGACACTGGAGCACCACAGGCCCCGGAGGAGTCCTTGGACGGATGGGCCACAGCCCCCAGACTGGGGCAAGTGGCAGCGATGTGGGGTGGCGAGGGGCAGGCCACCTGCGCAGCTACCAGCTGCGATGGGGAATCAGCGGCGAGCAACGGCCCCGCCCTTGCCGCGGACCGGAACAGTGGTGGCCACCGGCGGCACTGGACTTGCCGCGCAGCCGCGGCCATGGGTAGGAGCAGGGTGGCTGCGGGTGGCGGGGACAAGCTGCAGCCACGGGCCGGAGAGAGGCGGCAACGGCCGCGAGCGACCGCGGGCAGGCTGCAGCCGCGGCAGGGGCGAGGCGGCAGCGGCCGCGAGCTGAGGTGAGGCAGCAGCGGCCGCGGGCAGAAGTGGGGCAGCGGCTCTCGGATGGTCGTCTCGGCGCCGTCCCTCTGATGTCCCCAAGGAACGTCTCTCCTGGCTCTGATAAGTCGCTCTGGTTCTCTGTCGCTCCCACGGTCTCCTGCTGCCTCTGTCCCAGTCTGCTGACTCACGATGACTAGCATTCCCCACCCCTTTTATTCTGGCTCCTCCTCCAGCCCATCTGTCCATCTCAATGGTCCGTCCCTGAACTCTGTCCCCCGGGAACAGTTTCCCCCGGAACCTAGGTGACGGTCCCCTTGGTTCCGGCCCCGACACGCGGTGGGGGCCCTTCTTCCCACACCTAGGCCCCTCCTCTTCCCCTTACTGTCGGGGATCCTCAGGGCTCAGTCCTAGGTCTCCTCATCGTCCCCTTACTGTCGGGGCTACTCAGGACTCAGTCCTAGGCCCCTGTTATGATTGGGTCACCGAGGAGGAGAGCAAGCCCAAGCTAAGCCACAGAAAACCAGAGAGGTTGGTAACTAAGCGGATTGCAGACCCCTGATCCTATCCACACAACTATCAGTAGCCGTGGAGCGTACCTACGATGATCCTAGACGCCGCGACACAGCCGGAGAACTAAATAAGCCTAAAGCAAGAAAGGGGAAATCTAAACTGCCTCAGAACAAACCCCAAAGGAATAGACAGCCCCCAAACATATATTGTTGGCGAGACAAGATGAAAACACAAACGCGGGTAGGAAAATAGACTGAGAAAACGATGGGGCCCACACTAACTAGACAGGACAGGAAAGAAAAGACACTGTCTGCAATCACGCAAAAAACCCTGCAAAAAATGCCCAACACGTCAGATAGAAAAATACTGAAGTCAATAGACTTCGCCCATTATATCAGCACTCTGATATATTCTGAAAGCAGAGCAAAAAGAGGCCAATCTAATAAGGGACAAAAGCAAACTGGCACAAGCAGTAACATAAGGATGGAAATTCAGCACAGCCCAAGCAGGAGCTGGCTTACCACACAAAACTGAAATAGACAAAACCAGATCAAAGGTGAACAATAGCAAAAGAACACTTAGCTGAGCATGCAGGGACTGAGCTGGAAACTAAGACCTCAGGAGGCAGGAAAAAACACCAGCAGGGATAGAGGGAGTCGGCTGTCTTAAATCCAGTCAGAATCCCCAGATTTCCAATCGTCCTCCTCATTATCAGGTTGCAAGCCTCTGTTAATCAGATCAGCTCCATTACCTCCAGTAACCACCAGAGGGAGCCCAGAAAGAGAACTCGCGACCCCTCTGTCAATATAACCAGCTCCACTACCTTCACAAGTAACCAGAGGTAGGCCAGAAAGCGAATTCACAACAGTACCCCCCTTGAGGAGGGGTCACCGAACCCTCATCTATGCCACCAGGCCGATCAGGATGGGTCTGGTGAAAAGCACGAACCAATCTATCGACATGAATGTTAGAAGCAGAGACCCAAGAATTATCTTCCTGGCCATAACCCTTCCATTTGACCAAGTACTGGAGTCTCCGTCTAGCCAAACGAGAATCCAATATTTTCTCTACCTCATATTCCACATGCCTTTAACCAATACAGGGTCAGGAGGCGCCGCCATAGGAACTACTGGCTCCACAAACCTCTTCAACAGAGATTTATGAAACACGTTATGGATCTTAAACGTAACTGGAAGAGCCAATGGAAAAGAAACAGGATTAAGAATCTCCAAAATCTTATAGGTCCAATGAATCTTGGCTTTGGAGATGCAACCTTCATAGGAATATTCTTTGATGACAACCAAACCATATCACCCACTTTAAACTGGGGACCAATGGTCCTATGCCGGTTGGAAAACCGTTGGGCTTTTTCCTGAGAGAAGGACAACTTATCCACCACTTGGTCCCAAATCTGCTGCATTCTCTCTACCACAGTGTCCACACTTGGGCAGGTTGAAGATTCCTCTTGTCCTGAAGAAAATCGAGGATGAAACCCAAAGTTACAGAATAAGGGCGACATCAAAGTGGCAGAACTACCTCTATTGTTTAGCGCGAATTCGGCCAAGGGCAAAAATGAGACCCAGTCATCCTGATCAGCAGATATAAAACATCTCAAATAGGACTCCAAAGTCTGGTTTGTTCTCTCAGTCTGCCCATTGGTCTGAGGATGAAGTGCAGAGGAGAAAGATAACTGAATTCCCAGTTTGGAATAAAAAGCTCTCCAAAATCTGGAAACAAACTGGACTCCTCTGTCGGACACAATGTTCTCAGGAATCCCATGCAACCGAACCACCTGTTGTAAAAATGGAGCACCCTCTACTCACCAGGGCCGTGGGGTACTCGGTACCGGGCCGGTTGATCTTCTCAACGGGGGGTTCTCACGGCAGCAGTGACCCGGTCCATGGCCCTGGGGCTCCATTGCAAAGGGGGTTGTTTCAGTGTGCTTATGGTGTTGAAAGTTTATAGGTGATTCATGACGCCACCTGTGGTGTTCGGCAATAGAGATGTAAGCCGACGCTGCAGACAGATCCTCTGGGACAGATGGTGTGGTGCAGCAGTGATGGTATAGCCCTCCACAGGCAGGGCTGTATCCCCAGGGCAGCATAGGTGAAGTGACACCTAGATGGTGTAGTGTCAGGCGCAAGGGATGTAGCAGTGCTGGGCAGGTTGGCGCCGGAATAAGTGGAGGACACCAGGGCGTGCAGTTCCAAAGCTTTACTCACAGTCTGTTGCAGGTACTGGTGCCTGCATCCATGCCGTGTCCTCCTGGTCAGGAGCTCAGCCAACTTCCAGGCAAGATGAAGTACTCCTTTTCAACACTCCACCAACATATGTGCCTTTTCTGAACGTCTCCTCTTATAGCGCCTAAGAATGAAGTACTCTCAGTACTGAGTTACACTGGAGTGCCTCCTGTCAGATGTTCCTATGAACTCTACTTGTACGGCAGACAGCTGTAGCCTGCTTCGGGGACTCCTTGCTACTAAGTGCCCCCAAGTCTCAGGTGGGAATAAAGTAGTCACTACTTCTATTCCTCCGGTGTCTGCTGCAGGACCATTAGTATCCATACAACCTCGGGGGCCGGACCCCGGCCTTGCGCTTAGAACCTGAAAAGGGTTCTCCTCTAACCCTGGTCCTTGTTCTCTTATTCTCCTTACGTTCCATGCTAATCCTTCTTCCCAATGGAGAGTCAAGCTTCCTTTCTCTGTCTCCTCCCTGTGCCAGCAGACCCATATCACTGTGGCCTGTTGCAGCATTTCCATCTTCCATCCCTCTCCCGGGGATCTTCTCTATCTCACACTCCGTCCGTCTACATCCTCACTCTCTGCCTGAGTGCAATGACTGACTGACTAACTCAACTCTTCCCGCTCTTTTGTGTCAACTAAACTCCACCTACCTCCCAGCACATTTTGTGTTCCAAGCAGGGAGCCACCAAGGGGTGCTATGCTATACTCCAAGCAGGGAGCCGCCGAAGGTGTTTTGCTACACTACTTTGTGGTGTGGGGTGCAGGTGTTGGAGCGTGGTCAGGTGTCTCCACCTTACCTGGATGGTGGGGTACCACACCTCAGGAGGAGGCGTAGTACCTCTGTGGCGACTGAACCCTCAGGGGCGCCACAAAAACAAGGGCACCAACTCTGAAGAAGATGGCAACTTTGGGAGTGGTACAAGATGGATCATCTTAGAAAATCTATCACAAATCACCCAGATAACAGTCATTCTCTGAGAGATAGGAAGATCAGAAATAAAATCCATTGAGATATGGGTCCATGGCCTCTTGGGCACCGGCAGGGGCATCACCAACCCAGTAGAACGAGAACAGGGTTTAGACTGAGAACAAGTCCCACAAGACTGCACAAAATTCCTGACATCACGAGATAAGGCAGACCACCAAAAAGACCGACTCACCAAATCTCTGGTACCAAAAATACCTGGATGACCAGCCAACGCGGAGCAATGAATTTCAGACATTATTCTCTTCCTCCACTGGTCAGGAACATACAATTTTCCCATAGGGCAATGTTCAGGTTTGTCCTCCTGAAATTCCTCCAGGGCACGTCTCAAATCAGGTGAGATGGCGGAAAGAACTACCCCCTCATTTAGAATGGTAGTAGGCTCGGTCACAATAAGAGAATCCGCAAAGAAACTCCTAGAAAGGGCGTCCGCCTTAACATTCTTAGTGCCCGGAAGAAAAGAGACCACAAAATTAAAATGCGTTAAAAACAAGGCCCACCTAGCCTGTCTAGGATTCAAGCGTTTGGCTGATTCAAGATAAATCAAATTCTTGTGGTCGGTGAGGACCACAACTTGATGTCTAAGTTGGAGGCTCCTGACCACGCTCCAACACCTGCTTCCCACACAACACGGTTGTTCAGCAAAGCCACATTGCGGCTCCCTGCTTGGAGTGTAGCAGAGCACCTTTGGTGGCTCCCTGCTTGGAACACGAAACGTGCTGGGAGGCGGCCATAAATATATGTTTTTTTGTTTTTTTTTGTCTTGGTATGAATATATGTGTGCAATTGGCTATGGCATTGTATGCTGATTTGTTAAATAATGCTGTATCCTTTGGATAATCTGTTGCCTGTTATATACCATTAGGTAACATTTTACATCCTGTTTGATGTATTTAGGTGGTTTTCTTTCTCTTTTGAGTTCAACAACCAATTTAGCATTTTATTGATATCTTAAATCACATTTGGGTGACACATATTATTTAGTCCTTTTAATTTACATATTAAAAGTTATGTTTTAATTCCACCAATTGCTTTATATATATTACTACAAAACACCAGTGATTGTCTGTCCGCTGTCTCTAACATCATGTCCTCCCTGTATCTGATACTGAATCTTTCCAAATCTGAAATCCTTGAGTTTCTTGCCTCTACTAACCTACTTAAATCCCATTTTTCCAATTCTGTGAGTGGTTCTACCATAACTCCCCAGTAGCACGTTCGCTGTCTTTGGGTTATAGTTAGCTCAGATCTTTCCTTCGCTCCCTACATCAGAACACTCAGTTATATCACCTGTATCTCAAAAACATCACAAGAATTCAACCTTTTCTTATCTTCAAAACTGCAAAAACTTTTACTGTTAATTACTCTTATCCATTATTGCCTTGACTAATGTAATGCTCTCCCTCTAACTAAACTCTCCCCTCTCCAATCCATCCTGAATGCAGCAGCCAGGGTCTTATTTCTGTCTAGCTGCTACATATATGACTCCATACTGTGCCAGTCATAGCACTGGTTGCCCATCCGCTACTATCTACCACACTACCTGTCCTCTCCACAGTGCTGCACAGCCCTTCATCTCCTCTTCACCTCCATTTATTAACTACCCATCATTTTCATTGTGCTGTACCACCTTACATCTCTTTCTCATCTCTACCTACCATCCTACCCATCCTCTTCACAGTGCCCTCCAATGTCTTCTCGTCACCTCTGTCTAGCACCCTATCCATCTTCTCCATAGTGCTGCATCTCCCTACATCTCCTCCATATCTCTCTCTACCACCATAGCCATTTTCTCCACACTGCTGCATGGCTCTACATCTCCTCCTCATCTCTGTCTACCACTCTATTTGTGATCTCCTCAACGCTACAGCAACCTACATCTCCTCCTCAACTTTCTCTACCACCATAACTGTTTTCTCCACCATGCTGTAGGATTCTACATCTTCTCCTCATCTCTGTCTACCACCATACCCATTCTTTCCACAGTTCTGCACCGCCCTATGTGGCGCCCCTGAGGGTTCAGTTGCCACAGAGGTACTGCACCTCCTCCTGAGGTGTGGTACCCCACCATCCAGGTGAGTTGGAGGCTCCTAATCACGCTCCAACACTCGCATCCCACACAACACAGTAGTTCAGCAAAGCCACATTGCGGCTCCCTGCTTGGAGTGTAGCAGAGCACCTTTGGTGGCTCCCTGCTTGGAACACGAAACGTGCTTGGAGGCAGGTGGAGTTGAGAATACATAAAAGAGCGGGAAGGTGTAGGATTTCAGGTCAGTCAGTCAGTCAGAGGGAGTCACTCAGAGAGGAGTGAGGAAAGAAGATCCCGGAGAGAGGGATGGAGGAAGGAGTGCTGCAGCTGCCTCAGTGATCTGAGCCAGCTGGCACAGGAAAGGAAAGAAGGAGAAAGACGTTGAGCAGAAACCTGATCTTCCATAAGAAGGAAAGACTAGTACGGAACGTAGGAGTAAAAGGGAACAGAGGACGTGGGTTAGAGTAAGAACCCTGCCTAGAAGTTCTAAGCGCAAGGCCGGGGCCCGGTCCCCCAGGTTGAATGGATACTAATGGTTCTGCAGCAGACACCGGTGGAGTAGTGGGCTGTAAATGCACTACTCCCATCTAAGACTTGGGGGCACAACAGCAACATTGATAGTGAGCCGGGATTCAGGAGGAAGGAGTCCCCGAAGCAGGCTACAGCTGTCTGCCGTACAAGTAGAGTTCTTGGGAACAGCTGTCAGGACGAACTCCAGTTTAACTCAGTACTAGGAGATCTTCACACTTAAATGCGCTATAAGAGGAGACGTTCAGAAAGGTACATGTAGGCGGAGCGTTGGAAGGCTGCAAGTGACTTTCGACTAACCTCTGCACTAATCCGTACCTCCCACTCCCGACTCCAAGACTTCTCCCGTGCTGCGCCAATCCTCTGGAATGCTCTACCCCAAGAAATTAGGACCATCCACAATTTGCATAGTTTTAGGCGCTCGCTCAAAACACATTTGTTCAGAGCGGCCTATCACATTCAGTAATCAAAGTCATTTTATGCTTGTGTGTGTTGCCCATTCACTATCTCCATCTATCCCCCACCCCCTGAAGATGGCTGGACCATCATTGTAAATACATCATTGTAAATATAAACCTGTGCTTTATATCGCCCCCACCTCATTGTAGATTGTAAGCTCCCACGAGCAGGGTCGTCTTATTTCGCTTTAATTATTGTATTGTTAACGTTATTACTTATGACTAGTGTTGAGCGATACCGTTCGATACCCAAAAATATCGTATCGGATGGTATCGCCCGATACGAAAAAAATATCGGGTATCGCCGATTCCGATACCGGAAGTCCCATTCAAGTCAATGGGACTTCCGGTATCGGAATTAAAAAAAGCCCTTTATTTCCTTGTTGGCTAATTCTACATATTTGAAAACAAATAAGAATCATGTAGAATGTATTGTGGGAGGTGGAGGAGACATTAAAAGCATAGTGGTTTATTCAAATCACATGGCATAGCATTAATTCCAATTTTTTTTTTCAAGATGTTCGGAGTTAAAAAGATATTGACTATGTTAACCTTTTTTATATTTAGTCAGATATGTATGTTTCACAACTTCCATGCTCTTCACCTTCTTTTGTACTTCTCCCACACTTTCTCCTTCATGATCCGCAGCAGTAGCATTTTTTTCATCAACTTTTTCTTCACCTTATTCATCTTCTTCTTCTTCATCTTCTTCCCATTAATTTTTTTTTTCCATTCTTCATATTCTTCTTATTCAGCTATTATTAATTTTCATATGCTATTTCTTCATCTACTTCCTATTCTTCTTTTTCTTCATTTTCTTATGGTGACAGGCATTCCTCTAGTACTTATCTATAAAAGTTATAAGATTACACCTTACGTTCTGCCTGTCACAAAAGATTTACAACAGGATTTGTCCGCGTTCAGTTTGGCCTGCAGCAGCAGGCATTTTCCAGGGGCACCACGAGGAGGAACGGACTCACCCCCATTTACTGCTTAGTCTTCTTCTGCTTATAATTTTGATTTCTTCTATGCTGATTTTTTGTCTTATGCTTAATGTTCTTCTGCTTTCTGTTCTTCTGCTTTTGCTTCTTCTGCTTCTTGTTCTTCTGTCTTTTGTTCTGTATCTTGGTGGTTGTCTTCATGTTCTTTGTCCTCTTGGTCTTATTATTTAGGGTCATATTTCTGGTCTTCTTTGGTGTGGTCTTCAGGGTCGTCATCATCAGGGTCATCGTCATGGAGATCAATAAGGATTACCAAAGACAATTTCAAAAAGCTTGATCTTGCAAATGTAGCAGAAGGTACAGGAAGGCTGAGAAACTGGCGAGAACCAGCAGACAGTGCTGGCACCCGGATGGGTAGCAGAAGGAACAAGAGCCAATGGCACTACCGAGGACCAACTGACGGTGCTGGACCACGGTTACTAAGCAGAAGGTACCTGTGCTAAAAAGCACTACCAAGGACCAGCTGACGGTGCTGGACCTCGGATACCGAGATGGAGGCACCTAGGCCAAAGGCTGTGGCGAGAACCAACAGACAGTGCTGGCACCCAGATGGGTAGCAGAAGGAACAAGAGCCAATGGCACTACCGAGGACCAACTGACGGTGCTGGACCACGGTTACTAAGCAGAAGGTACCTGTGCTAAAAAGCACTACCAAGGACCAGCTGACGGTGCTGGACCTCGGATACCGAGATGGAGGCACCTAGGCCAAAGGCTGTGGAGAGAACCAGCAGACAGTGCTGGCACCCGGATGGGTAGCTGAAGGAACAAGAGCCAATGGCACTACCGAGGACCAACTGACGGTGCTGGACCACGGTTACTAAGCAGAAGGTACCTGTGCTAAAAAGCACTACCAAGGACCAGCTGACGGTGCTGGACCTCGGATACCGAGATGGAGGCACCTAGGCCAAAGGCTCTGGCGAGAACCAGCAGACAGTGCTGGAACCTGGGTGGGTAGCAGAAGGTACCCATTCAAAGCAAAGTAGCCAGGCCGCAAGCCGGCCGCAGTTACCGAAACCCACAGTCCTACAGGGGGTCCATGTCCCATTGGCACTACGGATCCAGCCTTCAGTGCCAGTTCCCGCAGCCCACATAGGAGTCCCCTAAACTGCAGGCACCGTAGAGTCGGCTAACCCGGCCGCAAGACGACAGGACAACGGATTGGTGGCATAGTGACCTTGACACTACCCGGAAACAGCAGGCGTGCTGGAACCAGGCTGGGCAACAGGGAGTCCCCGTGCCAAAGACACTGCCGAGAACCAGCTGACGGTGCTGGAACCCAGATGGGTAGCAAAAGCTACAAGAGCCAATGGCACTACCGAGGAACAGCTGACGGTGCTGGACCACGGTTACTAGGCAGGAGGTACCTGTGCTAGAAAGCACTACCAAGGACCAGCTGACGGTGCTGGACCTCGGATACCGAGATGGAGGCACCTAGGCCAAAGGCTGTGGCGAGAACCAGCAGACAGTGCTGGCACCCAGATGGGTAGCAGAAGGAACAAGAGCCAATGGCACTACCGAGGACCAACTGACGGTGCTGGACCACGGTTACTAAGCAGAAGGTACCTGTGCTAAAAAGCACTACCAAGGACCAGCTGACGGTGCTGGACCTCGGATACCGAGATGGAGGCACCTAGGCCAAAGGCTGTGGCGAGAACCAGCAGACAGTGCTGGCACCCAGATGGGTAGCAGAAGGAACAAGAGCCAATGGCACTACCGAGGACCAACTGACGGTGCTGGACCACGGTTACTAAGCAGAAGGTACCTGTGCTAAAAAGCACTACCAAGGACCAGCTGACGGTGCTGGACCTCGGATACCGAGATGGAGGCACCTAGGCCAAAGGCTCTGGCGAGAACCAGCAGACAGTGCTGGAACCCAGGTGGGTAGCAGAAGGTACCCATTCAAAGCAAAGTAGCCAGGCCGCAAGCCGGCCGCAGTTACCGAAACCCACAGTCCTACAGGGGGTCCATGTCCCATTGGCACTACGGACCCAGCCTTCAGTGCCAGTTCCCGCAGCCCACATAGGAGTCCCCTTAACTGCAGGCACCGTAGAGTCGGCTAACCCGGCCGCAAGACGACAGGACAACGGATTGGTGGCATAGTGACCTTGACACTACCCGGAAACAGCAGGTGTGCTGGAACCAGGCTGGGCAACAGGGAGTCCCCGTGCCAAAGACACTGCCGAGAACCAGCTGACGGTGCTGGAACCCAGATGGGTAGCAAAAGCTACAAGAGCCAATGGCACTACCGAGGAACAGCTGACGGTGCTGGACCACGGTTACTAGGCAGGAGGTACCTGTGCTAGAAAGCACTACCAAGGACCAGCTGACGGTGCTGGACCTCGGATACCGAGATGGAGGCACCTAGGCCAAAGGCTCTGGTGAGAACCAGCAGACAGTGCTGGAACCCGGGTGGGTAGCAGAAGGTACCCATTCAAAGCAAAGTAGCCAGGCCGCAAGCCGGCCACAGTTACCGAAACCCACAGTCCTACAGGGGGTCCATGTCCCATTGGCACTACGGATCCAGCCTTCAGTTCCAGTTCCCGCAGCCCACATAGGAGTCACCTAAACTGCAGGCACCGTAGAGTCGGCTAACCCGGCCGCAAGACGACAGGACAACGGATTGGTGGCATAGTGACCTTGACACTACCCGGAAACAGCAGGCGTGCTGGAACCAGGCTGGGCAACAGGGAGTCCCCGTGCCAAAGACACTGCCGAGAACCAGCTGACGGTGCCGGAACCCAGATGGGTAGCAAATGCTACAAGAGCCAATGGCACTACCGAGGAACAGCTGACGGTGCTGGACCACGGTTACTAGGCAGGAGGTACCTGTGCTAGAAAGCACTACCAAGGACCAGCTGACGGTGCTGGACCTCGGATACCGAGATGGAGGCACCTAGGCCAAAGGCTCTGGCGAGAACCAGCAGACAGTGCTGGAATCCGGGTGGGTAGCAGAAGGTACCCATTGAAAGCAAAGTAGCCAGGCCGTAAGCCGGCCGCAGTTACCGAAACCCACAGTCCTACAGGGGGTCCATGTCCCATTGGCACTACGGATCCAGCCTTCAGTGCCAGTTCCCGCAGCCCACATAGGAGTCACCTAAACTGCAGGCACCGTAGAGTCGGCTAACCCGGCCGCAAGACGACAGGACAACGGATTGGTGGCATAGTGACCTTGACACTACCCGGAAACAGCAGGCGTGCTGGAACCAGGCTGGGCAACAGGGAGTCCCCGTGCCAAAGACACTGCCGAGCACCAACTGGCGTTGTTGGAGCCCAGGGACAATCATGGTGTAGGCCGAGGCCTACTTGGTGGTAGTTTTAGATTGTTTGTAGGCTACAACAGACTGTCAACATGCTCCAATTAGGCATCTGTCTCCACTCTGTTTCCAGGATTTCACGTGACTACCAACACCGCCAGTTTATGCGTACAGTAGCCGTCTGCCCAATCCACACGTGTTCCTGTGTTACTGGTGTTCTGTAATGTCAGCAGATCCCCTGATGTTTGTCTGCCAATGTCTCCTGCTCTGTCCACATTCCCACCACTTGCAGTGGGAAGGTGGACAGCACAGGAGACAGTGGCGGACACACATTGGGGGATCAGCTCACGTTACAGAACACCAGGAACACAGGAACAAGTGTGGAATGCGTGGACGGCAACTCTGAGCAGGAACTGGCGGTGTTGGAGGTCAGGGGAAATACTAGAGACAGAGTGGAGACAGAGGCCAAATCAGAGAATGTTTAAATCTGAAGTAGTTACAATTTGGAGGCAGCAGCAGTTTGCCCTCCACACAGCAGGGGATCAGCTGACGTTACCGAACCCCACTTTCACATGAACGAGTGTGTTTTTCTGTGTGGACAGCACTTCCGAGCACCAACTAGCGTTGTTGGAACCCAGGGACAATCATGGTGCAGGCCGAGGCCTACTAGGAGCCAGGTGTAAAGCTGAGGTATTTTGACTTTGGAGGGAGCAGGACACTTTGCCCTCCACACAGCAGGGGATCAGCTGACGTTACTGACCCCCACTTTCACATGAACGAGTGTGTTTTTCTGTGTGGACAGCACTTCCGAGCACCAACTAGCGTTGTTGGAACCCAGGGACAATCATGGTGCAGACCGAGGCCTACTAGGAGCCAGGTGTAAAGCTGAGGTATTTTGACTTTGGAGGGAGCAGGACACTTTGCCCTCCACACAGCAGAGGATCAGCTGACGTTACTGACCCCCACTTTCACATGAACGAGTGTGTTTTTCTGTGTGGACAACACTTCTGAGCACCAACTAGCGTTGTTGGAGCCCAGGGAGAACCAGGGTGCAGGCCGAGGCCTACTTGGTGGCAGTTTTAGATTGTTTGTAGGCTACAACAGACTGTCAACGTGCTCCAATTAGGCATCTGTCTCCACTCTGTTTCCAGGATTTCACGTGACTACCAACACCGCCAGTTTATGCGTACAGTAGCCGTCTGCCCAATCCACACGTGTTCCTGTGTTACTGAGATTCTGTAATGTCAGCAGATCCCCTGATGTGTGTCTGCCACTGTCTCCTGCTCTGTCCACATTCCCACCGCTTGCAGTGGGAAGGTGGACAGCGCAGGAGACAGTGGCGGACACACATTGGGGGATCTGCTGACGTAACAGAACCCCAGTAACACAGGAACACGTGTGGAATGCGTGGACGGCAACTGTGAGCAGGAACTGGCGGTGTTGGAGGTCAGGGGAAATACTAGAGACAGAGTGGAGACAGAGGCCAAATCAGAGAATGTTTAAATCTGAAGTAGTTACAATTTGGAGGCAGCAGCAGTTTGCCCTCCACACAGCAGGGGATCAGCTGACGTTACCGAACCCCACTTTCACATGAACGAGTGTGTTTTTCTGTGTGGACAGCACTTCCGAGCACCAACTAGCGTTGTTGGAACCCAGGGACAATCATGGTGCAGGCCCGAGGCCTACTAGGAGCCAGGTGTAAAGCTGAGGTATTTTGACTTTGGAGGGAGCAGGACACTTTGCCCTCCACACAGCAGGGGATCAGCTGACGTTACTGACCCCCACTTTCACATGAACGAGTGTGTTTTTCTGTGTGGACAGCACTTCTGAGCACCAACTAGTGTTGTTGGAGCCCAGGGACAATCATGGTGCAGGCCGAGGCCTACTAGGAGCCAGGTGTAAAGCTGAGGTATTTTGACTTTGGAGGGAGCAGGACACTTTGCCATACACACAGCAGGGGATCAGCTGACATTACCGAACCCCACTTTCACATGAACGAGTGTGTTTTTCTGTGTGGACAGCACTTCTGAGCACCAACTGGCGGTGTCGGAGCCCAGGGAAAATCAGGTAGTAGGCCGAGGCCAACTTGGTGGCAGTTTGCGATTGTTTCTAGACTACTACTAACTGTCAACGTACTCCAATTAGGCCTCTGTCTTCACTCTGTTTCGAGTATTTCCTCTGGCTTCCAACCATGCCAGTTGCTGCTCTGAAATGCTGACTGCACAACCCACACATGTTTCCTGTGTTACTGGGGTTCTGTAACAGCAGCTTCTCCCTAGAGGTGAGTCAGGCAATGTCTCCTGCTCTGTCCACATTTCCACTACAAGTAGTGGGAATGTAGACAAAGCAGGAGACATTGCCGTGCTCAACTCTGGAGATGAGCAGATGTTACAGGACCCAGGTACCACAGGAACAAGTGTGGATTGTGCAGACGGCACTTGAGAGCAGAAACAGGCGGTGTTGTAGGCCGGAGGAAATACTCAAAACAGAGTGGAGACGGAGGGCAAATCAGAGAACATATTAAATCAGAGGTAGTCAGAAGTTGTAGGCAGCAGGAGAGTTTGCCGTACACACAGCAGGGGATCAGCTGACGTTACCGAACCCCACTTACACATGAGCGAGTGTTTTGTCTGTGCGGACAGCACTTCCGAGCACCAACTGGCGTTGTCGGAGCCCAGGTAAAATGAGGTAGTAGGCCGAGGCCTACTTGGAGCCAGGTGTAAATCTGAGGTTGTTTGACTGTGGAGGGAGCAGGACACTTTGCCATACACACAGCAGGGGATCAGCTGACGTTACCGAACCCCACTTACACATGAGCGAGTGTTTTGTCTGTGCGGACAGCACTTCTGAGCACCAACTGGCGGTGTCGGAGCCCAGGGAAAATCAGGTAGTAGGCTGAGGCCTACTTGGTGGCAGTTTGCGATTGTTTCTAGACTACTACTAACTGTCAACGTACTCCAATTAGGCCTCTGTCTTCACTCTGTTTCGAGTATTTCCTCTGGCTTCCAACCACACCAGTTGCTGCTCTGAAATGCCGTCTGCACAACCCACACTTGTTCCTGTGTTACTGGGGTTCTGTAACAGCAGCTTCTCCCTAGAGGTGAGTCAGGCAATGTCTCCTGCTCTGTCCACATTTCCACTACAAGTAGTGGGAATGTAGACAAAGCAGGAGACATTGCTGTGCTCAACTCTGGAGATGACCAGATGTTACAGGACCCAGGTACCACAGGAACAAGTGTGGATTGTGCAGACGGCACTTGAGAGCAGAAACAGGCGGTGTTGTAGGCCGGAGGAAATACTCAAAACAGAGTGGAGACAGAGGGCAAATCAGAGAACATATTAAATCAGAGGTAGTCAGAAGTTGTAGGCAGCAGGAGAGTTTGCCATACACACAGCAGGGGATCAGCTGACATTACCGAACCCCACTTACACATGAGCGAGTGTTTTGTCTGTGCGGACAGCACTTCTGAGCAACAACGGGCGTTGCTGTAGCCCAGGAAATAAAGTTCAGGTCATAGAAACATGAACACAACAGGAGACCTGGATCCTGTTGCCAGCCAATTATTTATTCTGGAAGAGGACTGGCAAATTCAGGTGAGATCCAGGCCTTGTTCATTTTCACAAAAGTAAGCCGGTCAACATTATCGGCGGATAGTCGCGTGCGACGGTCTGTTACCACACCACCAGCAGCACTAAAGACACGTTCCGATAATACACTGGCAGCAGGGCAAGCCAGCACCTCCAATGCATACTGGCTAAGCTCTGGCCATGTATCCAGCTTAGAGACCCAATACTTGAACGGGGAAGAGCCGTCTGGGAGAACACTAACAGGGCACGACAAGTAGTCTGTCACCATCTGACGGAAACGTTGCCTCCTGCTGACTGGAGCCGTCTGTGATGGTGTAGCCGTTTGTGGCGGTCCCACAAAACTTTTCCACATTTGGGCCATACTGGCCTTGCCTTGTCCTGCGGCACTGCCTCTGCTACCTCTTTGTGCAGAGCTTCCTCCACTGCCTCTACCCACATGGCTGGTTTGAAAAGAACTACCAGCAACACTTGTGAGGGGAATGGAGAACATGATGGCCTGCACAAGTGTTTCTTGGTACTCCCGCATTTTTCGCTCCCGGTTCAACTGTGGTATGAGGCTTTGTAAGTTGTCCCGGTAGCGAGGATCTAGGAGGGTGTACGCCCAATAATCAGCCGTGTGGAGAATGTTGGCGATGCGGCGGTCATTTAACAAGCACTGCAGCATGAAATCAACCATGTGCTGCAGACTGCCAACTGGACCGGAAACGCTGTCCCCAGCTTGAGGCAGCATCTCTGCCTGCTCAGCATCACCCCACCCTCGCTGTACACACTGACTACTAGAGCCTTGTGTACCTCCCTCCTCTGGAGAGATGTGTTCCTCCTCCTCCATTGACTCCTCGTCATCCTCCTCACTAAGTGTCCCCTGCCTGGGCCTTTGTGTGGAAGCACGTTGCGCAGACTTGCCAGAAGCAGATGGCATTTCTGACTGCTCATCCTCGACCTCTTCAAAAACCTCCTCACTTAGTGCTTGTAAGGTTTTTTGAAGCAGACAGATAAGGGGGACAGTCATGCTGATTAGTGCATCATCTGCAATGGCCATCCGCGTGGAGTCATCGAAGGCACGCAAAACTTGGCAGATGTCCCTCATAGTGGCCCACTCAGTGGTGGTGAAGTGTGTCCGGCGCACAGTGCGACTTGTTTGCGCCTGATGAAGCTGCTACTCCATTACTGCTGCCGGCTGCTCACACAACCGCTCCAACATATGTAACGTTGAATTCCACCTGGTGGGGAGGTCACATATGATGCGACGTTCTGGCAGGCGGAATCGGCGTTGCAGAGATGCAATGCGCGATCTTGCCATGCTGGAACGCCGCAAGTGAGCACACTCTAGGCGAACCTTGTGCAGCAGTGCATCAAGATCCGGATAGTCCCTCAGAAAGCTCTGCACGACCAAATTGAGCATGTGTGCCAAACATGGTATGTGAGTGAGGTTGCCTAGGCCCAGAGCTGCCACTAGATTTTGGCCATTGTCACTCACTACCAAACCTGGCTGGAGATTCGCTGCCACAAACCACACATCGCTATCCTGCTTGATGGCATTCCAGAGCTCCTGTGCTGTGTGGCTCCGATTCCCCAAAGAAATTAATTTAAGGACGGCCTGTTGACGTTTGGACACACCTGTGCTCATATCTGGCCTAACAGGCTCACGCAGTGCTGATTCCGAGGAACTAGAGTAGGAGGAGGACTCAATATGTACAGACTGCATTCCTGCAATCCTTGGAGTTGGCAGAATACGTACAGAGCCACTCTCCAGATCTGTACCCGGCTCCACAACATTGACCCAATGGGCAGTGAGAGAAAGGTATCGTCCCTGTCCATGGCTACTGGTCCACGCATCGGTGGTCAGGTGGACCTTGCTACTGACGGCATTTAGTAGCGCATTTTTAATTTTTCCCTCCACATGCTTTTGCAGGGCAGGGACCCCTTGCCTGCTGAAATAAAAGCGGCTGGGCACATTGTATTGTGGAACTGCCAATGACATAAAGTTCCGGAAGGTGTCAGTCTCCACCAGCCTGAATGACAGCATCTCAAGGGCCAGTAGTTTGGCAATGCCGGCATTCAGAGCCAGTGCTCGGGGATGGTTTGCCGAGTATGGCCGCTTTTTCTCCCATGCCTGTGCTACCGATTGCTGGTGAGTGGCCTGGGAGTGTGCTGATGACTGCGAACGTGGTTCAGTGGGTGGAATTTCACTAGGTCTCTGGACAACAGTGGCAGTGGTTCTTCCATGGCGTTCCAGTGAGGAAGCCGAACCAGCTGTGTGTGAGCTGGAGAAAGAGGCCCCAACACGAGCTGAAGAGGTGGTAGGTGCTGCTGAAGGTTGGCCTACATCTTCAGTGTGTCTGTGTAACTCCACCTCGTGCTTGGTACGCACATGTTTCCACATATTTGTGGTATTGAGGTTGGTCACATTTTTCCCTCGTTTCACTTTCTGATGACACAGCTTGCATTTGACAAAGCAAATGTCATCTGCAACTGTGTCAAAAAAGACCACGCACTGCAAGTCCTGGGTGCGCCCATTTTGTGTTTTGGAAGAGGATTGCTCCTCACGGGTGCCAAAGTGGAGGCTACAGGCAACCAAGTCTGCCCCCGCCCTCTCCCTCCTCTTTTGGCCGTTCGGGGAATCTCTTCCTCAGAGCTGCTCCCACCACCTTCCTGTGGCTGACGCCATGATGGGTCAAGGACCTCATCATCTCCACTCCCCTCTTCAAGCACCGGCTGGTCCTGGGTTGTCTCGCCAGCACCGTACGCACCAGAAATTGGCAACTGAGTCTCATCATCATCTGATGCATACTGAGGTGTGCTGACCATAGGCACTGGCCCACCCGCCTCTTCAGATTCAGAGGGACAAAGCAGTTGCGCATCACTGCATACTCCCTCTTCTTCACGCTCTAGAATGCTGCTTGGCTGGCCACCTCTTTCCAAGCCAACAGATTCTGAGAACAGAAATAAAGATTGAGATGGCTCCTGTCCAGGGCTCTCAGACTGCCTGGGCAATTTGGCAGGTGGTGAAGAGACAGATGGTTGCTCTTCAGTGCTCTGGCCTTGGGAGGATGCGGAAGTCATTGAAGTGGATGCGTTAGCTGCCATCCATCCGACAACGGCTTCAATTTGTTCGTCACGCAGCAGTGGGGTACGGCGAGGTCCTACAAAGCTGCGCATTAAGGACTGTTGCCTGGTAAAAGTGGGGGATGCCGGGTCACTGGTGGCCGCAGCAGATACCGAATCCCCACATCCTCTCCCTGCTGAATCCCCCCGTCCTCTCCCTGCTGAAACTCCACGGCCACGACCACGTGCCTTACTCCCTGCCTTCTTCATCTTGGTAGACTGATAAAGATAGGCAGAAAAGTAAAAAAGGGGTGGCTTAGTGTTCTTATTCCTGAACACCTGCTAACCAGTATAAGAAACACTAGTTTGGCTAAGAGTGTGTGTACTACACTTTAATATGATCTAATGTGGCCTAGACAACTGTAAAGTGGAGTGTTTGGTGAACTTTATTTCCTTTTTTTTGGGTGGGGGGAAAGGAAAGGATGTGACCAAAGTTTGAAAGCTATAGTATCACAAACTTTTTGGAGCGATTACAATGCAGGAAGCTAACCTACAATGCAATTGATGAGGCTTCAAAAAATAGGGTGATACTAGCCTGGCTGGCCCTGAAGGGCACAAGCCAGCAAAAAGGCTCCTCTATCTAATCCTATATAGTGTTTGCAACCAACCAATGACAATGGATGCGGTTGGAAGCACACTAATATAGGAGCAAAAATCTGGCTAAATTAGCTGCAAAAAAAGGACTATGTATGAGGCAGTGATGCACGCTGAGCGGACTACAGCTAGCGGTGGCTGTAGAACACACTGCAACGTGAGCTGCACTCACACACAGAGAGACCTATCAGACAGCCAAAAACAGTGCAGAGAAATGGGCTATAGCACTGAAAGGCTGCTGAA
Source organism: Dendrobates tinctorius (assembly GCF_039654945.1). Taxonomy (NCBI): domain Eukaryota; kingdom Metazoa; phylum Chordata; class Amphibia; order Anura; family Dendrobatidae; genus Dendrobates; species Dendrobates tinctorius. The sequence goes on along the minus strand of NW_027361761.1, from coordinate 1,486,277 downwards.
AGGCTCCGCTGTCCACTCCTTTAGTGTTTGCAACCAACGTATACGGATACGTATGGAAGCACACTATACAGGAGAAAAAAAAAGCAGCAATAAAAGAAAAATGTGTATGAGGCAGAGACACACGCTGGGCGGCCTACAAGCAGACGTGCCTGCAGGACACACTACACAGCGTGGGTCTGCACTCACACAGCCCTTGCAGACAGCTGTGAAAACAGCGCTGCTAGGGAAAAGCAAGCTACAGTGGTGGATTATGTAGCCTGGGTAGAGCAATAGATATTTTAGATGATCGCTATTTCTAACTGTCCCTCACAGTCTTCAACAGCAGCCTGTCCCTAACTGAATTCACAGCAGAGTGACCAGAAATGGCGGCTGCAGCGCTTTTTATAGTGCATCATGACATCATTTCAGCAGCCAATCACAGCCATGCCAGTAGTTAACATGCCTACATGCCTAACAGGATATGCCCACACTTCTGAGGATCCCCATTGGCTGAATCAAATCGAGCGGGCTCCTAGCATTATGGGAACTTCCGATTCCGGTATTCGATATGAAAAAAGTATCGGAACTAAGTATCGGAATTCCGATACAGCTAATATCGGCCGATACCCGATACTTGCGGTATCGGAATGCTCAACACTACTTATGACTGTTGTGTTTGAAACTGTTCAACTGTAAAGCGCTGCGGAATATGTTGGCGCTATATAAATAAAGATTATTATTATTAAGGGAGCATTCCATCTGGCTTGGAGGTTGATTGAGCCTCTGACCCGGAGGACACAGCACGGAGGCAGGCACTGGTGTGTACAACAGATTGTGAGTAAAGCTTTGGAACTACAAGCCCCGGTGTCCTCCATTCATTCCTGCGCTAACACACCTGGTACCGCTACATCTGGGTACCAGCATCTACACTGCCCTGGGACTACAGCTTCACCTGTGGGGAGCTATTACATCTTTGCTACACCCTACTATCAGTCCCAGTGGATCTGCATGCAGCTTCGGCTTAACATCTCACTTGCCGAACAACACAGGTGGCGTCACGAACTATTCATCAATTCTACTTCATTGTTCTTGCACCCCCTTTTGCCATGGAGCCCCAGGGCCACAGACCGGGTCACAGCTTCCGTGACAACTCCCATTGAGATCAACGGGCCCGGTGCCGAGTACCCCGATAGCCCTGGCCGGGGTGCTCCATCTACATCTCCTCATCTATGTCTACCACCATACATGTCTGTTCCAATGTTCTGCACTGCCCTACATTTCCTCCTCATCCCTGCCTACCACCTCACCTGCCCTTTCCACAGTGCTGCACCTCCCTACATCTCCTCTTAATCTGTCTGCCACCCTACCCATCTTCTCCACAGTGCTGCACCACATTTCATCTCCTCATCTTTGTCTACCACCATAGCTGTCCTCTCTGCAGTGCTGCCACATCCTATATCTTCTCCTCATCAGTTTTCCACCCCACCGGTCCTCTTTGTTCTATTATTCTGCTAATAACTTTCTCCATAATCCAAGCCTCCCACTCTCATCTCCAAGACTTTTCTCATGCTGCACCAATTCTCTGGAATGTGCTAGACAGGGCAATCTGGTTAATTCCCAGTGTCCACAGATATATGCCTGCCCTAAAAACACATCTCTTTAGGCTGGCCTACCACATCACCTCCTTAATCTAACTTGTTCCTAGTTCTCCCATCTTACACCGATTCGGGACTTTTCTATCATCTGTTCCCTCACCCTCCATGCACTCAGTAGCACTTTGTATCTGGACATATACATATTCTGTCTGGTAACCTGTTCATTTACTGTAAAGATGGCTGGACAGTACAATAAAGGCATTTTTTACCTTTTTGGTACCCTATAGAGAAAAATCTATGTTCATTGTGATCTGTACAGATCAATTGAGATCTGTTATTACTCAGTGCATAAGATCAGGAATGGACCTAATATTGTTAAATATCCGTCTGATCATCGGTTACTGGATTTTATGCTCTGGCACAGCGGGGACACGACACATCATACAGACAGTCAGTCTCGGCTCACGTGATTCAATGTAGTGCGCAGAGTGGACAAGATCGGTAAAATACAATGGTCTGTACACATGAGCTGCAGCGCCCCCTGGTGGCCACACTCCAGAAAACACCTTTATGTTGGAGGAGATTACAAAGTATCACGCACAACAGTATCAGGACGGGGTCACACTTGTGAGTACATTGCGAGAAACTCGCGCATCAATGCCCGGCACTGACGTCGGCACTCGGGACCGGAGTGTGTGGCTGCATGTCTTCTATGCAGCTGAATGCTCCAGTCCGAACCTCCGGCGGCAGTGCCGGGTATTGATGCGAGAGACTTGCGCGAGTTTCTCGCATTGCCCTTGCAAGTGTGACCCCGGCCTTAGACTATGCTTACACAGAGCATTTTTTTTCTTTAAAAGGATTTCGAAGCGGATTCAGTTCCAAAATCCACATCAAAAACTGCTTGAAATACTTTTTGAAAAAGCCTCTAGTCTTCTTAATTTGAATAGAAAATGCTCGAAATGACACTTGTAAATAAAACAAACAACACCATGTGCATTAAATCAGTATTTTCCATTGCAATCAATAAGAAGCTCATTCAAAGAGTATTTGAAATATTTTATTTAGTGGCTCAAGGGATCCTCTGGGGCGTGTCTTTAGGCTCTTAGCAACGCCCCTTTGGTAAAGTCCAGAAATGATACTGCTAAATAAAAAGGCCCATATCTCTGGAACTGTGGGGTGGATTTCAAAAATGTAAAAAAAACTGAACAATCAGGGGAATAGCTGGAAGAAAATAACAGTATAAAACTGATCACTTTTCATCTGATGACAGGTTCCTTTGAATTTCCGAATGGTCTACTTCCAATATCTGGTACCCCCACTGATCAACTGTTTGTAAGTCCCATGGTGGCCGGACGCAAACAGTGTATGGAGCCGAACAGCACAGCACTGTATATTGTGTAATGGTCGTTCTCAATAATGCATCCAAATTATTACTAAAGTGAATGTGACCAAATTTGCGGTAGTTGAAAACGCCCACTGCACAGTGTATAGGGCCAGGACTGGCCATCAAGCAATTCTGGCAAATGCCAGATGGGCCAATCCAACCATGGGCCTCCTTCCCTTCCACACCGTTAACAGTATCGGCGTCCTCAAGACTTTGGTGCTGTTAGCAGCTATGTCAAAGTATAAGGGGACATTGAAGAAGAGAGGGCACGGAAACCATATTTTTTTTCATTTTGTGACATGTGGGGATGTCTTCATGCTATGTTGGTACAATCATATTGTGTGGGGACTGTCATACTGTGCGTGGGGCTATGGGGGATCATCATACTGTGTTTGGAGCTCTGGCGGGGTGTTGTGGGGATACCACCATACTGTGCTAGGGGTGGCTGTGGGGGGGGGCATTATACACTGTGTAAGCTGTGCTGTTGGGGGGAAACATCATATTTTGCGTGGGAAAGTAGGGGGACCATCATATTGTTTTTTGGGGCTCTGTAGGGACCATCATACTGTGTGGGGGAGGTTGTGGGGTTGGGGAACATTACTGGTCATTATAGAGGGTAATTATTATAGGGGATCATTATCAATGTAAGAAAAGAGAGGGGGTGTTTGTATTATTATAAGGAGGTTCGGGGGTCCTCATTATTATAAAAGGTAAAGAGGAATTATTTTTATTATTATTATTATAAGGAGTCACAGAGGGACACTATTTCTATAGAGTGATAGGCGCAGGGGAGCATTGTTACTACAAGGAAGTACAGAAGAAAAATGACTGTTGTGTGTGGCACAGCAGGAGGTCATATAGGGCACATAAGGTGCACTGTTATTGAGTAAGGGTACCGTTACACCTAGCGATGCACCAGCGATCCCGACCACCGATATAGCGCGGTCAGGATCGCTGGTGCATCGCTAGGTGGTCACTAGTGAGCTGCCACACAGGCAGATCTCACTAGCAACATCGCTGGGGTCGGGGGTCGCTTCTTACCTGTTAGACGCGGTGATCCTGCGTCCTCCCGCCCGGCTCCACGCGTCGCTCATCGGTCGAATGGTCCAGGAGCTTCTCGCGCGATCAGCGATAACCAGCGGGGGAGCGGGTCGGAGGTAAGTATCACATGCAGCGATATCGCTAGCAATATCGCTGCAACATCACAAAATCGGTGACTTTACAGCGATATTGCTAGCGATATCGCAGTGTGTAACGGGGGCTTAAGTCAAAGCAGAAAGGTATTATTACTGTGAAGGGCACAGAGGGGTCACTGTTACTGTGTGGGGCACAGCAGGAGGGTATTATCACTATGCAAAGCAGAGAGGGATCCCTGTCAGGGTATGTGCACACGCAGTGAAATCTGCTGCGTTTCCACAGCGGTTTTGGCTCTGCGGAAACGCAGCAGATTCTGCTGTGTTGTACAGTACCTTTATTTCCAATGGAAAAAAAAAAACAATCCGCAGCATGTCAATTGTTTGGTGCAGAAACGCTGCAGTTTTACACCTCATCCATTATGTGGTGTGAAACTGCAGGGCAAAACCGTAGGCAAAACCGCAGATAAACCGCAGGACTTTTGTCCTGCGGATTAACCTGCGGTTTTCTCTCCAAAATCTGCACACCCAAAAAACTACGTGTGCACATAGCCTTATTATGTGTGGGGCACAGTAGGAGGGTATCATTACTATACAGAGCACAGAAGGGGCACTGCTATTGTGGGGGGCACAGCAGGAGGGCATTATTACTGTGTAGAGCACAGAGAGGGCACTATTATTGTGTGGGGCACAGAGGGAAGGTATTTTTAGTGTGCAGAGTAGAGGGGTCACTGCTATTGTGTGGGCACAGCTGTATTGTATTTGTAGGTACAGCAGGTACACGGGATGCAGTGACGAGACACGAGGCAAAGGTGACTTTTGGTGGTGCCTTTATATCTAGGGATGCCGATGGGGATATCCTGAGCAACCGAAAATATTAACAACAATTGTCCTCGCAGGGACCAAACACAATGTAACACAGTAATGAGAACACGACTAACCCGGCAAAGGCCGGTCACTATAGGGCCGCGGTATGGCCGACTACGGGTCCTTAGTCACTATGTGTCACTTAGCCGTCCTGACGTCCCTTGACATGCTATCCTGATGATGCTTCGGCGTTGCAGCTGTTGGGCCCAGGTGCTGAGGATCTGGCGGAGGCTTCGGGCGTTCCTACGCCCAGGCGAGGTGGGGGCACAACAGGCCTTAGGCGAGTCCTTTGGCGGGGCAACCCCCCGCGAGGGCAACGGGGTTCCGCCTGTTGGCGGGATGATGAAGTCCGCGGCCCCCGGGCAGGGACGAGCCACAGTTACAGTATGCAGAGTGGCGGCTGTTAGACCGCTGGCACAGCCCGGGGCTGTGCTGGGAGTTCCACTGATGGTGAGGGGCAGGCCCCGGCTGCAGCGGGGCAGTGGCGGCTGTGGGCTGCAACGGATAGGCAGCAGCCGCCGCTGGCAACAATGGGCAGGCCGCAGCAGCGGGCTGGAGTGGGGGAACAACGGCCGCGGGTGGCAACGGGCAGGCCGCAGCCGCGGGCTGGAGTGAAGCGGCAGCGGCCACGGACGTCAGCAGGTAGGCCGCAGCCGAGGGCTGGAACGGGGCGGTGACTCTCAGTCAGTTGGCCCAGTGCCGTCTCCCTGCGGTCCACAGCGAGTCTCCCTCCTGCCTCTCCTGCCGCTGTCTTCCTCTCCGGTGTCTTCTGGAGTGCTTTGCTCTCTGGCGCGTTGAAGGTCCCCTGCTCCTTCTCTGCCGTTCTGCTTACTCACCCCCTCTAGCGTCCTCCACCCCTTTTATACTAGCTCCTCCCCCAACTGTACTGGAAGTCTCTGTCGTTCGTTCTCTAATTCTGTCCCCGGAAACAGTCCCCCTAGGAACCTAGGTGACGGTCTCCTTGATTCCGGCCCGGGCACACGGCGGGGGCCCTTCCTCCTACACTCCCCTTCCAGTATGCTAGCCAGTCCTCGGGTGAGGCCTTGAGTGGGTCGGGGTTGGCATTTTGAGACAAGAGTTTTTGTTGCCATACGAACTGATCTTGTTCGTAACGTTCGGGGGTTTGCTGGCTGTTGATCGCTGAGAACGTCTTGGTTCGACTGCGGTGGAGTTTTCTGGAGTGGTGGAAGGTTGTGGTTCTGGAGGTTCGAAAGGGTCTGATGAGATATCAGTCTTTGGAGGAGCCATTTGTACTGCTGGGAAATCTTCCTCGTCGTCCAGGTCCCAAACCGTTGGCAGGGGTTCGGGAGCCTGGGGAGCGTCCTCGGGCTGTATGGGGTTTAGTGGACATGCAGGGCCGTAACGTATTACGGTGCACAGTGCGAGAAGGGAGAGCTCTGTCTTTTTCAGGTTGTATCTCATACACGGGCCCGTCGGGGCTTATTCGGTGTAATACTCGATAGGGACCCTCTTCCCACCTGGGTTCCAGCTTGTTCTGAGGGCGTTGATCCAGCACGAGTACCCGGTCCCTAACTTGGAGGTCGATAGGTGGAGGGTGAGCCCACCGTGGATACTCTAGGTCCCGGAGCTTGGTATGGTCGATTCAGTGGAGGGTTTGTAGTTGGTGCCGGTGGTTCCGAACCCACGACGAAACCCCTGTCCAGGGTTGTGGTTCTTCCGGGTTCATTTCCACCTCCGTAATCCCTTTGCCTTCTCGTCCAAATAGCAGCGAGTAGGGGGTATAGTCGGTGACTCGGTGTACCCGGTTGTTATATGTCCACATCAGTTCGGGAACGTACTCTGGCCAGCGGGCCTTCCGGTTGCTCTCCAGGGTGCGCAACATTTGGATGAGTGTTCGATTAAATCGTTCGCAGGCCCCTTTTCCCTGTGGGTGGTACGGCGTGGTTCGGGACTTGTCAATGCCATAGAGACGGTGAAATTCCTCCATGACTTTCCCTAGGAAACACACTCCCTGATCCTAATGTATCCGTTGGGGGCAACTGTACACTTGTATGAAGTGCTTGCAAATCACATAGGCAGCGGACTCCGCAGTTTGGTTTCGGGTGGAGGATACCACAGCAAATTTGGTGACATGGTCCACCATGACGAGGCAGTGCTTATACCCGTGGTGTGCGGGGCCAATGGTTAAATAGTCCACCATCAAGAGTTTGAGGGGAGGTGATGTTACTATCGTCTGTACCGGGGCCCGTTGGGTGGGGGGGTTTGGCCAGCTCTCATAGGCGGCAGACCCGGCAGGCTTCTTCCACTGCCGACTGTAAGCGGGTGTGGTAAACCATTTCCTGCAACCACTGGAAGGTCTTTTGAGCTCCAAAATGGGCCCCCTAGAGGTCCTAGATGAGTTTGCTCTTGGGTGGTAGCCGTGAGTGCAGCGGAGGCCAGAGCGAACGGTGTTTCATCTCCTTCTAATTCGTCGTCCATGTTCTATCCTGGAGTTGTATGCCGTATCCTGAGAGGGCGTCAGCGTGTATATTCTCTGCTGCTCTCTTGTAGATGATCTTGTAATTGAACTTGGCTATCCGGGCCACCCACCGCTGCTCCAGGGCCCCTAGTTTGGCATTCTTAAGGTGGGCCAGCGGGTTGTTGTCGGTTCGAATCACCACCTCGGAGCCCGCCAGGTACTCTGCGAACCGCTCCATCATGGCCCACACCACCGCGAGGAGCTCGAGCTTAAAGGAGCTGTAATTGTCAGGATTACGTTCGGAGTCATGAAGTGATCGGCTGCCATAGGCGATCACTCTCTCCCGACCGTCTTGAACTTGTGACAATACAGCTCCTAGCTCGTGAAGGCTCCTGTCAGTGTGTAGTATGAACGGCTGCGAGAAATCCGCATAAGCTAACACCGGGGCACCCGAGAGTGCAAAATTCTTTACGAAATGACGGTAGTATCCGGCCAACCCCAGGAAGGCCCGCACACCTTTTACCGTCTCGGGGGTAGGCCACCCCTGGAACCTTTTCCAGGGATGGTCTAACACCTTCGGCGGAGACGGTATGCCCCAGATATTGAATCTAGGGGCGGAACAGGTGGCATTTCTGGGGTTTTACCTTCAACCCTTACTTCTGCAGCCGGCCGAGCACCTGTCCCAACCGCCGTAGGTGGTCCTCGAACGTGGTGGCGTAGATGATGATGATGTCATCTAAATATATCATCCTGGCCTCAAAGTTGAGATCTCCCAAGCACCGCTCCATCAGCCGTTGGAAAGTTCCCGGAGCGCTAGCCAGCCCGAATGGCATCCGATTAAACTCGAACAGTCCCATGGGAAAGATGAACGCAGTCTTGACCCTGTCTTCCTCCGACATTGGCACTTGCCAGTACCCGCTGGCCAGATCCAAAGTTGAGAAGTACGTTTCTTTCCCTAAGGCGGACAGGGACTCCTCTATGCGGGGCAGCGGGTACGAGTCCTTGATGGTGCAGGCGTTTAGTTTCCGATAGTCCACACAGAACCGTAGGGTGCCATCCTTTTTGCGAACCAACACGATAGGGACTGCCCAGGGGCTCTGGCATTCTCGGATGACCCCTTTCCGCAGCATTTGGCCCAATAATGTTTTCACCTCCTGGTATAGTTGAGGAGGGATTTGCCGATATCGCTCCCTGATGGGAGCCATCCCTGCTGTGGGAATACCGTGCGTGATGGCGGTGGTGCACCCAAAATTGACCTCATGGCTGGCAAATACCTCCTGGTACTGCCCAAGTAGTGTTCCCACCTGGAGGATTTGGGCTGGAGTCATGCCAGAGAGTTCGGCCCACATTCTTTGCAGGATGGTTCGGCCCTCTCTTGGGCTGGGGACCCAGCAGTCTGCAGTGAACGAATAGTCACCGCCCACAGGTCCTCGGGCTGCACCTTTATTTGGATCCCAGGGGCTGGCAGCACCTCTTCCAAAGGCCTCACAAGCTTCGCCAGTTTGGCCCGGGACCTTTGGACGATGTCTTGGTCTTCAAGGTTGAAGCAGCGCACCCAGGGCCGCAGCTATAATGAGCCAAGTTGAGCCAGGTGCTGAAGCGGCAGGCAGCAGGGGGCGGCATTATACGCTCTTCTACCCGCAGCACCTACAATTTAGCCTCTGCACGCTGGTGCTGCGTCGTGCAAGAGGCTGTAATTGATGAGATCACAGGAGGGAAGGAGTCAGGGGCCCCCTGATCATGTGACCCCTGACTCCTCCCCTCCTGTGACCGCATCACAGGTCCTGTAGCCGCTCCTCTCCTCATCTGTAGCGTCTTCAATCCGGAAATCATGTGACCCTGACTCCTCCCCTCCTATGACCTCATCACAAGTCCTGTGCGCATCAGCCCTTGTTTTATGCAGGACTCTGCTGTCTGTGCTGGCTGTCATCGTCCTGGATGAGGGAAGTTTATTTGTGTGGTCAGGGGGGTTTACAGAATGGATGTAGCAGAGCCGCGAGTGTGTGAGGTGTACAGAGCAGAGCTGCACATGTACGAGGTGTACGGAGCAGAGATGTGTACGGAGTGGAGCTGTGTGTGTTCACGGAGTGGAGCCGTGTGTGTGTACGAGGTGTACGGAGCAGAGCCGCGAGTGTGTGAGGTTTACGGAGCGGAGCTGTGTGTGTGCGAGGTGTTCGGAGCGGAGCCGCGTGTGTATGAGGTGGAAGGAGCAGAGCCGCGTGTGTACGAGGTGTAAGGAGCAGAGCCACGTGTGTACAAGGACCGAGGTGCACGGAGCAGAGCTGCACGTGTACGAGGTGTACGGAGCAGAGCCGCACATGTACGAGGTGTACGGAGTGGAGCCGTGTGTGTGTACAAGGTGTACGGAGCAGAGCCTCGAGTGTGTGAGGTGTACGGAGCGGAGTCACGTGTGTACGAGGTGTACGGAGCGGAGCCACGTGTGTACGAGGTGTAAGGAGCGGAGCCGCGTTTGTACGAGGTGTAAGGAGCGGAGCCGCGTGTGTACGAGGTGTAAGGAGCGGAGCCGCGTGTGTACAAGGTGTAAGGAGCGGAGCCGCGTGTGTATGAAGTGTAAGGAGCGGAGCCGTGTGTGTGTACGAGGTGAACGGAGCGGAGCCGCGCGTGTGGGAGGTACGAGGTGTACGATGTAAAGATGTATACGGAGTGGAGCTGTGTGTGTGTATGGAGTGGAGCTGTGTGTGTGCACGAGGTGTACGGAGCAGAGATGTGTACGGAGTGGAGCTGTGTGTGTACACGGAGCGGAGCCGTGTGTGTGTACGAGGTGTACGGAGCAGAGCCGCGAGTGTGTGGGGTGTGCGGAGCTGTGTGTACGAGGTCTACGGAGCAGAGATGTGTACGGAGCAGAGCCGTGTGTGTACACGGAGTGGAGCCGTGTTTACGGAGCGGAGCAGCGCGTGTGCGAGGTGTGCGGAGCAGCGCATGTGCGAGGTGTACGGAGTGGAGTAGCGTGTGTGCGAGGTGTACAGAGCAGCGCATGTGCAAGGTTTACAGAGCAGAGCCGCACGTGTACGGAGCAGAGCCGCATGTGTACGAGGTGTACAGAGCAGAGTCGCGTGTGTGTGAAGTGTATGGAGCGGAACCGCGTGTGTACGAGGTGTATGGAGCAAAGCCGCATGTGTACAAGGTTTACGGAGTGGAGCCATTTGTGTACAAGGTTTACAGAGCATGGCCACGTGTGTACAAGGTGTACGGAGCAGAGCCGCATGTGTGCGAGGTTTTCGGAGTGGAGCCAGGTATGTACTGAGTGGAGCCGTGTGTGTGCGAGGTGTACAGAACGGAGCCGTGTGTGTATGAGGCATAAAAAGCAGAACCGTGTGTGTATGATGTATGCGGAGTCATACATGTACAAGGTGTATGGTGGGGAGCATTCATACCTCCCAGCGGGACAGTCCCGATTTTGAGAGAGATTCTGCCCCACTGCCCCGGCTGGGAGCTTACTTTTCCCGCGGATGCAGGAGTACATGGCAGAGCCCTGAGGAGCACTTTAAAATTCGCACGTGATGTTCCACCGGAAGTGACGTGCTAGAAGCTGACTGGAAATGAGGTAATTTCGGGAGGAGATTGTGACAGAACCATGGAGGCACTTCAGGGAATGCTTCAGATCCATCACCGTATCCTCCCCCAACAGCGCGGACAGCAGGATCGCCGTGGACTCGGGGTGCCGGCCATGTGAGCGGATCATGATATGTCCTGCATCGGGAGGCTCAGGTGGGCACTACAGTGGGAGCCGGGCTGCTGTAGTATCTTTATAGAATCTTTCTTTCTCTCTCTGTTTCTTTCCTTCTTTCTTTCTCTGTTATTTCTTTCTTTCCCCTCATTCTTTCTCCCTCTCTTCTTTCTTTCTCTCTCTGTTCTTTCTTTCTCTTTGTTTTCTTTTCTCTCTGTTCTTTCTTTCTTTTCCTCAGTACAAGTCAGTGTGCCCACAGTACTAGTCGAATAAGAGGGGTAGGAAACTAGGTGGCACTGGTCACATTGAGCCTCTCATACTTTTTACTGGTGTATAATCATATGCCCTGAGCACCCCCATAAAGTGGGCCAGCGCCAGACAACAGGGTACAAACAAGTCACTATTACTATCAGTCCAAGTGGACAATTATATAGGTAAAGTTAATGATGTCCCTGTGCCAAGCAATGCGGAGGATTAGAATACATTGAGGAGACCAGAACAGCGGGGTTTGGGTTGAAGAATTATATGGGGCCCATTGCACTGTATGAAGTAATATATGGTGCCCATTATGCTGTATGAAGTAATATATGGTGCCCATTATACTGTATGAAGTAATATATGGTGCCCATTATACTTTATGCAGTAATATATGGTGCCCATTATGCTGTACAAAGTAATATATGGTGCCCATTATACTGTATGAAGTAATATATGGGGCCCATTATACTGTATGAAATAATATTTGGGGCCCATTATACTGTATGAAGTAATATATGGTGCCCATTATACTGTATGCAGTAATATATGTTGCTCATAATACTGTATGAAGTAATATATGGGGCCCATTATACTGTATGAAGTAATATATGGGGCCCATTATACTGTAAGAAGTAATATATGGGGCCCATTATGCTGTATGAAATAATATTTGGGGCCCATTATACTGTATGCAGTAATATATGGGGCTCATTATACTGTGTGAAGTAATATATGGTGCCTATTATACTGTATGAAGTAATATATGGGGCCCATTATGCTGTACGCAGTAATATATGGGGCCCATTATACTGTATGCAGTAATATATGGGGCCCATTATACTGTATGCAGTAATATATGGGGCCCATTATACTGTATGAAGTCATATATGGGGTCCATTATACTGTATGCAGTAATATATGGGGCCCATTATACTGTATGAAGTAATATATGGTGCCTATTATGCTGTATGAAGTAATATATGGGGCCCATTATACTGTATGAAGTAATATATGGGGCCCATTAAACTGTATGAAGTCATATATGGGGTCCATTTTACTGTATTAAGTAATATATGGTGCCTATTATGCTGTATGCAGTAATATATGGGGCCCATTATACTGTATGAAGTAATATATGGTGCCTATTATGCTGTATGAAGTAATATATGGGGCCCATTATACTGAATGAAGTAATATATGGGGCCCATTAAACTGTATGAAGTCATATATGGGGTCCATTTTACTGTATTAAGTAATATATGGTGCCTATTATGCTGTATGAAGTAATATATGGGGACCATTATACTGGATGAAGTAATATATTGGGCCCATTATACTGTATGAAGTCATATTTGGGGCCCATTATACTGTATTAAGTAATATATGATGCCTATTATGCTGTGTGAAGTAATATATGGGGCCCATTATACTGTATGAAGTAATATATGGGGCCCATTATACGGTATGAAGTAATATATTGGGCCCATTATCATCATTTTTCACTATCCCGGACATACACACACACATACATACATACACACATTGAGCTTTATATATTAGATATATGGGGCCCATTATACTGTATGAAGTAATATATGGGGCCCATTATGCTGTTCGAAGTAATATATGGTGCCTATTATTCTGTATGAAGTAATATATGGGGCCCATTATGCTGTATGCAGTAATATATGGGGCCCATTATACTGTATGCAGTAATATATGGGTCCCATTATACTGTATGAAGTCATATATGGGGCCCATTATACTGTATGCAGTAATATATGGGGCCCATTATACTGTATGAAGTAATATATGGTGCCTATTATGCTGTATGAAGTAATATATGGGGCCCATAATACTGAATGAAGTAATATATGGGGCCCATTAAACTGTATGAAGTCATACATGGGGTCCATTTTACTGTATTAAGTAATATATGGTGCCTATTATGCTGTATGAAGTAATATATGGGGCCCATTATACTGGATGAAGTAATATATTGGGCCCATTATACTGTATGAAGTCATATTTGGGGCCCATTATACTGTATTAAGTAATATATGGTGCCTATTATGCTGTGTGAAGTTATATATGGGGCCCATTATAGTGTATGAAGTAATATATGGGGCCCATTATATTGTATGAAGTAATATATTGGGCCCATTATACTGTATGAAGTCATATATGGGTCCCATTATACTGTATGAAGTAATATATTGGGCCCATTATACTGTATGAAGTCATATATGGGGCCCATTATACTGTGTGCAGTAATATATGGTGCCTATTATGCTGTATGAAGTAATATATGGGGCCCATTATACTGTATGAAGTAATATATGGGGCCCATTATACTGAATGAAGTAATATATGGGGCCCATTAAACTGTATGAAGTCATATATGGGGTCCATTTTACTGTATTAAGTAATATATGGTGCCTATTATGCTGTATGAAGTAATATATGGGTCCCATTATACTGGATGAAGTAATATATTGGGCCCATTATACTGTATGAAGTCATATTTGGGGCCCATTATACTGTATTAAGTAATGTATGGTGCCTATTATGCTGTGTGAAGTAATATATGGGGCCCATTATAGTGTATGAAGTAATATATGGGGCCTATTGTACTGTATGAAGTAATATATTGGGCCCATTATACTGTATGAAGTCATATATGGGGCCCATTATACTGTATGAAGTAATATATTGGGCCCATTATACTGTATGAAGTCATATATTGGGCCCATTATACTGTATGAAATAATATTTGGGGCCCAATATACTGTATGCAGTAATATATGGGGCCCATAATTCTGCATGGAGCATTATGTGGGGATAGGGGATGGCTTTCTGTTTGTTGTGGATCAGACCGCTGGGACCCCCATGATCCTGGGAAACGTAGCTTTGAAGAGCACCATGTAAATGGAGCTGTGGTCAGTCATACGCACTGCGGTGCCATTCACATGTGGCTCTTCAAATAACTCCTTAGGCCTCTTTCACACATCCGTAGTCGGCGGTCAGCTGAAATCCGCTAAAGGGGGAAAAAACTGATCCGTCGCCGTTCAGCGAAGATCGGATGACAGCGGACTACGGATCCGTAGAAGGAGGAAAGCGCCGTGAATTAAAGTGACCGCGGTCCTTTTAAAGTATCACCGCGATATCGCAGGATTGGAAGAGTACCTGCATGAACGAGTGCGGGCCTCGATTGCTGTGGGCATCTTTGAGATCGGGCAATCTCGTGGTAACTGGCGGCGAGGAGAGATCGGGCATTCTCGCGGTGACTGGCGGCGAGATCGGGCAACGCTGCAGGACTGGCGGAGAGATCGGGCAATCAGGCGGTGAGAAGAGAGAGAGAGAGATTTTCTGGCTTTAGGGTTAAATATGTATCAAGAGGCAAAAATGCGTATCCGGCTCACTAAAAAACGTTGCATTGTCCGTCCGGTGATGTCAGCGGACGCCAACATTTTGGCGGATCCGCAGAAGTACGGATGCAACGGACGACCGTCAGTCAAAATCCGCCGCTAGTGCAAGTCAATGGGGAAAAAAACGGATCCGCCAAAAAAAATGGCGAATCCGTTTTTTTCTGCAAAATGGCGGATTTTGACTGATGGTGACAAACGGATGTGTGAAACAGGCCTTAAAGAGAGTGATGAGGGGACGACAAAGTATAGCAAAAATTCACTGATCGGGGTGAGGAGTGCTATAGTTTGTGGGCTGGTGGGATTTGTGTGGCAGAGCTGCTTTTTTGTCCCAGTCCGGCCCTGTGCCAGGCCTACCATTGCCATTATTGACCCTTGTTCTAGATACTTACATGTTGTTCTTGTATGTGCGTGTGATGGCGCTGACATCCTTGTGTTTGGACACCTTTTTTTCTATTTATCTAAATCAAAATGTCCACTATTGTACTCAGTTTTACAGGATAGATATCAAAAATTTACTTTGTGTGCGGGAGGGGCGTCATTTTGCTGTTCGCCTCAGGCAGCAGATAGGCTAGGTTCACCCCTGAGCGCACCAGGACGGTGCCCCTTCGTACAGTGGCTAGGGAGCGGGCCACCAGTATGCTAGGGTGTAGGCGTTCCGAGAAGCATGGCTCCACCTGCATCTCCACTCCCTCCAGAGGCATCGGGGCCCATATACAGCAGGCAAGGCCACTACCGTCTGCCCAGGCGGCAGCACGAGTGGAGGAGCTGTCGGAGCGATCACTTTCCCCAGTACCTCACCCTCCTGGCACTCCAGGAGAACTCGCGCCCCCCCCGGACCAACTGCTGGAAGACCTGCCCTTGGGGTGTGCGGGAGCCCCATTGGTTCAGGATCTCATGCGAGGGATCATTGAGGAGTACATTGCCGAATTCCCGCAGTATATTCATACCCAGAGTGATTGGATGTTTGTTGTTGGTCTCCCCCTGGGTTAGGATTGTTCCCCGGCGACCGAGGGATTTGCCGCACAGCGTCATCTGCATCCATACCACTCCAGCAACAGGAATCGGTAGTTGGTTGGCGGCTATCAGTCTTATGACGGACTCCCACTGGGGTCTTACTGCCTCGGGAAAATGCTGCCGAAAATAAGCTGCATGCATGGTCGTTACTTGCGAGCCCGTGTCTACCAGGCACCGTATGGCACGGCCCTCGACCTCCGTCCATACCACTGGGCACCTTGCGACCAGGTCTTCGGGACTTCCACGACTCCATGTCGTGGCTTCTGGCTCCGAGCGGTGTCCCCCGGCCCGGAGCCCTCTAGTTTAATGGCCGCAGGGGTGGGTACTTCCCACGCTGCGGACACTCTCGTGCGAAGTGGCCCGGCTCCCCGTACTCATAACACCGGTTTGTGAGAGCCAGCCGCTCCGGGCATTACATGGCCCCCAGGGTCCTGGGTTCGTCTTGGTCCTTCTATTTACTTCGGCCAACTCGCCCCTGATGTTCTTCAACTCTTGCTTCATCTCCTCTTTCCACTGGGGCTCCCTGATAGCATTCACAGAGGCCTCCACGCTCCGGACCTTCCCCACACCTTCCGGACCTTCGATGGGTCCTATACCTACGCCGTCCTTCCGCTCGATGGTGGTATATAGCTCCTGAAGGACATTCATACACTGGGTGATGGTCTCCCCCTCCCCCTGCATGCGACTGAACAACCGGGTCCTCAATTCCCCCACATTTGTCAGATCCCCATGGGTCTCTTCCAGGATTCGTAGGACCCTACCGAAGGTGTTACAGTGTCCCGGGGGCCCCAACATTACCGAGTCTCGGGCCTCCCCATCCAATGCCATGAGAGCTACCTCGGCCTCCAAGTCAGGGGTCATGGGATGCGTACGAAAGAGCCCTTGCATACGCTCCGTCCAAATCCACAGCATGGTGTTAGTGCCGGAGAACCTGGGCAGATTGCTCAGCCTAGCCCCCAAGGAAATGCTGGACTGGGGCCTTCGTCGCTGACTGAATTTACGGCCCCACTCTGGTCCGCGGCCCCGTTGTCTGTGCTCGGAGACTGCATCCTGCCGACTACACCAAATGTAGGTACAGCAGGTACACGGGATGCAGTGACGAGACACGAAGGTGACTTTTGGTGTTGCCTTTATATCTAGTGATGCCGACGGGGCTATCCTGAGCAACCGAAAATATTAAAAACAATTGTCCTCGCAGGGACCAAACACAATGTAGCACAGTAATCAGAACACGACTAACCCGGCAAAGGCCAGTCACTATAGGGCCGCGGTATGGACGACTACGGGTCCTTAGTCACTGTGTCACTTAGCCGTCCTGACGTCCCTTGACGTGCTGTCCTGATGATGCTTCGGCGTTGCAGCCGCTGGGCGCAGGTGCTGAGGATCTGGCGGAGGCTTTGGGCGTTCCTACGCCCAGCTGAGGTGGGGGCACAACAGGCCCTAGGCGAGTCCTTCGGCGGGGCAACCCCCCCGCGAGGGCAGCGGGGTTCCGCCTGTTGGCAGGATGATGGAGTCCGCAGCCCCCGGGCAGGGACGAGCCGCAGTTATGCGGCGTGGCAGCTGGTAGGCCGCTGGCACAGCCTGGGGCTGTGCTGGAAGTCCCACTGATGGCGAGGGGCAGGCCCCGGCTGCAGGCTGCAGCGGGGCAGTGGCGGCTGCGGGCTGCAATAGATAGGCCGCAGCCACGGGCTGGAGTGAAGCGGCAACGACCGCAGGCAACAACGGGCAGGCCGCAGCAGCGGGCTGGAGTGGGACAACAATGGCAGCGGGCGACTACGGGCAGGCTGCAGCCGCGGGCTGGAGTGAAGCGGCAGCGGCCGAGGGCGGCAGCGAGTAGGCCGCAGCCGTGGGCTGGAACGGGGCGGTGACTCTCGGTCGGTTGGCCCGCTGCCGTCTCCCTGCGGTCCACAGCGAGTCTCCCTCCTGCCTCTCCTGCCGCTGTCTTCCTCTCCGGTGTCTACTGGAGTACTTTGGTCTCTGGAGCGCTGAAGGTCCCCTGCTCCTTCTCTGCCATTCTGCTGACTCACCCCCTCTAGCGTCCTCCGCCCCTTTTATACTAGCTCCTCCCCCAACTGTACTGGAAGTCTCTGTCGTTCGTTGTCTAATTCTGTCCCCGGAAACAGTCCCCCTAGGAACCTAGGTGACGGTCCCCTTGGTTCCGGCCCGGGCACGTGGTGGGGGCCCTTCCTCCTACATATTATTACTGTGCGGGGCACAGAGGGGTCACTGTTATTGTGTGGGGCACAGCAGGAGAGTATTATTACTGTGCAGGGCACAGAGGGATCACTGTTATTGTGTGGGGCACAGCAGGAGGGTATTATTACTATGCAGAGCACAGAAGGGGCACTGTTATTGCATAGGGCACAGCAGGAGGGTATTATTACTGTGCAGGGCACAGAGGGGTCACTGTTATTGTGTGGGGCACAGCTGGAGGGTATTATTACTGTGCAGGGCACAGAGGGGGCACTGTTGTTGTGTGGGGCACAGCAGGAGAGTATTATTACTGTGCAGGGCACAGAGGGGTCACTGTTATTGTGTAGGACACAGCTGGAGGGTATTATTACTGTTTAGGGCACAGAGGGGTCACTGTTATTGTGTGGGGCACAGCAGGAGGGTATTATTACAATGCAGGGCACAGAGGGGTCACTGTTATTGTGTGTAATATAATTGGAGGGTATTATTACTGTGCAAGGCAGAGAGGGGTCACTGTTATTGTGTGAGGCACAGCTGTATGGTATTATTACTGTGCAGGGCACAAAGAGGTCACTGTTATTGTATGGGGCAAAGCTGTAGTGCATTATTACTGTGTAGGGCACAGAAGAGGCACAGCAGGAGGGTATTATTACTGTGTAGGGCAGAGAGAAGGCAGTGTTATTGTTTGGGGCACATAAGGAAGGTATTATTAGTGTGCAGGGTAGAGCGGTCACTTTTATTGTGGGGGCACATCTGGAGGGTATTATTACTGTGCAGGGCACAGTGAGGTCACTGTTATTGTGTGGGGCAAAGCTGTAGTGCATTATTACTGTGTAGGGCATAGAGGGGGCACTATTATTGTGTGGGGCACAGCTGGTGGATATTACTACTGGGCAGGGCACAGAGGGGGCACTGTTATTGTGTTGGGAGGGGGTAGGTTGGGGCGAGGGAGGCTCAACATGCTCTAATAAAGTACGTCAGAAAGACTTGCGGCCTAGTGGGATAACCCGGTTACCTCCGCTAGGGCCAAGCCTACTAGAAGGACTTACGTGGTAAACCCCCTGAATGAGCGTACCATCTCTGTAAAAGGGACATTAGTATTATGTAGAGAAGAAATTGCATTGCTATTTCAATCTTATCATTACTGTGTTCATTTTTTATGTGCTTTGTTATTATCTCTAATTGTTTAGAATTACTGTAAATTACTGTTGCATTTAAACCGATTTATCCAGTTAGCTGACAGTTTCTGCCTCGTTTCCTGTGACACTTGCGTTACAAACTGGTTTCCAGGAATTATATCGTCCGGCGCAACATGTCTAATAACCACCGCTGCAGCACACAGGACTTCTAAGGAGAACCCCATACATATAAACTGCGGGACCTCGATTTTTATCCAAGGCATTTCTACTTCCTATTGAACCGTGTCCAACACCAGAGTTTTTCGTCGTCAACTCCGCAGGGAAAGCACTTACTTTAAGCACTTATTGATTCAGGCATTCACGTCTCGGGTTCCACCTACTATTTTTTTTACAAATTCAACTGAATATTATTTTGCCTATTCACCTTTCCATCTCGGTATTTACAGCAGGCGCGTTGTTACTTTACTTTTTTAATACTATTTACATGCCATTATGCGGTTACACAGGACTCGGGTGACATCACCAGGAGCTGTTATAAATGTACATATCATTTGGCACTAGTCTATAAAATATAAATTTGGTACTATATGGTTTGTGTAGAAGTGAAGAAAATGAGAGGATGGGGCTTAAGACATAAATGGAGTAATGGATGGAAGAAGAGGTCATGGCGGTCTGGGCCGAGAGGAGAATAAAAGGCAAAATAAATGACTGCGATCATGAAGAACGTCACTAGCGAGAACCTGCACAGTATATACATACTATGGTCTTCAGAGCACTGGTGTAGAGCTGATATTACCAGTACAAGGTCACAGTATGGAGGTAATATCAGTCCTAGCGGTTGTAATGATCAGTATGGTGATGTTATCACTACTGTATATGTTGGTGATATTTGGTTATAGTCTGGTGGTATTTGTCTCTTGGGCTCCATTCCCATGATGAGTATTTGATGTTACAGATTTTCTGTATTAACTTATGTTAATTGTGTATTTTATTCATTGTGTTTTTGCCGCCGCCTTTTTTGCCTCTTTTTGTCATGTTTTAAATAAAGCTGCTTTCCTTTCGATGCTTCCTTTTTGGCTTTCACAAAACTTTATTGATACAGTCTTGTATGGAATTACATGCATTTTATGCATGTGGACTTTTGCAGGATTATTACATTTTATATAGCGATATTTTTCAAGCTTGGTTTCCTGCAGGCAGAGTAATATAAGTAATAGATATCCCCCAATCTGGGGAAAAGGTGGGCTTTGAAATGCCAGGGCTGATTTTTAGTCATTGCCAGAATTGGGTGAACAGGGGGTCCACATGCCGTCGGGGACACCGGCAGACTATGGGGCCCATGAGACGGGGGAGCCTGGTGCCAGCGCTGGCACAGGATCCCCCTCAAATACTCATCTCTCCCCGTTCCACGCTGCTTCAGTCTCTTCAGCATCTTCTGAAACTCTATGATGACTCAGGACAGAGGGCGCAATGACATCACTTCAGCATGCCCTCTGCCAAGCAGTGCAGAGTCAGAAGATGCAGAGGCAACTGCAGCAGTAGGGAATGAGCAAAGGTGAGTATTTGACTTCTATTTTGCCTATATAGCAATATACGGAGCCATTATATTGTAAAGAGCAATATATGGGCCGTTATACTGTATATAGCACTATATGGGGCCATTATACTGTTTGGAGCAATATATTATACCATTATATACTGTATGGAGCTATATATGGGGCTAATTATACTGTATGGAGCAATATATGGGATCATTATACCGTATGGAGCAATATATGGGGCCATTATATACTATATGAAACAATATATGTAGCTCATTATACTGTATGGAGCAATATATGTGGCCTATTATATACTGTATGGAGTAATGTATAGGGCCATGACATACTGTATGGTACATTATATGGGGCCATTATATACTGTATGGATCAATATATGGGGCCATTATACTGTATGGAGCACTATATGGTGCCATTATATACTGTATGGAGCAATACATGGGATCATTATACTGTATAGAGCAATGTATGGGGCTCATTATACTGTATGAAGCACTATATGGTGCTATTATAGACTGTATGAAGCAATATATGAGGCTCATTACACAGTATGGTGCAATATGTGTGGTCATTATACCGAATGGAGCATTAAATGGGGCCATTATATACTGGATGAAACAATATATGTGGTTCACTATACTGTATGGAGCAATATATGGGGCCATTATACTGTATGGAGCATTATATGGGGGCCATTATACTGTATGGAACATTATATGGGGAGCATTATACTGTATGGAAAAATATATGGGGACCATTATACTGTATGTAGCATTGTATGGGGCCATTATACTGTATGGAGCACTGTATGGTGCCATTATATACTATATGGAGCAATATATGGGGTTCATTATACTGTATAGAACAATACATGAGGCCATTATACTGTATGGAGCCAATGGTGCCATTATAGACTGAATGGATAAATATATGGGGCTCATTTTACTGTATGGAGCAATATATGGGCCATTATACTGTAGAGAGCAATACATGTGGCCTATTATATACTGTATGGAGCAATATATGGGAACTATTATACTGTATGGAGCATTATATGGGGCCTATTATATACAGTATGGAGCTAAATATGGAGTCTCTTATACTGTATGGAGCAATATATGGGGCCTATTATACTGTATGGAGGAATACATGGGGTCCATTATACCGTATGGAGCAATATATGGGGCCTCTTTTACTATATGGATCATTGTATGGGTCCCCTTATACTGTATGAAGCATTAATGGGGCCCATTATTCCGTATTGAGCCTTATATGGGGCCTTATATGGGGCCCATTATACTGTATGGAGCAATATATGGGGCCTATTTTACTATATAGAGCATTATGTGGGGCCCATTATACTGTATGGAACAATATATGGACCCTATTCTACTGTATGGAGCAATATATGGGGCTCATTATACTGTATGGAGTGTGGTGTAGTAACCACTGTGTCCGCTAGGGGGCGCTGTGTGGAGGTTCCAGGAGAAAGGATGAATGGCTGATTATGGAATGGCCGTTAGGTATCTCAAAGTGGGTGGCTTTGAGATGGAGACTTATAGGTGTGTGATCAGCAAGGTCTTTGCTGAGATGCTGATTTAATGTGAGAGGGAGACGTCTCCAGGTAACTAGAGAGATGGGCGGGTCTGGTTACCTATAAACCCACCCACGGGTGGGTCGGATAATGCCTGTATTTATAGGCTATGTGAGTGTGTGAAGGACCTGTGATGAGGTCATAGCCACGTCCACCGGGTCACATGACTATAGACCATATAATGTGGCCAGGGTAGGTCACATGGGGTGAATGCAGGGACCTGGTTGGTCCAGAGCGGAAGGTCCCGTGCGCAGGATTGTCTCCTGGCTAACAGCCGGTGTGTGGCTGTGTGTAATGGCTGCCAGAGCCTGAAAGTTCCCTGGAGGGATATGGACGTCTGCAGCATGAGTGACGGAACCATGTGGAGACCCTGACGTGGGTGAGATAAATGAGGCTAAGAGAGCCTGTATGCTGGACATTGAACAACCTGTGTGAACACTGGGTTTGCAGTGGGAAGCTATAATGGACGCTCTGCTGTTTATGTGAAGTTTTGTTGATTGCTTCTATCGGTTTATGCTGCATAATAAACCGCATGGACTGCTATGTTTGATGGAAAACCTGTGCCGGATGTGTTTTGTTCGCTACCAAGCGAGAATTCCCCAAGTAAATGACAAAGCTACCTCACAGGAGCATTATATTTGGCGATTATATTACTGTATGGAGCATTATATGGGAAGCATTATACTGTATGGATCATTATAGGGGGCCTATTATATACAGTATGGAATATATATGGGGTCTGTTATACTGTATGGATCAATATATGGGGTCTATTTTACTACATGGAGCATTATATGGGGCCCATTATATTGTATGAAGTATTAATGGAGCCCATTATTCTGTATTGAGCCTTATATGGGGCCCATTATACTGTATGAAGCCTTATCTGGGGTTCATTTTACTGAATGGAGCAATATATGGGGCCTATTATACTGTATGGAGCATTATATGGGGCGCATTATACTCTATGAAACAGTTTATGGGGTCTATCATACTGTATGGAGCACTATATGGGACTTATTATACTATATGGAGCATTATGTGGGGCCCAATATAATGTTTGGAGCAATATATGGGGCCATTACATACTGTATGTAGCATTTTATGGGGCCATTATACTGTATGGAGCAATATATGGTGCCATTATATACTGTATGGAGCAATATATGGGGTCATTCATTATACTGTATGGAGCAATATATATGGCCATTGTACTGTATGGAGCCCTATATGGTGCCATTCTATACTGCATAGAGAAATATATGGGGCTCATTATACTGTATGGAGCAGACTGTGGAGACCTGTGTGTCATAACCAGTGCCTTCCCCCCTCCCTCCAATCCCGTAATGAAACACACACAATCCTAGGTGGGTTGAACAGGTTGGTCACACTTTATTAATTACATAAGCATAGAAAGGCAATTACACTTCGTAACGGGCGGCTCGCGCCGATATTCTGTCCACGATTGACAGGCGAGTGGGCCCAACGAGCGGTTACGAACCTTTGCCCTCCTCCACTTCTTCTGCAATGGAGGATCCTGTGTATGACCTACACAGGACTCCGACCCCCACCCATCTGCGTTAGGGCCTGTTCAACCCCATCCTGTAAATCACACAGAAAAATATCAAGGCCAATGTCCGTCAGGTGAACTCCATCCGGTCTTAGTAGTCTCGTGTTATCCCCTTGCAGCTGGTGGTGACGGATAACGATACCGCCTTTTCCTGTCACAAATTTTCCCATCCGGGTGTTGAATTTCCTCCTTGTGCGCTCTATGGCTTTTTTATCTCTTGCACCACGCCAGACGGCCCATGGTGTCATCTCTGACCACACCAGAATCATATTTGTAAATAGACAGGTGAACCGTTCTATATCCATTGTCATCCATTTATACAGATCTTTTTCTTGCCAAGATCATTGCCACCCGCGTGCAACACAATTATCACCGGGCGCTTTGCCCTCCTTGAAATACCAACCATCTCTTTGAACACCTGATACCATTGGAGGCCTCTGATACCCCTCCAGTTAACCTCTAGGCCCGGGAGGTAAAGATAATGTGTGCAAACTGTAAAGCGCTGTGGAATATGTTAGCGCTATATAAAAATAAAGATTATTATTATTCCTTCCCCCTGGACGCAGTTTGGCCCTTTTTTCCGCCCAATAGACATAGGAATGTCCTACATCCCAAACTTCAACTCCTGTAAGAAATAACATGGTGAAGCATGCAGATTTCCAACGACCCATTCTCTGCACCTCGGCCCTAGCTGCCCCGATTCGGAACGAATGTGTCCCGTACTTTTTTGGATTTCTGCCGTTTTTTTCCAAGCATAGCTTGAAAATTGCTTGGAATTGGTACTTTGTCAGAGGGGACCCGTCTGTATGAGTGAAGAAAAATCTACTTGCATGTTTTAGACCGGTGTATTTTTCGACGATCTTTAGCGGGCAATCTGGGCCATTTGATGCGTTAACCAGAACCCATGAGCCCCTACCGGTGGGATCGCACTTGCATTTCCTCACCAGAATGCGCAGAGAGTCGCTGCATATGACTATGTCCTCGTTAATTAGGCCACCTTCCGATGCGTTTTTTGACCGTGGTAGTAATTAACTGATGCGCAGTGCTCCGAAAAAGGCGATTGCAAAGACTGCAGATATGAGGACCGCCTCGTATTGGGATGTGCTGACTGATGGGGATATTGAAATAATGTCATACAATAATCTCAGTGAAATGGGGCGGCGGCATTCTTGGCTAGGTTGAAGCCTTTTCCATCCTTTAATGGCTTGCTTAATGAAAAAGTACTTTGTTACGTCTGTGGGACGCCCTCACACCCAGGGCTGTGGGGAACTCGGTACCGGGCCCGGTGGATCTCAATGGAAGCTGTCACGGTAGCTGTGACCCGACCCGTGGCCCTGGGCGCCCATTGTAAATGTTCAGTGTGAATGAATAAGTCGTGACGCCACCTGTGGTGTTCGGCAATGTAGATTTTAGGCCGACACTGCAGACAGATCCTCTGGGACAGATGGTGTGGTGCAGCAGTGATGGTATAGCTCTCCACAGGCAGGGCAGTTGTCCCAGGGCAGAGTAGATATGGTGACACTCCTTTCCAACACTCCACCAACTTGTGCCTTTCTGAACGTCTCCTCTTATAGCGCCTTTAGATGAAGTACTCCTAGTACTGAGTTACACTGGAGTGCCTCCTGTCTGATGTTCCTGTGAACTCTACTTGTACGGCGGACAGCTGTAGCCTGCTTTGGGGACTCCTTGCTACTAAGTCCCGGCTCACTATCCAGTTGCTGTTGTGCCATGTCTTGTGTGGGAATAAAGTGGTCACTACTTCTATTCCTCCGATGTCTGCTGCAGGACCATTAGTATCCGTACAACCTCGGGGACCGGGCCCCGGCCTTGCGCTTAGAACTTCTAGGAAGGGTTCTCTTCTCACCCACGTCCTCTATTCTCTTTTACTCCTCACATTCCGTAGTAATCCTTTCTTTCTATGGAGAGTTAAGCTTTCAGTCTATGTTGCACTCTCTTTCTCTCCTTCCCGTGCCAGCAGACCCAGATCACTGGGATCTGCTGCAGCACCTCCATCCATCTATCCCTCTCTCTAGGGATCTTCTTTTCTCTCCCACCAACTACTGACTAACTAACTCAAACTCTTCCCGCTCCTTGAAATGTAATCTAACTCCACCCACCTCCCAGCACGTTTCGTGTTCCAAGCAGGGAGCCACCAATGGGTGCTTTGCTATACTCCAAGCAGGGAGCCGCCGAAGGTGCTTTGCTACACTACTTTGTGTTGTGGGTTGCCGGTGTTGGAGCGTGGTCAGGAGTCTCCACCTTACCTGGAGGTTTGGCACCTCAGGAGGAGGTGCAGTACCTCTGTGGCGACTGAGCATCAGGGGCACCACATACCCCCCCATTAAACACAGCACGTCCGCGGGCTGCAAGGCAAACAAAGTTAACAAACACGGGAACATACAAAATTTTTGCAATGCTTAGTAAACAGTTCTTATCTAATCTTCTCAATGTGAGAGGCACTTATTCTTGAACGTTGCAAACAATTCTTACCTATCTAAAGTCTTAATTGAAAAGTACAAGTTTCATCATTAACATATTTCTTCATCATCTTTTCCTTTTTCACATTTTCTACTTTTCTGTCATTAGCTTAAAGTGATAACCGCTGATACCTGGTTCATCACCTACATTTTCCAAATCTTCATTCTTTATTCAAATCTCTCATCTCTTTATTAAAACATTACTACATCTTATATAAAAGCTATCATAAGACACATTATCAAATACTTCACATTAAAACTTTCAATAATTCTTGTAAGTGCTGGACACCGCTCCCAGCCGGGATCTCTTGCAGTGTCCTTTGATTGGAGTCATGCTCCAGATGAGGTAGACCTTATCTTCGCAAAGTGTCTATGTAAAACCAAGAGGGGGCACCTAAAGAGGTGCAACTATTTACAAACACAGTTCTGGGTCATTCAGCGTCCATGATCTCCACAGTTCCAAATGAAGAAACACTGCCAATCAAACTGGGCAACAAAAGTGCGAACAGAAAAACATGATGAACAAAATTAGAAAAAAGACACAACGGTGCAAATACCTTCCTGGGCAATAAAGTTAGTTATTTTGCAGGTTTTGGCTAGTTGTCCCCTCCTGAGGAACTGGAAGCTGTTGACTTGGGCTGCTGCTTCCAGGGAAGAACTTCTTGACAATTTCTTCCTGCTGCTGGATTCATATGAAATGAAGTGTCGGTGGCACCTGGGGGTACATATTTCTTCTTTCCTATATAGGTTGCCAGTAGCTCTTCAGGTATGCGACGGATATTCATTGCGTACCAACTTCTCAACCCCTCATGCCGGGTGAAAGTCACGTACTCCCCTGGCTGCAGGTCTCTAGCAGGGTGCCCCTTCCTCAGGTGCGAATCCACATCCTGCCGATTAAAGAAAAGGTCACTAATTCTTTTGGGGTCTGCAATGAACCCGAAACCTCTCTCGTGGTTCACGTTTAAAACTTGCCCCCATCCAGCTGCATCCCGGGGACCATAATGATCAGCACGGACCTTCTCCTTCCGGTCCAGATCAGGACCCAACACAGCCAGTCTCCGCTGTTCCCTCTCACTCTGCTCCGCTGCCAGCTGGCAGAGGGTCTGCTGACAATAGGACTCCATCTCCTCTTCCTCCTCCCGGGACCTGCTTTTACCCATGGTGGGCAAGGGTGCTGCCGCCGGGGGTTGGGATTTCTCCCCCCAGGGTTCAGCGTCCCGGTCCCAGACAAGGTCCAGCACGACCTGTCCTGAAGCTGCCACGGGCGTACACCCCAGGGCCTTCCCAGGTGCAGGGGCGGCAGACATACCTGGGGCCTCCTGGTGGTGTTCCGGTGCAGGCTTGAGACGGTGGGCAGCTGCAGGGATATCCACCGGAATGGCTGGTCTGAGTGCCGGCGGTGGTGGAGCAGATGGCGGCTCCGGGTCTGCAGGGGCCTCCGGTGGGACCTGCGCAGCCGCGTCAGGTCCAGGCAGGAGCACAGCCTCGGCTCCCGGGGTCTCCGGTGACTCCCCCGGACAGGCCGCGACCAGCCGTATGGACAGCGTGAAGGTGTATACTTGCGCTGCCTGAGGACAGTCCGGTTCAGCGGTGACAGGTACCACTGGTGAAGGTATCGGGTCCAGAGGTGCCGGTGGTGTAGGCCCCTCCTGGGCGTGCTGCCTGCTCAACCTCCGTAAGGCCTCCTGCCTCAGTCGCAAACGGCACGTCAGCTGGGTTATTTCATCTTCCAGCTGTTGGCGGTTCATCCCGGAGACGGTGTCGGAGCCTTCAGCCATGGCGCCGGGGAGATCCGACTCAACCTCTGCGCGCTCTACAGGCCTCCTCCCTTCTCCTTCCAAGATGGTATTCTCGCGTTCTTCTTCCTGTCTGAGCTCTTTTCCCGCCACTGGCCTTCGCCCCTCCCTCTGAGGGCGTCGTCTTTTTCCTACTCCTCCATACCAAGCCAGTACACGAACCCCTCAGGGGGTGGGCCATGTTGCAGTTGCATAAAAGTTTAGACAGGGGAGGCCCAAAACAGTTTGCGGTCTTTTCTTAGGACCACTCATGTTGTCACGCCCTTCTTCACCGCGCCAGCAGCCTTTTTTAGCGTTCATTTTACAGTGTATCAAATAGGGTCTTCGGCACATTTCCACAACTCTTTAAGTTCAATAAATCGTAGGCACACAGAACCCGATGGCATCGGGTCTCGTCATCCTGTTCGTGACGCCAAGTTGGGACGCCCCTCACACCCAGGGCTGTGGGGTACTCGGTACCGTGCCCGGTGGATCTCAATGCAGGTTGTCAAGGTAGCTGTGACCCGGCCCGTGGCCCTGGGCGCCCATTGTAAATGTTCAGTGTGAATGAATAAGTCGTGACGCCACCTGTGGTGTTCGGCAATGTAGATGTTAGGCCGACGCTGCAGACAGATCCTCTGGGACAGATGGTGTGGTGCAGCAGTGATGGTATAGCCCTCCACAGGCAGGGCTGTTGTCCCAGGGCAGAGTAGATATGGTGACACTTAGGTGGTGTAGTGTCAGGCGCAGGGGAGGTAGCAGTGCCGGACAGGTTGACGCTGGAATAAGTGGAGGACACCAGGGCATGTAGTTCCAAAGCTTTACTCACAGTCTGTTGTACAAACAGGTGCCTGCCTCCGTGCCATGTCCTCCGGGTCAGGGACTCAGTCAACCCTCAGGCCAGATGGAATACTCCTTTCCAACACTCCGCCAACTTGTGCCTTTCTGAACGTCTCCACTTATAGCGCCTTTAGATGAAGTACTCCTAGTACTGAGTTACACTGGAGTTCCTCATGTCTGATGTTCCTATGAACTCTACTTGTACGGCAGACAGCTGTAGCCTGCTTCGGGGACTCCTTGCTACTAAGTCCCGGCTCACTATCCAGTTGCTGTTGTGCCCCCAAGTCTTGTGTGGGAATAAAGTGGTCACTACTTCTATTCCTCCGGTGTCTGTTGCAGGACCATTAGTATCCGTACAACCTCGGGGACCGGGCCCCGGCCTTGCGCTTAGATCTTCTAGGAAGGGTTCTCTTCTCACCCACGTCCTCTGTTCTCTTTTACTCCTCACGTTCCGTAGTAATCCTTTCTTTCTATGGAGAGTTAAGCTTTCAGTCTATGTTGCGCTCTCTTTCTCTCCTTCCCGTGCCAGCAGACCCAGATCACTGGGATCTGCTGCAGCACCTCCATCCATCTATCCCTCTCTCTAGGAATCTTCTTCTCTCTCCCACCAACTACTAACTAACTCAAATTCTTCCCGCTCCTTGAAATGTAATCTAACTCCACCCACCTCCCAGCACGTTTCGTGTTCCAAGCAGGGAGCCACCAATGGGTGCTTTGCTATACTCCAAGCAGGGAGCCGCCGAAGGTGCTTTGCTACACTACTTTGTGTTGTGGGTTGCCGGTGTTGGAGCGTGGTCAGGAGTCTCCACCTTACCTAGATGGTGGGGCACCACACCTCAGGAGGAGGTGCAGTACCTCTGTGGCGACTGAGCCTCAGGGGTGCCACATCTGCCCACCCCATAAGTTGAAAGAAAAAAGCTAACTCCGATAATTTCCGTTGCGCCGACGTCCCCGAAGCCCCGCTTTCCTTGAGCCGCACTAAAAATTCCGCCGTCACTGAGCCTCGTGTTCAATCACATTTATCGACAGGCCTACCCTGAATTAATGAGCACCACGCCTCCCAAGCCTTACCATAGACCTGCCAGGTAGCCGGCGACACGGAGGCACGGATTAGTGGCATCAGTGATTGGCCACAGTGTCCCACAGGGATAGTGGACTCTGAATACCCCGTGGTTGCACGTTGGGATGTTGGATTTTGAAAGCCTGCCAATTGGAAAATAACAATGCGTTAATAATATTATCGTCTACTTCCGCCACCACGGTGGCTCTACACCAAATATTGTTTTGTAGGCATAGCAGCGCTAGGCGACGTAATAGAGCAAGTATGGGCAGGGATGAAGATGACATGTGGTTTAGACACTTTGCTGTTTTCGTATTTTTTGTTTGGAAACGAATGTTGCTATTTTTCAACTGATTAGCCCATATCTCAACAGCCGCCACTATTGCAAATATCTCCCATAGGGCGGGATCACGACCCCAGCTCGACGTGGTCCATAACTCCGGCCAGTCGTTTTTGCACCATTGGTTTTTGTAGATTGCCGCAAAACCCTCTGTTTTGCTCCATCCTATTGCCAGCCCCAAGTCCTTGCTTGCAGTCTCTCTAGCCATGACACATGTGTGATCGTTGTACGATTGCAGGAACGGCTGCCATACTAGTAAATCTGCTTTTAACGCGCGAGTGAGCCTAATTCTATGGCCGGGCTGAGAAGCGCCTTTAGTTGTCAATGATAGTCTGCGTGAGAAGGCCCTGCTGACCGGCATTACGCGGCAGGCGAACGTCAGTAGACCCAATAATGCCTGCATTTGCTGGAGGGTTACTTTGTTAACTATGCAGAAGCCTTCCAACATTTGCTCCGTTTTTTGTATTTTATCCGCCGGTAAGCGGAAAACCATCAAATTGGTGTCTATCTCGATGCCTAAAAATAGCAAAATATTGCATGGTCCCTCTGTTTTTTTGGGCGACAATGGTACACCGAACTGCCGTGAGATAGTCTTGAATTTCTCCAGTAGGTAGGAGCAGAGTTTTGTATTTCTGGGGCAAAAAAATCGTCGAGGTACGAGGGGCGCCTGAAAACTTTCAGGCCCACCCATGAAATCCTTTTTGCATGGTCTTGTTTTGCAATGCAATATGTTATTTAGTTAGTTGAATGGTCTCATGAGCAATCTGGATTTATTTTGATTTTTTTTGTTTCCGTTACAGCATTTTAAAGTTGGGTCGCAAGGCTGAAATATGGAAATGGAGAAGTTGGCAAAGTTCACACATGGGCTGCTGCAATTCACTCCTGTGGTTTCCAACTGCTTCAGCACCCACCCTATTCCCCTGACTTGGCTCCCTCGGACTATCACCTATTCCCACAGATGAAAAAGCACCTTGGTGGAAGGTGGAATTGCAGCCATTGCAGCCATTGCAACAGCCGATGTGTGAACTTTGCCAACTTCTCCATTTCCATATTTCAGCCTTGCGACCCAACTTTAAAATGCTGTAATAGAAACAAAAAAAATCAAAATAAATCCAGATTGCTCATGAGACGATCCAACTAACTAAATAACATATTGCATTGCAAAACAAGACCATGCAAAAAAGATTTCATGGGTGGGCCTCGAAGTTTTCAGGCGCCCCTCGTAGTGAATTAGGGATTTGCTGCCTGTATCGTACCGAACTACCCAATCCAAGAAGGTACTGAATAACTCGAAATAGTGACATAAGATGGAACATCCCATTGGTAAGCACATATCAAAATAATAGTGCTGGTCCACTTTGTAGCCCAGTAGGTGGTAACATTCGGGGTGCACTGGTAGTAAACGGAATGCCGATTCTATGTCGGACTTAGCCAGCAGGGCGCCGGGTCCGGCTACCCGAACTAGTTCTACCGACTTATCGAAAGACGTGTATGTCACAGACGCTTCTTCTGGGGAGATTGCGTCGTTAACAGATTCGCCCTTTGGGTGAGATAAACAAAAGCTTCCAGGTGTCCGCCGGAGGGGAAAGAGGAATTTACTGGCATGGACACCTGGTTTTTAACCCCTGTAGGTGTGGCCGTAGGAACCTTCCTCTTTAAGAACCATTGGCAGGCAGGGGCATCCTACCTAGTGCATCACCAAGGGATTGGTGTGAGGGGGGGGACTGGACACTGGCAGTATTTTATTGTTGTTTGTTATATGGGCTCCACAGTCAGAGGCGCGCTCCTTATGCAGTTCCGCACCTGCCAATATGTGGGGTCATTATACTGTATGGAGCAATATATGGGGCTCATTATACTGTATGGAGCAATATATGGGGTCATTACACTGAATGGAGCATTATATGGGGCCATTATATACTGTTTGAAACAATATATGTGGCTCATTATACTGTATGGAGAACAATATGTGTGGCCTATTATATACTGTATGGAGCAATATATGAGGCCTATTTTACTATATGAAGCATTACTGGGGCCCATTATTCTGTATTGAGTCTTATTTGTGGCTCATTATACTGTATGGAACATTATATGGATGACGCACAGATCCCCCATAACAGTGCATCATCCACAGATCTCCATAACAGTGACTCATCCATATAATGTTCCATAGATCCCTATAACAATGCGTCATCCATAGATCCCACATAACAGTGCGTCATCCACAGATCCCCATAACAGTGAGTCATCCACAGATCCCCCATAACAGTGAGTCATCCACAGATCCCCCATAACAGTGAGTCATCCACAGATCCCCCATAACAGTGAGTCATCCACAGATCCCCCATAACAGTGAGTCATCCACAGATCCCCCATAACAATGCGTCATCCACAGATCCCCATAACAGTGTGTCATCCACAGATCCCCATAACAGTGCATCATCCACAGATCCGCCATAACAGTGTCATCCACAGATCCCCCCATAACAGTGCATCATCCACAGATCCCCATAACAGTGCATCATCCACAGATCCCCCATAACAGTGCGTCATCCACAGATCCCCCATAACAGTGAGTCATCCACAGATCCCCCATAACAGTGAGTCATCCACAGATCCCCCATAACAGTGTGTCATCCACAGATCCCCATAACAGTGTGTCATCCACAGATCCCCATAACAGTGCATCATCCACAGATCCGCCATAACAGTGTCATCCACAGATCCCCCCATAACAGTGCATCATCCACAGATCCCCATAACAGTGCATCATCCACAGATCCCCCATAACAGTGTGTCATCCACAGATCCCCATAACAGTGCATCATCCACAGATCCGCCATAACAGTGTCATCCACAGATCCCCCATAACAGTGCATCATCCACAGATCCCCATAACAGTGCATCATCCACAGATCCCCCATAACAGTGTGTCATCCACAGATCCCCATAACAGTGCATCATCCACAGATCCCCCATAACAGTGCGTCATCCACAGATCCCCATAACAGTGCATCATCCACAGATCCGCCATAACAGTGGGTCATCCATAGATCCCCATAAGGATACTTTCACACTTGCGTTAGGAGGCGCAGCGCACGGCCGCCGTGCAGCTCTGCCCCCTGCCGTGCCCCCTCCGGTCAGCTCCTCCTATGAGCACATGGCGCTGCATGCGACCTGCGTACCCTATATTTAGCATTGGGTATGCAGGCCGTGCGCTGGTATGCTTTTGCCGGTGCATGCGCCCTTTTGGCGGTGCGCTGAGCGCACCAAAATGCAACAGGGTGCGTTTGGTGCACGTCGGCGCACCGTCAAAAGGGGGTATGCGCCAGCAAAAGCATACCAGCGCACGGCCTGCATACCCAATGCTAAATATAGAGTACGCAGGTCGCATGCAGCGTCATGCACCCATAGGAGGAGCTGACCGGAGGGGGCATGGCAGAGGGCGGAGCTGCACGGAGGGCATGCTCTGCGCCTCCGAACGCAAGTTTTAAAGTAGCCTTACATTGCATCATCCGCAGATCCCCCATAACAGTGTGTCATCTACAGTTCCCCATAACAGTGCGTCATCCACAGATCCCCCATAAGTGCGTCATCCACAGATCCCCCATAAGTGTGTCACCCACAGATCCCCATAACAGTGCGTCATCCACAGATCCCCCATAACAGTGCGTCTTTCACAGATCCCCCATAACAGTGCGTCATCCACAGATCCCCCATATCAGTGTGTCACCCACAGATCCCCATAACAGTGCATCATCCACAGATCCCCTAACAGTGTGTCATCCACAGATCCCCATAACAGTGCATCATCCACAGATCCCCATAAGAGTGCGTAATCCACAGATTCCCATAACAGAGCGTCATCCACAGATCCCCATAACAATGCGTCATCCATGGATCCCCCATAACAGTGCATCATCCATAGATCCCCTATAACAGTGCGTCATCCACAGATCCCCATAACAGTGCGTCATCCACAGATTCCCCATAGAATCATAGAATCATAGCATTGGAAGAGACCTCCTGGGCCATCTGGTCCAACCCCCTGCTCAAAGCAGGATTCGCTAAATCATCCCAGCCAGATGTCTGTCCAGCCTCTGTTTGAAGACTTCTATTGAAGGAGAACTTACCACTTCTCGTGGCAGCCTGTTCCACTCATTGATCACTCTAACTGTCAAAAAGTTTTTTCTAATATCTAATCTGTGTCTCCTCCCATTCAGTTTCATCCCATTGCTTCTAGTCTTTCCTTGTGCAAATGAGAATAAAGTTGATCCTTCTACAATGTGACAGCCCTTTAGATATTTGTAGACAGCTATTAAGTCTCCTCTCAGTCTTCTCTTTTGCAAGCTAAACATTCCCAAATCCTGCAACCTTTCCTCATAAGACAGGGTTTGCAGACCGGTCACCGTTCTGGTCGCTCTTTTCTGAACTTGCTCCAGTTTGTTGATGTCTTTTTTAAAATGTGGCGCCCAAAACTGGACACAGTATTCCAGATGAGGTCTGACCATAACAGAGTGTCATCCACAGATCCCCCATAACAGTGCGTCATCCACAGATCCCCTTAACAATGCATCATCCATGGATCCCCCATAACAATGCATCATCCATAGATCCCCTATAACAGTGCTTCATGCACAGATCCCCCATAACAGTGCATCATCCACAGATCCCCATAACAGTGCGTCATCTACAGATCTCCCATAACAGTGCATCATCCACAGATCTCCCATAACAGCGCGTCATTCATGGATCCCCCATAACAATGCGTCATCCATAGATCCCCATAACAGTACATCATCCACAGATCCCCATAACAGTGCATCATCCACAGATCCCCCATAACAGAGCGTCAGCCACAGATCCCCCATAGCAGTGCATCATCCACAGATACCCCATAACAGTGCATCATACACAGATCCCCCATAACAGTGCGTCATCCACAGATCTCCCATTAAAAAGTGCATCATCCACAGATCCCCATAACAGCACATCATCCACAGATCCCCATAACAGTACATCATCCACAGATCTCCCATAATAGCGCGTCATCCACAGATCACCATAACAATGCGTCATTCATGGATCCTCCATAACAGCGCGTCATCCATAGATCCCCCATAACATTGCATCATCCACAGATCCCCCATAACAGTGCGTCATCCATAGATCCCCCATAACGGTGCATCATTCACAGATCCCCCATAACGGTGCATCATCCACAGATACCCCATAACAGTGCATCATACACAGATCCCCCATAACAGTGCATCATCCACAGATCTCCCATAAGTGTGCGTCATCCACAGATCCCCCATGTGAAGAAACCAGATTGTATCTTAATTTCCCAGACAACCATGTTTTTGTAAATGTGGCGCCCCTGAGGCTCAGTCGCCACAGAGGTACTGCACCTTCTACTAAGGTGTGGTGCCCCACCATCCAGGTAAGTTGGGGGCTCCTGACCACGCTCCAACACTCGCACCCCACACAATAGAGTAGTTCAGCAAAGCCACATTGCGGCTCCTTGCTTAGAGAGTAGCAGAGCACCTTTGGTGGTTCCCTGCTTGGAACACTAGACGTGCTGGGAGGTGGGTGGAGTTCAGAATATATCTATATTGAGGGGGATGGTTTAGGATGACAGGTTAGTCTGACAGGAGATCAGTGAGGAAGGAAGCCAATGGGAGGAGTGAGGATCCCTGGAAGAAGGGATGGAGGAAGGAGTGCTGCAGCTGCCTCAGTGACCTGAGCCAGCTGGCACGGGAAAGGAAAGGAGAGAAGGATGTAGACCTGAAGCCTGAGCTTCCATAGAAGGGAAAGGACAAGTACGGAACGTAGGAGTAAAAGGGAACACAGAGGACGTGGGTTAGAGGAAGAACCCTGCCTAGAAGTTCTAAGCGCAAGGCCGGGGCCCGGTCCCCGAGGTTGTATGAACACTAATGGTTCTGCAGCAGACACCGGTGGAGTAGTGGGCTGTAAATGCACTACTCCCATCTATGACTTGAGGGCACAACAGCAATACGGATAGAGAGCTGGGACTTAGGAGTAGAGAATCCCCGAAGCAGGCTACAGCTGTCTGCCGTGCAAGTAGAGTTCTTGGGAACATCTGTCAGGAGGAAGTCCAGAGTACCACGGTACTGGAGATCTTCACATTTAAAGGCGCTATAGAGGAGACGTTCAGAAAAGGCACATAAGTTGGCGGAGTGTGGAAGGGAGCATTCCATCTTGTCCGGAGGTTGACTGAGTCCCTGACCCGGAGGACTCGGCACAGAAGCGGGCACTACAGACTGTGAGTAAAGCTTTGGAACTATATGCCCTGGTGTCCTCCATTCCTTCCTGCGTCCGTCCGCCTGACACTGCTACATCCCCTGCGCCAGACACTACATCACCTAAGTGTCTCCACATCTACACTGCCCTGGGACAACAGCCCTGCCTGTGGAGGACTATACCATCATTGCTGCACCACACCATCTGTCCCGGAGGATTTGCATGCAGCGTCGGCTTAACACCTCCCTTGCCGAACACCACAGGTGGCGTCACGAACTATTATATCCAAACCATTACATTCCCCCATTACTTGGGCGCCCAGGGCCACGGTCCGGGTCACCGCTGCTGTGACTCATCCCACTGATACCGGCCAGGTACCGAGTGCCCCACAGCCCTGGGAGGGCGACCCATAAACCCACAAGAATTGACTTTTTATCTGTATATTGGCTTGTGGATTTAAGTGTTTATGTCTGGTACACATCGGGTTTCTAAGGCCTCTTTCACACATCAGGTTTTCGCCGTCAGGCGCGATCCGGCGCTTTTGACAGAAACCGGATCCGGCGAAATGCAATGCCGGATCCGGTTTCCCCCCCATTGACTTGCATTTGCGCCGGATCGCGCCGGATGGCCATGCGTTTCATCCGGTTATCGCCGGATCCGGCAATGTGTCGCAATGTGTCGCGATCCGGCGTCTGGAAAAAACGTCTACTGTAACGTTTTTTGTCTCCGGCGAAAAAGCCGGACACGCCGGATCCGGCGCGTCCGGCTTTTTCACACAATGAAAGCCTATGAGCGCCGCAATGCGCCGGATCCGGCGAAAGCCTGATCCGGCGGCCGGATCCGGTTTTTTGGTCTGAGCATGCTCAGTAGCTCTGCCCACAAGACATATATAAAAGCAAGACAGTGGGACCCACAGCCACACCCAACATGCCACCCAAGACAGCAACCAGGCGCAGGAGAAGGCAGGAGACCACTGCAGCACCATCCGCACCACCACCACCCCAAATGGAGCAGCAAATAGAACATGCTGAGGAGGGGAGGCCAGCAGCAGAGGAGAGACGGTAATTATCAAATAACCCATTCCTCCAAACTAGGGCTATTGAATATCAAGATATTCATTGGCCCTTTGTTTCTCTTTATTCAACAGCCGCCCAATAGATGCAGCAGCAGCAGCAGCAGCAGCAATGGCAGCAGCT
Organism: Dendrobates tinctorius; assembly: GCF_039654945.1. NCBI lineage: Eukaryota > Metazoa > Chordata > Amphibia > Anura > Dendrobatidae > Dendrobates > Dendrobates tinctorius. The sequence goes on along the minus strand of NW_027361761.1, from coordinate 1,448,502 downwards.
TCAACACCACCCACAGGCATGGAGTATGGCCACCAGGAAGACAGCACATCTTCTTCTGGGAGCCCTCCCTCGCATCGTCAGCGTTTGACGGTAAGTTTTTATTTCCAAAATCCATCATCTCTGGAATATATGTCTATTCATTGCCTTTTATTTGAAAACAGGAATCACAAGATGAAGAGGAGCTCCCAGAAGAAGAAGGAAGGGGTGGACAGACACCTGGAGTGGGCTCACAATTGGTAAGTTTTTTGCATCAAACGCAGAAACACAACATCACACTACACACAACACATAGAAAACAATGTTCTGCAGACCACACACAGCAAACAAATGCCTACATCCAAAGACATAACTTTTTTTCTTTTCTTCTCTAGTCTTCCCAATCTGGTGCTCGGCCAAGAGGTCCTCGCAGTGCCTCCCAGGGTCGTCGGCGACTGCAACGCGGCGGTCACCAGCGTGTAAGTATAAATATTTTTGCTTTGTTTTTTTGCACTTTTTATTTCATTTCTTTTGTGGAGGCTAATTATGTTATTTTTGTCTTTTTCTTTAACAGCCTTCACAGCGTGCTCCCGACTCTGACGTTGAGGATGGAGGGATTGATATGGACCGCCTCATCGATCTCGTCAGAGAAAGGGAGCCGCTCTGGAATATGGCTGACCGCCGCCACGCTGACCTGATCGTTACCCGACGACTCTGGGAGGAAATCTGTTCGCTCCTTGTGGGCCGCTGGGAGGACCTCGATGTTCGGGCCCAGATTACAGAGCGTAAGTATATACAGTACCGGTTGCTTGATGTAAACCAGTGTTTCCCGAACTCCAGTCCTCGTGGTCCCCACGGATCATGTGTTCAGGATTTCTATTTACTATGGAAATCCTGAAAACATGACCCCTGGGGACCATGAGGACTGGAGTTTGGGAAACACTGATGTTGTATACTAACCACTCCTTTCTCGTTTCAGGGAACAGAATTGTGAATCGGTGGCGGTCTGTGAGGGATCGTTTCAAGAAGGAGTTCAATAAAGAGATGCGGGCCCCGATTGGATCTGGAGGACGCAGGAGCAAGTACAAGTACGCACAAGCCCTGTCGTTCCTCCGGGAAACAATGGTCACCAGAAGGTAAACATTACACACCACATGTGAAAAAAAATGTTAGGTGTAAATTTTTTTTTCAGCCAGGGCCATACCATGTCAGTATTTTAATTGTTTTTTTTTTTCTCTTTATTCCACAGCACGGTGAGCAGCACTCGGGAGCCTGCACGATTGGACCCTTCTGAGGCGATCCCTGAGGAGACCGGCACCGAGGGACACTTCGACCGCCCCGGTACATCTGCACCTTCCCAGCCTTCCCACACATTCGACCCATCTGTCCCATCCACCAGCACAGGAGCATCGTGGCCGCCTACATTACATGAAGCTGCTGGTGAGGAGATCGCTTTCCCTTTACCCCACCCTTCTGCCCCTGCCACCTCTAGTACACCTGCGGGTACTGGGCGGCAGCGGCAGAGGGGTCAGGAAAAGACTTATGCGCCAGAGTTCTTGCATCTGAATGCATCTTTCCAGAACTGTCTAAAAGTCTTGTCAGAGCAAATCTCCGCAGGCTTTCAGCAGATCAACTCCAGCATTCTGGAGGTGAAGACACTTCTGCAAACCATGCATTCAGAAGCAAGATCTTCGCCAAACCACACCTTTTTCAGGTCTGTTGTGGAGCGCATGGAAACGCTCTCTCCTGCCCAGCAGATGCATGTAATGCATTCATGCCACGCTGCTCTCCAGCAAGTTACCTCCCAACCTCCTCCTCCTCCTCCCACCACAGTAGTTCCTCCACCTGCACCCCCTCCAGCCACTTTCCATCCTCCCCCTCCTATTACATCTACACCCCCTCCAGCCACTTTCCATCCTCCCCCTCCTATTACATCTACACCCCCTCCAGCCACTTTCCATCCTCCCCCTCCTATTACATACCATCCACCTCCAGCCACTTTCCATCCTCCCCCTCCTATTACATACCATCCACCTCCCCAGCACCATCCACCTCCCCAGCACCAGCCACCTCCCCAGCACCAGCCACCTCCCCAGCACCAGCAACCTCACCAGTACCAGCAACCTCCACAGTACCTGCAAACTCCCCAGTACCAGCAACCTCCCCAGTACCAGACATCTCCCCACTTCCAGCAACCTGCCCCGTACCAGACATCTCCCCACTTCCAGCAACCTGCCCCGTACCAGACATCTCCCCACTTCCAGCAACCTGCCTCGTACCAGACATCTCCCCACTTCCAGCAACCTGCCCCGTACCAGACATCTCCCCACTTCCAGCAACCTGCCCCGTACCAAACTCCTTCCCCATACAACTTGCCATCAACATCATCTGCTCCTACAGTCCCTGCCCAACCCTCCACTCCACCACCCACCACCTCTTCTGCTTCCCACATGTCCACCCATTCTGTAGTTTTTTCCACACCTTCACCTCTAACTGTTCCTTCCCCACAACGATCCCAGTCCTCTCTCCACACTCCCAGTGTCGAAGTGTCCCGCAGCCCCTACAGCAGTATTTCCACCACACACTACACAGAATTATAATGTGTGTTTTTAAATAAAAATGACCAGTTTTATGGTTTCAGTTTTATAGTTTCAAATTTTTATTAAACATGTTTATTAAAATTTTAAAAAAGTTTACTAAAAAAAACATTTTTCAATAAAAGTTAAATTATTTTACACTGGTTGTCTGTCATTTCTTTCTGCGGCGAAAAAGGTTAAATACAGGGTATTTAAAAGGTGGAATGGTATTCAAAACTAGGTATATAACTGTGGGTAAATTTTAGCTTTTTGCCACAGTTGTGTTCCTGGTTGTGTTTGAAGCAAAGTATTTCACCTAAAAAGTTGTGTTTATTGTTGGTGATTTCCTAACAATGTACACAACTTTTGTTAAAAGGTGAAATACTTTGCATAAAACACAACCAGGTACACACCTGTGGCCTAAAGCTAAAAATAGAGACCATGACAAGATAGCCAACTTTGGTTGGCAAAGGTATATACTGTTGGTACAGAAGGTACACAAGTTTGGTTGGGCACAAATCTTTCACACTCTGTCATCCTGCCAGTGTACTCTGCCTTGAGGTGACATAAAGTATAGTGCAAAATTGTCCCTCATTACTGAAACCGTCACAGAACTTCTAGTGGTAATGTCCTGGTAATCTTGCAAGGTGGTTTCTTCAGAGGTGTCCTCAATGGAAATGGGTTCCTTGCATATAACAAAATTGTGGAGTACCACGCACGCTTTGATCACCTCGTCCACAGTTTCTGTCTTGAGGTTGATCGCAGTCAATAGGACCCGCCATTTGGCTGTCAGAATACCAAAGGTACATTCAACCATTCTTCTTGCTCTTGTGAGGCGGTAATTAAAAATGCGTTTTGGTCTTGTCAATCCTCTGCTAGAGTACGGTTTCAAAAGGTGTTCTGACAGCTGGAAGGCTTCATCCCCTACACAGACAAATGGCATAGGTGGACCAGATGTTTGCGGCAGCGGTCTAGGTGGTGGGAACTGGAAGGTGTTTCCATACAGTTTACGCCCCATGGCAGACAGTTTGAAAACTTGAGAGTCATTGGAGCGGCCATAGGCCCCAATATCAACCACAATAAATTTGTATTCCGCGTCAGCGATGGCCATGAGGACAATTGAAAAATATTTCTTGTAATTGAAATATTCCGATCCCGATCCAGCTGGCTTTACAATGCGGATATGTTTCCCGTCCACAGCGCCCAAGCAGTTGGGAAACTGACATATCTGTTGAAACTTGTCAGCAATTTCAATCCACCTCTCTGTTGTGGGCTCTGGTAAAAACTCTTCAGCTAAGGAGTCCCACAGTGCACGGCATGTGTACTTCACAATTCCAGATATGGTGGAAATCCCGAGTCTGTACTGGAAATGCAGTGACGAAAGGGATTCTCCAGTTGCAAGAAATCTGTGGGGAATTAACAAACAATAAATTAGTTTTAAATCACAGCATTACATACCAAAACTGACCTATAACACTTGGAGATACAAACTACCACCAACAAGATTGCAGTGAAAGTGTGCTCTGATGCGATCACATCCAATAAATGTGGCTTACCTTAAAGTCACCATCAGACGCTCTGCGGGTGAAACGGAGAAGCGGCAATAGGTGTCCGCTTTTCTTATGAGGTGTGCAATGCGCTCCACCAAGTAATCAAAATTCTCCATTTTCATCCTAACATATCCAAAAAATTTATCCGGGTTTCGTTGAAGGTCCATGCATAGTGTAGAATAGACCCCACGCGTCATTCTCTTGGCTGTGATGGGGTGGATCCACAAACGTCGTCTACGATGCCTGATGCGCTGCTGTCTCGCTCTCTCCTTCTCCAGAACAATCACCCTCAAACGATTCGCCTCCGCTGTAAAATCCGCCAAATTCTTCAAAATATTTCCAATGACAACATCCATCTTCGCCAGTAACTTGCTCTTCTCTCCAACCTGCACTTTCTCCTCTACAACCTGTCAAAGAAGGGCTGTAGGAACATGCTATATATAGTTTTCCAGTAGCCAATTCCGTTCGGAAGGCCACAAGGGTCAATTTTAAAAACCGGATCCGGCGTAATCCGTCGAAAAACGGATAGAAAAACGGATGAACCGGATGAGACGGATCCGGTTTTGTCTGTCAAGAAAAAGACGGATCCGGCAGAAAACCGGATCCGTCACATCCGGTTTTACTAAACATTTGCCGGATCCGGCGTTCCGGCATGACGCCGGATCGCGCCTGACGCCGAAAACCTGATGTGTGAAAGTAGCCTAAGCGACGTGCACGCTTGTTACCCGCGTCGTCGCTGTCCTGTTCGCTGCTGAGATCTGCCTGTTTAGCAGCTCAACAGCGATCCTGACAAGTTCATATCGCTGTCGGGATCGCTGATGAGTCGCTATGTGTGACGGGGCCCTAAGTCTGTAATAGTGACTTGTACATAGTCACAAGTTTGTTGACTTCTAAAGTAATGAGGCAGCAGAATGTGAGGGTGTACTGAAAGACACTGGGTAATTCTAAAAGTAGCTTACCTGCCTGGGGTACAAAAAGACCCTGAGAAGGAGAGACCATATATCGTCTCATCTCAGATCATCTCATCTCATGACACAGACAGCTACTAGTCTGCACAACACTCAACGGACGAGAGAGAGGACTGCAGCCAATTCATCATGGCACCATCACGAGGGACACGGATCTATGATTCTAAGGGAAACAACCTAGGAGTGATCGGCTCCGGTTGGAAGGACACAGATCTGATCCAGTGACCATCTCTGAACCATGGATATGTTTGGAGAAAGCCAGGTTTTGGGCCCCGCTGGTCGCCTGGTTCCATGGAGATGGTCAGATAAGCCAAGTGGTGACTCTCATGTCAACCGGCTTTGGACCTTGTATGGACTGTCACCTCCCTACACTTGTCGTTAGCTCTTCTCTGTGTATATCACAGGTGGAATAGTGACCCTGGGAGCTCTGATGTAACATCTATCGTTATCCCGGCAAGTCAGCGGAAGGGTTAGGCCCTGTAATGTGCAACATGTTGGGGGTAATCGCTGGGATTGTTCTGTTTGCTATTGGGTGTTGTGGTTCAATAAAGTATTGCCACACTGTTTTACCCTAACCCTGTGTTGTCTGTGTAGTATGCTGCCCACGGGGAGATAGAGCGGGTGTTCAGTGGTATGAAACCTGGTCCAGCGGACAGGAGCACCCACTGACCCCGTTTCTCCACGCCCCATATCACTGCATCAGCCACAGATCCCCATAACAGTGCATCATCCACAGATCCCCCATAACAGCGCACTATCCACAGACCTCAAATAACAGTCCATCATCCACAGATCTCCCATAACAGTGCATCATCCACAGATCCCCCATAACAGCGCATCATCCACAGATCCCCATAACAGTGCGTCATCCACAGATCCCCATAACAGTGCATCATCCACAGATCTCCCATAACAGTGCATCATCCACAGATCCCCCATAACAGCGCACTATCCACAGACCTCAAATAACAGTCCATCATCCACAGATCTCCCATAACAGTGCATCATCCACAGATCCCCCATAACAGTGCATCATCCACAGATCCCCCATAACAGCGCATCATCCACAGATCCCCCATAACAGATCGTCATCCACAGATCCCCCATATCACTGCGTCATCCAAAGATCCCCATAACAGTGCGTCATCCACAGATCCCCCATAAGTGTGTGTGAGATTGGGAATACTTTTTTGCTACATAATGTAATACAAGCGGCGCATTGTAGTTCATCCTGCAATAATACAGTTGACCAATGGAGGTCACTGTGCACCGCTGAATTCTTTATTATTTGCCGTCCTGACTGTCATGATAGAAGCTGTGTCTCTTCTTTTTTCAGGTTAATCCTGTGACTTCCCATCATAAAGATTCGCTAAATCATCCCAGACAGATGACTGTCCAGCCTCTGTTTGAAGACTTCTATTGAAGGAGAACTCACCACTTCTCGTGGCAGCCTGTTCCACTCATTGATCACTCTAACTGTCAAAACGTTTTTTCTAATATCTAATCTGTGTCTCCTCCCATTCAGTTTCATCCCATTGCTTCTAGTCTTTCCTTGTGCAAATGAGAATAAAGATGATCCTTCTACAATGTGACAGCCCTTTAGATATTTGTAGACAGCTATTAAGTCTCCTCTCAGTCTTCTCTTTTGCAAACTAAACAATCCCAAATCCTGCAACCTTTCCTCATAAGACAGGGTTTGCAGACCGGTCACCATTCTGGTTGCTCTTTTCTGAACTTGCTCCAGTTTGTTGATGTCTTTTTTAAAATGTGGTGCCCAAAACTGGACACAATATTCCAGATGAGGTCTGACCATAACAGAGTGTTATCCACAGATCCCCCATAACAGTGCATCATCCACAGATCCCAATAACAATGCGTCATCCATAGATCCCCCATATCACTGCGTCATCCACAGATCCCCCATATCAGCCCATCATCCACAGATCCCCAACACAGTGCATCATCTACAGAGCCCCATAGCAGTGCTTCACCCACAGATCCCCCATAACAGTGCACCATTCATACATCCCCCATAACCGTGCGTTATCCACAGATCCCCCATAACAGTGCGTCATCCACAGATCCCCCATAACAGTGCGTCATCCACAGATCCCCCATAACAGTGTGTGTGAGATTGGGAACACTTTTTTGTAATACAAGCGGCGCATTGTAGTTCATCCTGCAATAATACAGTTGACCAATGGAGGTCACTGTGCACCGCTGAATTCTTTATTATTTGCCGTCCTGACTGTCATGATAGAAGCTGTGTCTCTTCTTTTTTCAGGTTAATCCTGTGACTTCCCATCATAAAGTAACATATTCCTTGACTCTAAGGCTATGTGCACACGTGCGGAATTGCCGCAGATTGTAAGCGTTTTTGCCACGTTTTTTTCACTGCGAAAACGCATACAAAAAGCAACCCATTGAATTCAATGGCATTCCGCACATGCTGTGCTAATGCTGCGTATTTTTCCGTGGCAGAATCGCATTGCGGTAAAATACGCAGCATGCTCATTCTTTTTGCGGAATCGCGGGAATTCCGCACCCATAGGAATGCATTGTTCTACATACTCTACGCATGTGGCTGTGCACACCATGCGGAAAGTAAGCGGAGAATGTGAGGATGGTACCCAGGGACTGGAGGAGAGGAGACTGTCCTCTAGGCCCTGGGTACCATATCCTTGTTAAAAAAAACAATTAAAATAAAAATCGTGATATTCTCACCTTCTGGTGTCCCCTGCAGTATCCCCAGCCTTAGCGATGCTCCTGGCAAGTCCCGTTCCCAGCGATGCCTTGTGACAATGACCTGTGATGATGTAGTGGTCCCGCGTGATGCAACGTCATCTGGGATCGTTGTCGCAAGGCATTGCTGGGAACGGGACTTGCCGGGAGCATCGTGAGGATCGGGAACGCTGCGGGGGCCGCCGGAAGGTGAGAATTACACAATTTTTAATTTTTTTTACTATTTTTAACATTTTGCCTTTTACTATTGATGCTGCATAGGCAGCAACAATAGTAAAAAGTTGGTCACACTTGTCAAACACTATGTTTGACGAGTGTGACCAACCTGTCAATCAGTTTTCCAAGCGATGCTACAGATCGCTTGGAAAACGCTAGCATTCTGCAAGCTAATTACGCTTGCAAAACGCTAGTTTTTCACGGGAAATATGTGGGAATTCCACATGCGGATTTTCCGCGGCAGGGAGTTGCGGAATTGCCACGGAAATTTCCGCGGCAATTCCGCACGTGTGCACATAGACTTAGGTTTTTTTGCATCACATTGGCGCTTCTTAAGCCCCTCACTTCTCCCATTAGACGTGCGATTACCATGTTAGACTGGTTACATGTCGCCAAAACCACAGAAATCCATGAAATTCAGGTGCCGTGTTATTCTGCAGCACGGGGAGCAGCGCAGAGACGGTGGCAAAAGACTTTAAATTTCCATTCCTCCCTAGGATGAAGAAATAAAAGTGATCCTGTTGTCCTTATCACCATAAAGACCCTAATGCCGTGTTCACATGGTGCATGTGTATGGGGGATGACCGGACTGCGGGTAACTGCATGCCGGGTCCAGAACTGAAAAGGCTGTATCCCCTGTTCCCGGGGGGAAGCCTGAGTGAGCCGGACCACGCCCCAACCACACCCATTTCACTAGTCACACCCATGTCCATGCCCCAATCGCACCCATTTAGCACTGCTGATCACACTGACTGGTACTGAGGGCACAGTGGCTGGCATTACGGGCACAGTGGGCTCGCATTATGGGCACAGTGGCTGGTACTGTTGGCACATTGACTGGTACTGAGGAAAAGAAAGAACAGAGAGAGAAAGAAAGAGCAGAGAGGGAAAGAAATAAAGAAAGAAAGAAAGAGGTGAAAGAGAGAACAGAGAAAGAGAAAGAAAGGAAGAAGGAAAGAAACAGAGAAAAAAAGAAAGAACAGAGAGAGAAAGAAAGAAGGGACAGAAAAAAAGAACAGAGAGAGAAAGAATGAAAGAAAGAACAGAGACAGAGAAAGAACAGAGAGAAAGAGGGGAAAGAAAGAAAAGAAAGAAAGAACAGAAAGAGAACAGAGAGAGAAAGAACAGAGAGAGAGAAAGAAAGAGGAAAGAAAATTGGAGAGAGAAAGAAAGAGGGGAAAGAAAGAGAACAGAGAGAAAAAAGAACACAGAGAGAGAAAAAGAACATAGAGAGAAAGAAAGATTAGAGAGAGAAAAAGAGGGGAAAGAAAGAAGAGAGAGAGAGAAAGAAACGGAGGGAGAAAGAAAGATTCTATAAAGATACTATAGCAGCCCGGCTCCTATTATAGTGTCCACCTGAGCCTCCCGGTGCAGGACATCATGATCCGCTGATTTCAAGGCAATCCCGTTGTCGGAGGAGGACACGGTGATAGTTCTGAAGCATTCCGTAAAGTGCCTCCATGGTTCCGTCACAATCTCCTCCTGAAATTACCTAATTTCCGGTCAGCTTCTAGCACGTCATTTCCGGTGGAACGTCACGTGCGAATTTTAAAGTGCTCCTCGGGGCTCCGACGTGTACTCCTGTGTCCGGGGAAAAGTAACCTCCCGGCCGGGGCAGTGGGGCAGACTCAAAATCGGGACTGTCCTGCTGGATCCAGGATGGTTGGGAGGTATGAATGCTCCCCACCATACACCGTGTACACGCATGGCTCCACACACCTCATACACACACAGTTCTGCTTTGTATGCCTCATACACACACGGCTCCGCTCCGTAGACCTCGCACACACACATGGCTCCATTCTGTAAACCTCGTACACATACGGCTCCACTCCGTACACACCGTACACATGCAGATCCGCTCCGTACACACACAGCTCCGCTCTGTACACCTCGCACACACGGCTCCGCTCTGTCCACCTCGTACACACGTGGCTCCGCTCCGAACACCTCGAATACACACAGCTCTGCTACATCCACACTGTAAACCCCTCCTGACCCCACACATACACTTTACCTCATCCAGCACCATGACAACCAGCACAGCACAGGTCCTGTGCCACAGAAGAGAACACAGCCTAGCGACCTCACTGCAGTGCAGACTGTATGGGGCTGCGGTGGAGGAGGGCGAGAATGGAGTCGGTGCATGGGGGGGCGTGCGGCTTATCTCCCTGCAGTGCGGGACAAATAGAGTCCCAGGTGGGATAGCGGGTGGGTGGAGCAAAAACGGGACTGTCCCACGGAATCCAGGACGCTTGGGAGCTATGGCAGAGAGTTTGGCGCGAAAGGAGGACAGCGCGCAGTCAGGTGAGCGGTGCGTTCTGCTCCCCGTCCCTACACAGAGTACCGGCGCTGCGACAGGCCGTGCAGAGCAAAGCCGTGCAGAGCAGAGTCAAATACACAGAGCAGAGCCATGCAGATCAGAGCCGTATACACAGAGCACAGCCATACACACTGAGCAGAGTCAAGCCAGCCGTGCAGCAGACAGAGAGAGGAGGGCTCCGTCCTGGGAGCATCAGCATCGTGTAGGCCAGCGTCCACCTTCTCCCACCGCCAACAGCAGGGACCAGAGAGAGACGTGCAGTGTGTGCCCGGTGACTACCATAAAGCCAGGTGCAAGTCGCTTCAGGATCGTGAGTACCACGCGCGTGCCTCCTGAAAGAGATCGGGTGCGTGACCGTTATCTACACCCTGACGTTGCCAGCCAATAATTTCCCTGAGACTTGTGACCTGACTTCATTAGTGATTATAGTTGCAGAGCCACGCTGGGCTCGGACAGCACTGTGGCCCGTACCCTTGTCAGCCACTGCAGTATATGGACTACAGGCAGTGGAAGGTACCGGAGACCGACCACTGTCGCCATAAGACGGGGTATTGTTGTTTACCAGATCCCATTGAAAAGGACACCGTGCCAGCCGTTGCCGGCGCTATTCACTTCATGGACTGAGGAACCAGTGATTTTTTTTCGGAACCGCCGTGATCTGTACCGTTGTTCTTCTACTAACCATATCCTTTTGCCATTTAAACTGTTAATCCCTTGTTTAACCCCTTACCTCCCTGCATGGAGTAATCCCCTGTAAATAAACCTGTTAACTCTTGCTCTGCCTCCTGTTCGTCACTGCATCCCGCATTCCTGCGATTTCTACACATGCAGTACCACTATCACGTCAAGCTCACACCACGATGGCGCCTGGGAGGGAAGAGAAACATGAGGAAGAAAGTGATCAGTCAAGTGAAACGTGGGAATCAGGAAAAATAGTCAAATAACTTAGAGAAACCGTGACAAGGGCAAAATCCATGGAAACAGCAAGTCTTGTGGGGTGTTCCCGGTATACGGCAGGTCTTGTTGGGTGTTCCTGGTATACGGCAGGTCTTGTAGGGTGTTCCTGATATACTGCAGGTCTTGTGGGGTGTTCCAGGTATACTGCAGGTCTTGTGGGGTGTTCCCGGTATACGGCAGGTCTTGTTGGGTGTTCCTGGTATACGGCAGGTCTTGTAGGGTGTTCCTGATATACTGCAGGTCTTGTGGGGTGTTCCCGGTATACTGCAGGTCTTGTGGGGTGTTCCCGGTATACGGCAGGTCATGTGGGGTGTTCCCGGTATACGGCAGGTCATGTGGGGTGTTCCCAGTATACGGCAGGTCATGTGGGGTGTTCCCGATATACTGCAGGTCTTGTGGGGTGTTCTCGGTATACAGCAGGTCTTGTGGGGTGTTCCTAATATACGTCAGGTCTTATGGGGTATTCCTGGTATACGGCAGGTCTTTTGAGGTGTTCCCGGTATACGGTCTTGTATACGATCTTGTGGGGTGTTCCCAGTATAAGGAAGGTGTTGTGGGGTGTTTCGTGTATACGACAGGTCTAGTGAGGTGTTTTCTAGTACAATTCAGTTTCGAGTTAATAAATCGACTTCTGATTTCAAGATCACAATCCGGTCGATTTCCCGTGCGTTGTGTTGAAAAAACTGTGATCCAGCTCCTTTACTGAAGGTGAGAAACATTGCTGACTGACACGACTTCTTGTGAACCGACTCTGGTAGGTACTAGAATAGGATGCATGTAGAATACCTGCCACATGTGTGATGCCTGGCGAGCAGCAAGAGACTCCAGGTTATCAGCACCTCTCACCTACTCGTGCGAAAGTGATAGACACTGGATAACCTCTTTAAGACCTCCCATCACAGGGGGTCCCCATACTACACAGCCCACTACAAAATCTCTCTGCTGTGGTAATATGTTTGCATTTGTAATGCAGGTGATCGGATGCAACACGTAGAGGAACACAAGGCGGGAACAGTCAATGAGCTGCTTATTTCCTCAGATATGGCGGGAAATTAAAATGGTTTTGGCAAGATGCAACAGGTTAATCACAAGTAAATTATACAATACCGGACATATAATGTGGCATAAAGTTCACTTTACAAGTTAGGGAAGCTTCTTCAAAATTGTGCTTATGTCTCAATAGCAGGTATAATACCCATTCCTGTGGAAGCTAATGTGAAGACTCCTCCCGTAACAATGGCCCTAGTGTGGGCCTCCGGTTCTTCCCGCTAGGCCGCAATTCCTGCTAACAAAATCTACCAAAGCATTCCTTCGCTTTAATTCACCCTCGCCCTGTCCACTGTCCCAGCCAAGGCCAACCCTTGTACCGTAAGTCAATGCTGGAAGCTACGGCTCACCTCACACGTGCCTTCTGTTCACCACTGAAGGCGTTCTCTTCCGGAAGGAGTATCCTCACGGATCTTCGGTGTTTCACCGACGTCGGGTGTCTCCCAGTTCTGAGGAAAAAAGGACTGGGCACCTACTCTTGACCGGTGTTGTCTGGGCTCTGGGTCTTGACTGGCGTAGGTCTTAGATTTGGGTCTTTACTCGTGACATCGGGACTCTGGATCTTGACCTGTGCAGGTCAGCTTCTCAGGTCTTGACCGGAGTAGTCTGGACTATGGGTCTGACCTGATGCCGCTGTGGTCCCTTTTGTAACCGGTCAGTAGCACACTGGCACAAGCTTCTTACTGCGGCCTGTCACTCCAGATGCAGTGTCTTCTCTTGTCCACGTCTGTACCGCTCATTCCTCTAGCCCCAAAACCCGCTCTGGTTTGGAGCACAGACCTTTTATAATCAGGAACTCCGTCATCAATGGCACGTGACTAGGAGCTGCATCCTAACTCGCCCACCCGAAACTCTGCCTCTTCCGGTTGGTTCCGCATGGTCCCGTTTGGACAGAAGGTGGCAATCCTTTCGCACCAAGAACGCACGGTGCTGGGGATTTTCACGATTACTGCTACATCCTCTTACATTCTTCCTCTCTTCTAGCTTGCCAGTTCTTGGGCGAGTAGGATCTCTGAAGGCCTGGAGTTTCCCTGAGGGTAGCCCAATTTTGGACAGCAGTTGAGTGCACTCCCCGGTTTTCTGCTGTATCTTTTCCCAAATGAATTCATCTTGTGTGTATCAGTTGGGGGGAATTCAAGCATTGGCACTTTCAATGTTCCATCTGTGAAGGTGTTTCTGGATCATTTGGAGTTCCAGTCACCTGGGGCTCTAAGTAGTCTTCTAGTTAATTCTCTGGCCCCTGCAAGAGGAGTATCGGCAACTCCTGTGGTCCCAAAGACAGAGTAATCCAGTCTTCCTCATCCCCGAAGGCTTTCTGTTGAGTGGCATCAGACAGCTTCCCCCGAGGACTTCGTTTTGGAATACCCTTCTGCTTCAGAAGAACAAGGACTGAGATTCCGGTATAGAAGTAGTGCTTCTTCATTGCCCTCAGGCTGGACCTCAAAGACTGGATTACTGGGGTGAACTTTCCTCACTACTCCGTAAGGCACTGCCTCCCAGCGGAGATCCAGCTTATTTTTCGGCTGCTTGGCTCACACTAGCACATGGTCTCCTGGCCAGAGTTGTTCGCTCGGCAGTGGGGGCCTGCCCAAAAGTTCCACATCTCGAAGTTTCTGCTCTACCATACACCTTACTGTCTGGAAATATACAAAAAACCACAAAAGTCCACCGTGCCGTCAGGTGTCGCAGCCCCGTTTCGCGTGGGCTTCCTCAGGAGACTGAGGACTTATTGTGGTATGACCCCCTTATGCCTTGTCTTTTTTAACTTGGTTCATATCTATTGACTGCTTGACCGTTTATTGGCACCTACTAGTAGGATAAGCATGCAGGACATTTTACATAAGAAAGTGCACTGGTTACCATACGTAATAGATACATCCCTGTATATAACGGTTTCTATGACTGGGATATAAAAAGTGGGTGTTTTTTTACCAGGTCCTTACAGATAATTCCGCTGCCTCAGTTTGTACTGTCTGTATCCCTTCTACACTTTGTCTATGTGATGAACTTTTTACTCTAAAATATTGAATTAATAATAAAAATATTTATTTTGATATTATTTTATTGAGGTATTATTGCTCCTTCTTTTTTGGTGTCTAAACCTTACTGTCTGGAGTTGGTGTCAGTGGTCTCGGACCCAGGTACTCGGGACTGCTCCCCAGGCAGGGATCTTCCAGCTCAAGCTCCAGCTCAGTATTCTCCCGTCCAATCTTCTGGAACAGCAACATGTATAGCATGTAACAAGTAGTCGCGTGGACTTTATTATTGTAGACCTACACCAGCTCGGAGATTAATTCGGGCTACTTCATCTTCTTGTCTTCTTCTAAGGTTCTTAACATTGGTATCAAGGTCCAATTGAAGCATCTGATGGCTCCATTCCCCTGTGGATGATATGGTGTGGTTCAAGACTAGAGATGGTACAGCTCTTCCATTACTTTTCCTTGGAATCAGGCCCATTGGTCTGAATGAACTCTGGCCACTGACTGTTGTTTGGACCCGGGTTGGAGTCACCACCATGAACTTGGTGAAGTGGTCGGTCATCACCAAACAATATTCATATCTATTGTGAGATGTCTCCATCACGTAGTTGATCATCAACACCTCCAAGGATGTGATTGTTCGGATAGCTTGGATAGGGGCCCTTTGTTCTGGGGGTTTGTTCAGATTGCTCACGCGACATCTTCTTCAGGCCTCTTCAACCACCTGCTGTAGATGAGGCCAATGCACCAACCGCTGCAACCATCAAATGTCTTCTCAGCACCGAAGTGGGTACCTCTGTCATGGAATTCTTTGGCTAACTGCACCCTCAACTCGTCTGGAGTCACCACTTGCCAGGAGATGTCAAATTCTCGAGGGAGCTGGAGCCTTCAAAACAAAAACCCATCTCTCACGAAGAGCCTTTCCCAGTGGTCCTAGGTCTGCAGGGTCTTTGCTAACAGAGTGGTCCTTGCTTCCTAGTCAGGTCTCTATCAGAGAGTGACTCAATTTCTCAGCTCCCCTAGTTCAGGGTCTGACTGTTGCAGGTGTACCTACTCGTCTCTGTGATGGCGCAGAATCTGAGTGGATCTAGTTTCTTCTCTAGATTCTTGGGTTACTATTACAGCTGCGGCAAAGTGCTTGAAGTCTTGAATCTTGTAACCTTTGAGTTCTTCATCTATATCTCACTGCTTGAGTGGCTCAGGATAGAGCGTCCGCATGCGTGTTCTGGGATTTGGACCGATGGGATATCTTTTACCGTTACTTGTAAAAAAAGAATAAACCTGGAAGGAAAAAAAAGCGCAATAGAGTCTTAGCTGGATAGACAGTGTGGAGGAGAATATGCGCTATCATGCTCACTTGATAAGGTTGTGCGCACACAACCACTGAAAGAGACTAAAGGGCCTGTCACACTAAGCAATATCGCTAGGAATATCGCTGTAACGTCACTGGTTTTTGTGACGTAGCAGCGATATTGCTAGCGATATCGCTATGTGTGATACTTACCTCCGACCGGCTCCCCCGCTGGCTATCGCTGATCGCGCGAGAACGGCCTGGACCGTTTCTCGTCGTCAGCTTCCTGCTGGGCTTCCTGTGGCGCCGACGAGCGACGCGTGGACGCGGGCGGGAGGACGTCAGGATCGTCTCGTCTGACAGGTAAGTAGCGATCCCCGACCGCTGCTATGTCACTGGTGAGATCTGCCTGTGTGGCAGCTCACTAGCGACCACTTAGCGATGCACCAGCGATCTTGACCGCATCATATCACTGGTTGGTGTCGCTGGTGCATCGCTAAGTGTGACAGTACCTTTAAGCTGCTGCAGACCCACAAGGAAGGAATCAAAGGTGCTCAAGTAGTATGGGTTCACCTGTGCTGCCATCAATAGATGATAAGACAGGAATTCAAAGATCAATTGCTGCCGTTTATTGGTCAATGCGTTTTGAAGTTTTACACTTCTTCATCAGGACAAAATCACGATGAAGGATCTCATGAAGAAGTTTGAAACTTTGAAACATGTTGACCAATTAACCGCAGCAATTGATCTTCGGATTCCTGACTTCTTATCATCTACAGACCGCAGAGCAGGTAAACCTATACCGGTACCTGGACATTTTTGCGACCCATCTCTGCTTCTTTGCTCCAGTGCATCCAGCTTTGCATTCTCCAGATGGGCCAGGGGATTATTATCATTCTGAAAATGTATCTCCAAGCCCGGCAAGTATTCTGCAAATTTTTCGCTCATAGCCCACACTAGTGCTAGCACTTCCAGCTTAAACAAATTGTAGTTGTCAGGGTTTTTTTTTTAGATGTCTCTCAGTGTCCGGCGGCCATACACAATCACCCTTTCTCTTCCCTCCTGCACTTGGGCCAGCAGTGCCCCCAGTCCACACATGCTTCCGTCACTATACAGCACAAAGGGCTGAGAAGAATCAGTGTGGGCTTCAACGCCATCTTCAACGTCTGAAAAAGCTTCCTCTTGCCTGGCTCCCCCTGAGATTCCTCTTAGAAACTCATTGATCGGTGTTGCAATTTTAACAAAGATTTTTATACATCTGCAGTAGTACCCACCAGCCCTAGGGACGTTCTCAGCTCTCAGATTGGTTGGAGTGGACCACTTTTGTACTGCATCCACTTTCTCCATGGTGGGATAGACTTCGGCGCTGGAGACGGTGTGCCCCACATATACAATCTCACTTTTAAATATTTGGCACTTTCGAGGTTAGAGGTTTGCCTCCGAAGCCACTCCAAAACTTGTTCCAACCAAATAATATGATCTTCGAATGTGGGTAAGTTGGGACGCCCTCCCAGGACTGTGGGGTACTCGGTACCGGGCCGGTGTCAGCGGGATGTGTCACAGCAGCGGTGACCCGGTCCGTGGCCCTGGGCGCCCAAGTAATGGAGGAATTGAAATGGTGAAATGTAGTTGATTAAATGAATAGTTTGTGACGCCACCTGTGGTATTCGGCAAGTGAGATGTTAAGCAGACGCTGCATGCAGATCCTCTGGTACTGGTGGTGTGTTGCAGCCAAGATGGTGAAACTCCCCACAGGTGGAGCTGTAGACCCAGGGCAGTGTAGATGTAGGGGTAGAGGAGAGGCACAGGTGGTGTAGAAGCTGGTACCCAGATGTAGTGGTACAGGGTGTGTTAGCGCAGGAATAATTGGAGGACACCAGAGCATGTAGTTCCAAAGCTTTACTCACAGTCTGTAGTACACACAGGTGCCTGCCTCCGTGCTGTGTCCTCCGGGTCAGGGACTCAGTCAACCTCCAGGTCAGATGGAATGCTCCCTTCCAAAACTCCGCCAACATGTGCCTTTCTGAATGTCTCCTCTTATAGCGCCTTTGGTGTGAAGTACTCCAAGTACTGAGTTACACTGGAGTTCCTCCTGACAGATGTTCCCAAGAACAATACCTGTACGGCAGACAGCTGTAGCCTGCTTCGGGGACTCCTTACTCCGGAGTCCCGGCTCACTATCCAAGTTGCTGTTGTGCCCCCAAGTCTTAGATGGGAGTAGTGCATTTACAGCTCACTACTCCACCGGTGTCTGCTGTAGGACCATTAGCATCCATACAACCTCGGGGACCGGGCCCCGGCCTTGCGCTTAGAACTTCTAGGCAGGGTTCTCTCCTAACCCACGTCCTCTGTTCCCTTTTACTCCTACGTTCCGTACTAGTCTCTCCTTCTTATGGAAGATCAGGTTTCTGTACAATGTCTTTCTCTTTCTTTCCTTTTCCATGCCAGCAGACCCAGGTCACTGAGATCTGCTGCAGCACCTCCTTCCTCCATCCCTCTCCCAGGGATCTTCTCTCCTCCGACTCTGAACTGAACTGCAACTCAACTGAACTGAACTCCTAAACCTTCCCGCTCTTTTATGTATTCTAACTCCACCCGCCTCCCAGCACGTTTCGTGTTCCAAGCAGGGAGCCACCAAAGGTGCTCTGCTACACACCAAGCAGGGAGCCGCAATGTGGCTTTGCTGAACTACTGTGTTGTGTGGGATGCAAGTGTTGGAGCGTGGTCAGGAGCCTCCAACCTACCTGGATGGTGGGGTACCACACCTCAGGAGGAGGTGCAGTACCTCTATGGCAACTGAGTCCTCAGGGGCGCCACAAAATTATGATGTCATCAAGGTATATCAGGGTCGCTTCCAAATTCACATCCCCTAAGCATCTTTCCATCAGGTGCTGGAAAGTCCAAGATGCATTTATCAGCCCGCAATACATCCGGTTAAATTCAAAAAGGTCCATAAGGAGGACGAAGGCAGTATTCGGCTGATTCTCGGCAGCCACCAGAACCTGCCAGTAGAGACTGGCTAGATCGAGAGAGAAGTACTTGGTCTTTCCCATCGCTGACAGGGATTCTTCGATCCTGGGTAAGGGGTATGAGTCCCAGACGGTGCAACCATTCAGCCATCGGTAGTCTACACAGAACCTCAGTGTACCATCTTTCTTATAAACTAACACAATAGGTGCAGCCCAGGGAGTTTGGCTTTCAATTAACACTCCATTACGTAACACGTGCGACTGCAGTTATTTCACTTCTTGGTACATTTGAGGTGGGCTTTGCTGATACCTCTCTCGAATGGGGGAGGTGGTCCCTGTGAGGATTTCGTATTGCATGGATTGGGTGCATCAGAAGTAATCTTTGTGATGTGCAAACACTCCTTGATATTGCTGCAACAACTGCTCTATCTGCCATACTTGCTTCAGCAAGAATTCTGTGAGATTTGACTCCATTTGTTCTAAGAGATGGCAGACGATTCAGGGTTTGCCCCTTTATTACTGACCACTGAGGGACACTCATTGGGTCCACGGGTCTCCCTTCACAGGCGTTAATTCTCTGACATCGGTCCTGGTGAGATTTTCCTGCATCACGTAGACTTGTGACACTTCTTGTCGGGAAGTTAACTGCAGGTGTAAGGGGGTGACATAGGATTACCACCTTGCTCTGCTCCCCTAATGGTTCTTAATGTGTAACTATTTACACATGTTAGTTACTGTAATGTCATTGTTAATACTCAATGATACTGCTACATTTAAAATATGTATTACCCCGCACGGTCAATGGTACTGCCACGCTCTTTTCAGTGTTACCATTTTATGTACAATTTTGTATATGCGTTATGTTCCTGTAATGTAATACTGTGTAAGATAGGGAAAGTAAAATGCACCCTTTGGACATTAGAGGGGGCACCTTAGTGTTATAGTTCTCATAGCTAAGAGTAAGTGTAGTCCCTTTGGGGGCCACTCGATGGGGCATACTAGTGTGCATGGTTAGAATAGGTTATAGCTAGTTTGTAGGGGGTTAAAATAGGAGGGGCTGCCGGGTGGTAAGTCAGGAGTTTTAAGAAGTCAGATGGGGCCAGAGTGTCCGAAGTGTCCACATGGGCTATAGGCCCCGGAAGGCTCGGCAGCCACACAATGTTAGGTAGCTGCAGCCAACGTTATCCACGGCCACTGGGCATCACCGCAGTGGGCCAGTACAGGAGAAGGAAGATGTGGCGACTCATAGCCTGGGCGGACGCCTTTAGGGCAGGAGTCGGTTGGAGTGAGGAGCTGAAGGAAGTTGGAGCTATGAAGGGAATGGTACAGATGGGCCGGATGCTTTTCCAAAGGCAACCAAACCGGGTGGCTGATGATTTCGAGTCTGGGGCGAAACAGGCTGAAGGAATTGTCATCTTGGCGAGGTTAGGCCAGGAAGGATCTGGGGAGCAGTCTAAGATAGTCCGGTCCGGACGTGTGCTGCACACAAGCATCAGCGAAGTAGGGAACGATGAGGAAACAAGTGAATTCCATGATGTGCCAACTGTGGATGTAATGTGTGAAGTTCTAAGTAAAGAGAATGTTCAATCATCCTGGACTGTGTCTCCATTACTGGGGGTCGCCTGGAAGAGGTCCTGTCGCCGCCTGGGAAGTGCCCAGTGGGACCTGAAACTGGAGACACAGGTACGCTGAGAAGTGGAATACAGTTTTCTGTAAGGGAAGGTTAGGACACAGATGCTTCAGTATCTCTGACCATGGTCTCCCCTTACAGAGGCTCGCTCTGCTCAAACTTATACAACACATGGGTACGCCGCCCTACTGAACAATGGCTAGGATGCAAGCAACTAACAGTCTTGAGATTGCTTTATCCCCCTCTATAGGTTCAATCTAGATATTCCTCCATCTAGTGACACATGGGCCAGTACCAGCAGAGTGAGTACAGTCTGTCCCGCAGGTGAAATCACTGCAGATTCTGGGGGTATCAACACTTAGCTGGCCGAGGCACTGAGAGGCAGCGGGTAGCATCTGAATTTGGCTGACCTGCACGAGTTGCTGGTACACTTTCTTGCTGCCGTGATCGTGAGTGGCAAGAGTCCAACTGTTTCTTTCTTTCATTGAGTATTAACTGTCCTACTTTCTGCAAAACATCAATTCCCAAGATCATGATGGGCCCCCTTCCTCTGAAGCCTTCACCAACAGAATCCCTTTTCCATACTACTCCGACTACCGGAATGGGCAATTGGTTTGCAACCACTAATCAAATGGTTGGCTCCTCCTTATAGCGGTCAACTTCGGGGAAGTGAATCTGAAAGTACATTTCGGGCATGGTGGTCACCTGGAACCCAGTGTCCATCAAACAGCAAATACGTTGCCCATGGAACTCAGCCCAGGAAATGAGTCTCTCTGAGTCTTCGTCCTCTCTTTCTGGGGTTTGGAGCCCCACAGTGTTCTCCTTGACAGTGGCGTGAGTGGATTTAAATTGTGAGCACCTGGGAAACTACTTTCACACTTCGACCTTTTTTCATATCAGGCCATGGGACAGATGTACTAACGATAGTGGTGGTCCCCTTGATACTATGCAATTTGTCCCAGATATCCCGTATTACTTTGGCATAGGTCCTGGAGCCACTCATGCTCTTTGTCGGCCCAGGGGTGGCCACTTCATGACTCTATACTGCACCCGTCAAGACAGGGGCTTCTCGTTCTAAGACTCAGACCTCTGTTTTGACTTCTAAGAAGCTCATGTTGGGGTTTAAACGTGTTTCTATAGGGTCTGACATAGGTAGGGATCCTTCCGTAAAGGAAGGGAGGGTACTGTAGCTCCAGTGTCCCTGTACGCTTCACCACTCCCTCGACAGGGATGCAAACTCACTCATCGCCACAGCCTCTCAGCCCTCACTTCCTGCTGTCCGGTGATCTACGGGAGCATGTAAATAAGCCAAATTTATTAATATCGTATCAATGTCATATTTCAAATTAGTACAAGAAATAGTACAACACACAAATAGTGTAAGATACACAAAGGAGGGGGAGAAAATGAGGGAAATGGATCCCAGGGCTCAAATGTCAGCATAAAAGCTAATACTTAGGCATATATGACCCCAAAATGTAAATAAAGTGCTAAATTCCCTGGGGGTCTCTCCCGGATTCTCCTTGGTGCCCCATACCTGGTCCTTATTGGTAAGCATCGCCCTGCCCACCATTATATTTATCATGGGATTTATTTAACTTTTTTGAGGACGATCTCCTGCCGGGACCTTTTACATATACAGGCATGGCACACCACTTTCTGGGTTGTTTTCGGTGGTTCTCACCCAGCGCCCAATGTCCGCTATTGCACAAAGGTTTTATAACTTTATAGCTTTGACTTTGCACATTTGCCCTGTTACCCTTCAGGGAATTTAGCCCTTTATTTACATTTGGGGGTCATATATGCCTAAGTATTAGCTTTTATACTGACATTTGAGCCCTGGGATCCTTTTCCCTCATTTTCTCCCCCTCCTTTCTGTATCTTATACTATTTGTCGGTTGTACTATTTCTTGTACTATTTTGAAATATGACATTGATACGATATTAATAAATTTGGCTTATTTATATGCTCCTGTTGTTCTCCAATTTTCTATGTATTTCATGGAGCTTGAGCTCTTTCTAGTTTTTGTGTACTAATCGTCACCTTTTGCTTCTGAGTTTATCATGCTACCTGGTTGTGTTATCATGTCCGGTGATCTACGCATGAAGTGCAAATCCCCGGGTATTGTGCCTAAAGGGACAACGTGCATCGTCCTAAAGTGTCCTCAGCCAATGGATGAGAGGCACTTATTATTTAAGGCATCTCCACCTGAATGGAGCTGCCTGAGCAATGTGTAAAGTTAGTTCCTTGCACACTTGCTTGTTGTCAGGTCCCCAGTACTCGACAGTCAGTCTACCTGCCACATACCTATCTGCCCATACTTTCCTTGTCTCCCTGTGTATTTCAACTGTACCAGTCCACACCTGCCAGTGCTTATCTGTATACCAGCTCGCACCTGCCAGTGCTTATCTGTATACCGGCTCGCACGTGCCAGCGCTTATCTGTATAGCAGCTGAACCAGTCTGCACCTGCCAGTGCCTATCTGTATACCAGCCATACCAGCCAGCATCTGTCAGTGCTTATCTGTATACCAGCTGATCAGCCTGCACCTGCCAGTGCCTATCTGTATACCAGCCAGACCAGCCCGCACCTGCCAGTGCCTATCTGTATTCTAGCCGGACATGACTGCATCTGCCAGTGCTTATCTGTATACCAGCCAGACCAGCCCGCACCTGCAGTACCTACCTGTATATAAGCCGTACCAGCTTGCACATGCCAGTGCTTATCTGTATACCAGCCCGTACCTGCCAGTGCCTATCTGTATTACAGCCGTATCAGCCCACACCTACCAGTGCTTATCTGTACACCAGCCGTACCCATCAGCATCTGTGGTCCCTGTGTTCCTGCTGTATCAGCTGTACTCTCCTACCGGGCCGTTGCAGCTACCTGTCCCTTAAGGGTCAGCTGCTGTGCGTCGTGATCTGTCCTGGAGTAGCACCTGGTGTCCACCAGGAGCCCAGTCTAACCCCACCATCAGGGGCTCTAGTGAAGAGTCAGGTGCTCACCTAGTCACGTCCCGCCAGGCTCTTCTCGGACCACGGCATAGTGGTTCCATCATTCCCGTTACATCCTTCTTGAAACTCTTCCGGTTGGTTCTGCATGGACGGTAGGTGGCAGTCCTCTCGCACCAATAACGCACAGCGCTGGGGAATTTCACGATTACTGTCACATCCTCTTACATATTATTATATAGGTGCTATATGGCAGTATTATGTTGGTGCGTCATGGTTCTATTATTTAGGCACTGTATTAGGCACGCCGCTCAGCTGTGAAATGCGTTGTTCTTTTTTATAGTGAAAATACCAGTGATAGGGAGAGGCCTCCATTGCCCAGCCTGTAATGAGGCCCCGGGGACATACTAGTATGATATCAATCCTATTTGCTCTCCGTGTTACTGGGGAGCCATAAGGCGCCATTATTATTTAACCCTTATCGGCTCCCTGCGGATTTCATGAGCAATGGAGAATATTTTTCATCTCTAGCCACATGTTTCAGTGATGAGGGCAAATCTCACAAGATGACGATAACCCGCTTAACGATTAATAATGCTACACTTATTGATCTGGTGAAGAATAGTTTTGACCTTTCGTTACTCCACGGTCTTCCATTACCCTGCAGTAACACAAAGAGAGCTGCAGAGGGCAGCCAAACTCCACAAATTCCCAATGCTATGCCCAATTAGCTCTAATTTCCCAATTTTTCGCTGCTTCTCCCAAGAGCCGTAACTTTGTTTTATGTACGAGGGTGAGAGCTCATTATTTCCGGGACAAGTTGTAGTTTTGAAAGACCCCAGTTATTTTACCATGTAATGTACTGAAAATGGGAACAAAAAATAAAAGTATGGTGAAATAGCAATAAAAATGTAATTCTGTTATATACAGTGGCTTGTGAAAGTATTCATCCCCTTGGCATTTTTCGTGTTTTGCTACCTCGCAACCTGGAATTTTCCTTTTTTTCTAGGGTTTGCGTCCGTCCATGTTCAGAACATTCCATTTAGTTTTCCTTTTTTTGTGAAGCAAACAACAAATAGAACAAAGTAACTGAAAACTTCAGTGTGAATAACTATTCACCCCCCTAAAGTCAGTACTTTGTACAACCTTGTTTTGCAGCAATTACAGCTGCAAGTCGCTTTGGATAAGTCTCTATGAGCTTTCCACATATTGTCACTGGGATTTTTTCCCATTCCTCAAGGTAAAACTGCTCCAGCTCCTTCACATTAGATGTTTCCTCTGGTGAACAGCAATCTTCACGTCTGACCACAGATTCTCCATTGGATTAAGGTCTGGGCTTTGACTAGTCGATGCCAAAACATTTACACGTTTCCGTTTAAACCACTCGAGTGTTGCTTTAGCAGAATGCTTTGGGTCATTGTCTTGTTGGAAGGTAAACCTCCGTCCCAGTCTCAAATCAAGAACAGACTGGAACAGGTTTTGCTCAAGAACATCCCTGTATTTCTCACCAACCATCTCTTCCTTGACTTGGACCATTTTC
This sequence comes from Dendrobates tinctorius, assembly GCF_039654945.1. Classification (NCBI taxonomy): domain Eukaryota; kingdom Metazoa; phylum Chordata; class Amphibia; order Anura; family Dendrobatidae; genus Dendrobates; species Dendrobates tinctorius. The sequence continues at coordinate 1,423,786 of NW_027361761.1, read as the reverse complement.
CCTGTCCCTACTGCTGAAAAACATCCCCTCTGCATGATGCTGCCACCACCATGTTTCACTGTGGGGATGGTCTTCTTGGGGTTATGACCGGTGTTGGTTTTGCACCAGACATAGTGTTTACCTTGGTGGCCAAAATGTTAATTTTGGTCTCATCTGATCACAATGTGTTCCTCCATAAATTTGGAGAGTCTCCCACATGTCTTTCTGGCAAACTCAAAACGAGCCTTACGATTTTTGTTTGTAAGTAAAGGCTTTTTTCTGTCCACTGTTCCATAAAGGCCATCTCTATGGAGTATACGGCTTATTGTGGTCGTATGGACAAATACTACAGTCTCTGCTTCGGAACTCTGCAGCTTCTTCAGGGTTACTTTCGGTCTCTGTGCGGCCTCCGATTATTGCTCTCCTTGCCTGGGCTGAGAATGTTGGTGGACAGCCCTCTCTTGGCAGGTTTATTGTGTTACTATGTTATTTCCATTTGCTGATAATCGATTTGACGTTGCGCCGGGGGATCATCAGAGATTGGGATATTTCTTTATAACAAACCATGACTTGTACTTCTCAACAACTTTATCAGTGACTTTGTTTGGAGATCTCCTTGGTCCTCGTGGTGTTGTTTGGAGATTCCCTTGGTCTTCATGGTGTTATTTGGAGGTCTTCTTGGGCTTCATGGTGTTGTTTGGAGATCTCCTTGGTCATCATGGTGTCTTTTGCAGATCTCCTTTGTCTGCATGGTGTTGTTTGGAGATCCTCTTGGTTTTCATGGTGTTGTTTGGAGATCTTTTTGGTCTTCATGGTGTTATTTGGAGATCATCTTCATCTTCATGTTGTTGTTTGCAGATCTCCTTGGTCTTCATGGTGTCGTTTGCAGATCCCCGTGATGTTCATGGTGTTGTTTGCAGATTTCCTTGGTCTTCATGGTGTTGTTTGGAGATCTCCGTGGTCTTCATGGTGTTGTTTGGAGATCTCCTTGATCTTCATGGTGTTGTTTGCAGATTTCCTTGGTCTTCATGGTGTTGTTTGGAGATCTCCTTGGTCTTCATGGTGTTGTTTGGAGATCTCCTTGATCTTCATGGTGTTGTTTGCAGATTTCCTTGGTCTTCATGGTGTTGTTTGGAGATCTCCGTGGTCTTCATGGTGTTGTTTGGAGATCTCCTTGATCTTCATGGTGTTGTTTGCAGATTTCCTTGGTCTTCATGGTGTTGTTTGGAGATCTCCTTGGTCTTCATGGTGTTGTTTGGAGATCTCCTTCATTTTCATGGTGGTGTTTGGTTAGTGGTGCCTCTTGTTAATGTTGTTGCAGCTTCTGTGGCCTTTCATAAAAGGTAAAGTGTAGATATTGACAGACACGTGACACTTAGATTGCACACACAGGGGGATGTCCTGTCACTAAGCATGGAACATATGAAGGTAATTGCTAGCACCAGAAATGTTTAGGGAATTCATAGTAAAAGCGGTAAATGCATATTCACATGTCAATTTTAAGTTATTTGATCCCATAAGTGTAATTTTTGCCTATACAGATTAGGCAACACAGATTGTAATGTAGCAAAAAAGGTAAAAAGCCCAGAGGGTGAATACTTTCGCAAGCCACTGTATGTATATGCATATATACAGTATATGTATTAGTGTTTTTTAAACAAATCTAAAATTTGTAAGCAATATTTTGCCATTTTCCACAACTGGTTCTTTTTTTTTATTTTTCCACCCATGGAGCTCAGCGAGGGCTTGTTTTTTTGAGGGAAATTTATATTGACACCATCTTGCAGTATTATGGCATTTTTATCACTTTTTGTTGCACTTTTTCAGGGTGAAGCCACGTGCCCACTAATCTTTTTTATAGAGCAGATACACTCCGTACATTTTTATTCAGTCATGGATGAAAGTGTTGTCACCTTTGAAATTGTCCAGAAAATGAAGTATTTCTCCCAGAGAATTATTGCGGTTATACACATTTTCTTATACACACGTTTATTTCCTTTGTGTGTATTGGAACAACACAAAAAAAATGAGAAAAAAAGGCAAATTGGACTTAATTTCACATAAAACCCCAAAAATGGGCCGGACAAGATTGTTGGGACTCTCCTTAATATTTGGTTGCCCCCTTTGGAATAAATAACTGCAATTAATCGCTTCCTATAACCATCCACAAGCTTCTTACTCCTCTCAACTGGAATTTTGGAGCACTCTTCTTTTGCAAATTGCTCCAGGTCTTTCATATCTGACTGAAGGCTCCTTCTCCCAACAGCAATTGTAAGATCTCTCCACAGGACTCATTTCTGCCTCTTCAGAACTCTCCAGTGCTTTGGTTCCATCCAATTCTGGAGGCTTCTTGGAGTATGTTTGGGGTCATTGTTCTGCTGGACGATCCATGACCCATGACACAAACCCAGCTTTCTGACACTGGGCACTACATTGTGACCCAAAATCCTTTGGCAATCTTCAGATTTCATGATGCCTTGCACACAGTCAAGGCACCAAGTGCCAGAAGCAGCAAAACAGCCCTAAAACATCTTTGAACCTCCACCATATTTGACAGTAGGTAGTGTTCTTTTCTTTGTAGGTCTCATCCGTTTTCGGTAAATGGTAGAATGATGTCCTGTGCCGAAAAGCTCTATTTTGGTCTCTTCTGTCCACAAGACGACTTCAAAAGAGTAAACCAAAATTTTATAAAGTTGAGGTCCCAATCAAGGCTGTAAACCACGAACATATGGACCAGTAAAATGTAAATTTTAGCAATAAAGCTAAAAAAAAACCTTGCAAGTCTATGTTAGTCCGACATGAATACAACACAAGAAAAGGAAAGAAATAAGATATGTCTGTAAAGTAAGGGATAAACAAATCACAGTATGTGTGGACTCATAAGCCCTAGAATTCCAGCGCTTGTGGCCACAGGATCTAGCTGATGATCTCTGGGGGGAAACGCATCGGGATTTAGACATATGTGACCTATTTTTGTGAGGTCTGATTTGGCTGAATGGTTCATCTGATATGGATGACCTTTTTCTTTGCAACATTACAGATGAATATATCACAAAGGTTATGTCACTGTCAGGTGACCCAATAACCAGGAGTGTCACTCATTTCATAAAATACATGTTTTATTAAACATTAATTGACATACAACCATAAAACCATTGCCTCAAACCAACACTTGTAGGAAGGAGAAACAGCAAAAGGATACAATTCCAATTATATAATGTGTCAAAATTTAAAGAAAATGACTACAGTATCCTGAATAATATAATATGCCCAACAATATACTTAGTATTTATTGATTAGATACATTTTTAATTAAACTATAGAAAATTGCATGCAAAAAACCTGCATAGATGTGAATAAAATTTACTGCCTTAATTTGAATAGGATCTAACACATAATTCACACCATTGAATGACTATTCATTAATCAGCTGTTGCTGCTGCTACACCACCATAGCCTTACACAAATAATATGCCCAACAATATACTTAGTATCTTTAATTAGATACAACAGGGCTAAATGGCTGTAGAAAATTGCATGCAAAAACCTGCATAGATGTGAATAAAATTTACTGCCTTAATTTGAATAGAATCTAAAACACAATTCACACCATTAAATAACTATTCATTAATCAGCTATTGCTGCTGCTACACCACCATAGCCTTACACATATGTGGATTCTAATCACCCACAATATGAAATGTATGCAGCCATTGCTGCTACAGCGCTACCACAGCCTCTCATGTATGCAGGTTAAAATGACCCAAAGCATGAAAATGAATGTGATGAATAAATTGCCAAATAGATATTACCTGAGAGGTGTGCACAGTGGAGTTAGGCATAGAGTAGGATGCTGCAGGTTTTTGTATGCAATTTTCTACAGCCATTTAGCCCTGTTGTATCTAATTAAAGATACTAAGTATATTGTGGGGCATATTATATGTGTAAAGCTATGGTGGTGTAGCAGCAGCAACAGCTGATTAATGGTGTGAATTATGTGTTAGATTCTATTCACATTAAGGCAGTAAATTTTATTCACATCTATGCAGGTTTTTGCATGCAATTTTCTGCAGCCATGTGTAAGGCTATGGCGGTGTAGCAGCAGCAACAGCTGATTAATGAATAGTCATTCAATGGTGTGAATTATGTGTTAGATTCTATTCAAATTAAGGCAGTAAATTTTATTCACATCTATGCAGGTTTTTTGCATGCAATTTTCTATAGTTTAATTAAAAATGTATCTAATCAATAAATACTAAGTATATTGTTGGGCATATTATATTATTCAGGATACTGTAGTCATTTTCTTTAAATTTTGACACATTATATAATTGGAATTGTATCCTTTTGCTGTTTCTCCTTCCTACAAGTGTTGGTTTGAGGCAATGGTTTTATGGTTGTATGTCAATTAATGTTTAATAAAACATGTATTTTATGAAATGAGTGACACTCCTGGTTATTGGGTCACCTGACAGTGACATAACCTTTGTGATATATTTGTGCATTGAGAGTGTACAGCCCGCTCCTTTGAAGGATAATGGGCTTGGGTATTGTGCTTAACATTACAGATGAGTATATCTCTACTTGCCTTGATGTCTCTACTGATAGACTTTTTCTCTGATGCATAGCAAGTCATGTGTGTTTGATATAAATATCTGGCATTTACCCTCCACATATCTTGTGGCCTCATGTCAGGTTTTTCAGGTTTTACTATATAAACCAGTGACCTGGGACCTCATTTTTAGCATCAGGCCTCAATGCTGACCCTTTCTCGTACCTTGTGTGCGATTATGGGTTCTTATACCAACCCGATTGCCCTCTAAGGTATTCAGTTACTTTTTTGGCCACAACCAGAGGTTATTGGTTATTACACTATATCCAACCATTTTTTGTTATGAGGGACGGAAGATGTGATGTTAGGTCTACCATTATGGGCTACTGGGGGTGAACTGACGTATATATTTCCACACATGACTAGTTTAATGTGTCAGCGAGAAGGTATTAATTACCTCTCCTTGTGTGGTTTTGTATGTTATTACCCACATATAACCGGGGGGGGGGGGGGGGGTATATGGGATGATACCTGTGTTGCACTTTTATGTTAGGGGTGTATTAGGGTCTTAAGGGAAAGCCAGAGGCGAGTGGGGGCGCCATACCATGGAAACTGAGGGGGCCAACCTCCACAGTCAGACATGGAATCCTTTAAGGGAATTCTGGGGCTTATTAGTTTGTTTACCCGTTATTTTCTTTTTGTCTTGCCGGACTAACGTAGACTTGTGATGTCTTTTTTTAACTTTATTATTAAAAGATACATGTTAGTGGTCCATATGTTTGTGGTTACATTTTGGTAAACTGCAGTCTAGCTTTTTTATGTCTCTTGTGTCAGCAGTGGGGTCCTCCTGGGTCTTCTGCCACAGCGTTTCATTTCATTCACATGTGGACGGATAGTTCGCGCTGACACTGATGCGCCCTGAGCCTGCAGGACAGCTGGAATTTCTTTGGACCTTGATTGGGACTGCTTATCCACCATCCGGACTATCCTGCGTTGCAACCTTTCATCAATTCTTCTCTGCCGTCCACGTCCAGGGAGATTAGTTACGGTGCTATGAGTTGTGAACTTCCTGATTATGTCGCTCATCGTGGACAAAGGAACATCAAGATCTCTGGAGATGGACTTGTAACCTTGAGATAGTTGTTATTGGTCAACAATTTTGGTTCTCAAGTCCTCAGACAGTTCTCCTCTCCTCTTTCTGTTCTCCATGCTTAGTGTGGCACACACAATGCAAAGATGGAGTCAACTTCTCCCCTTTTTATCTGGTTTCAGGTGTGGTCTTCATATTGCCCACACCTGTTACTTGCCACAGGCGAGTCTGAACAAGCATCACATGCTGCAAACAAAGTTGTTTACCCACAATTTTGTCCTGTCCATTTTTGGGGTTTTGTTAGAAACTATGTTCACTTTGCCACACAACGGAAACAAACGTTTATAACAAAATGTGTAATGGAATAATTTTCAGGGAGAAATACTTCATTTTCTGGAGCAATCTCAAGGGCGCCAACATTTTCAGCCATGACATAAATCTATACAGATGTAATCAGTCATAGCTATAAGTAACTGCAAAACAATTATTGGTTGCTATGGGCAACCAGAGTCTCCATATGCCCACATCAACAATCACATTACAGTTTTAATCTCAGGTGAGAAACTAACAAACAGCCACGTGATTGGCTGTCAAGATCCGATAAGTTTTGCGATCATTCCATCCAATCACATTACAGCTTTCATTTCAGATTAGAAACTTAAACAGTTGTGTGATTGGTTGAGATGGACTGAGTTGTCTTGGCGCACATAGCAACCAATCACAAATCAGCTTTCTTTTCAGATAGAAAATGAAAGCAGCCATTTGATTGGTTGATGTGCTTCAGTCGGGTTTCTTACAATCACAGCAACCAATCATATTAAAGGTTTAAGATTAGAAAATGAAAGCAGCCCAGTGATTGGTTGATAAGGCCAGGCGCTGCAGGCTTGCTTGCTCTAGTCATACACATGACTGACTCACTACCCTGTAGCAGAAAGAAGCCGCGCCGTTCCGTCTCCATGGTGACGCCACGGCCGCACGTGACTTCAGACCGGCGTTCTTTAATGTTTACGTCATGACGTAGCACCTCCCGATCCCGCCCCCAGGTGCCCGCCCATCTCTCCGTGAGACGGAAGCCGGCGGGGTCCGGGCAGGTCCTGGGAGCTCGCAGAGCGCAGGATGAGCGACTCCAAGGTGAAGGTGGCGGTGCGGATCCGGCCGATGAACAAGAGAGGTGAGCGACGGGGCCGGGGCAGGAGTCCGCCTCGTGTGCGGGCAGCGGGAGCGACACTGCTGCCAACTCCGAGGGTGACAGTGAGAGTCCCGGGCACTGCCCAGAGAGACACCCGGTGCCTGACTGACAGCCTCTGTATAGGGACACCCGGTGCCTGACTGACAGCCTCTGTATAGGGACACCCGGTGCCTGACTGACAGCCTCTGTATAGGGACACCCGGTGCCTGACTGACAGCCTCTGCGTAGGGACACCCGGTGCCTGACTGACAGCCTCTGTATAGGGACACCCGGTGCCTGACTGACAGCCTCTGTATAGGGACACCCGGTGCCTGACTGACAGCCTCTGCGTAGAGACACCCGGTGCCTGACTGACAGCCTCTGCGTAGAGACACCCGGTGCCTGACTGACAGCCTCTGCGTAGGGACACCCGGTGCCTGACTGACAGCCTCTGCGTAGAGACACCCGGTGCCTGACTGACAGCCTCTGTATAGGGACACCCGGTGCCTGACTGACAGCCTCTGTATAGGGACACCCGGTGCCTGACTGACAGCCTCTGCGTAGGGACACCCGGTGCCTGACTGACAGCCTCTGCGTAGGGACACCCGGTGCCTGACTGACAGCCTCTGCGTAGGGACACCCGGTGCCTGACTGACAGCCTCTGCGTAGGGACACCCGGTGCCTGACTGACAGCCTCTGCGTAGGGACACCCGGTGCCTGACTGACAGCCTCTGCGTAGGGACACCCGGTGCCTGACTGACAGCCTCTGCGTAGGGACACCCGGTGCCTGACTGACAGCCTCTGCGTAGGGACACCCGGTGCCTGACTGACAGCCTCTGCGTAGAGACACCCGGTGCCTGACTGACAGCCTCTGCGTAGAGACACCCGGTGCCTGACTGACAGCCTCTGCGTAGGGACACCCGGCGCCTGACTGACAGCCTCTGCGTAGGGACACCCGGCGCCTGACAGCCTCTGTATAAAGATACCCGGTGCCTGACTGACAGCCTCTGCGTAGAGACACCCGGTGCCTGACTGACAGCCTCTGGGTTGTGACACCCGGTGACTGACTGACAACCTCTGTGTAGTGACACCCGCTGCCTGACTGACAGCCTCTTTATACTGACACCCGGTGCCTGACTGACGGCCTCTGCGTAGGGACACCCGGTGCCTGACTGACGGCCTCTGCGTAGGGACACCCGGTGCCTGACTGACGGCCTCTGCGTAGGGACACCCGGTGCCTGACTGACGGCCTCTGCGTAGGGACACCCGGTGCCTGACTGACGGCCTCTGCGTAGGGACACCCGGTGCCTGACTGACGGCCTCTGCGTAGGGACACCCGGTGCCTGACTGACGGCCTCTGCGTAGGGACACCCGGTGCCTGACTGACGGCCTCTGCGTAGGGACACCCGGTGCCTGACTGACGGCCTCTGCGTAGGGACACCCGGTGCCTGACTGACGGCCTCTGCGTAGGGACACCCGGTGCCTGACTGACGGCCTCTGCGTAGGGACACCCGGTGCCTGACTGACGGCCTCTGCGTAGGGACACCCGGTGCCTGACTGACGGCCTCTGCGTAGGGACACCCGGTGCCTGACTGACGGCCTCTGCGTAGGGACACCCGGTGCCTGACTGACGGCCTCTGCGTAGGGACACCCGGTGCCTGACTGACGGCCTCTGCGTAGGGACACCCGGTGCCTGACTGACGGCCTCTGCGTAGGGACACCCGGTGCCTGACTGACGGCCTCTGCGTAGGGACACCCGGTGCCTGACTGACGGCCTCTGCGTAGGGACACCCGGTGCCTGACTGACGGCCTCTGCGTAGGGACACCCGGTGCCTGACTGACGGCCTCTGCGTAGGGACACCCGGTGCCTGACTGACGGCCTCTGCGTAGGGACACCCGGTGCCTGACTGACGGCCTCTGCGTAGGGACACCCGGTGCCTGACTGACGGCCTCTGCGTAGGGACAGCCGGTGCCTGACTGACGGCCTCTGCGTAGGGACAGCCGGTGCCTGACTGACGGCCTCTGCGTAGGGACAGCCGGTGCCTGACTGACGGCCTCTGCGTAGGGACAGCCGGTGCCTGACTGACGGCCTCTGCGTAGGGACAGCCGGTGCCTGACTGACGGCCTCTGCGTAGGGACAGCCGGTGCCTGACTGACGGCCTCTGCGTAGGGACAGCCGGTGCCTGACTGACGGCCTCTGCGTAGGGACAGCCGGTGCCTGACTGACGGCCTCTGCGTAGGGACAGCCGGTGCCTGACTGACGGCCTCTGCGTAGGGACAGCCGGTGCCTGACTGACGGCCTCTGCGTAGGGACAGCCGGTGCCTGACTGACGGCCTCTGCGTAGGGACAGCCGGTGCCTGACTGACGGCCTCTGCGTAGGGACAGCCGGTGCCTGACTGACGGCCTCTGCGTAGGGACAGCCGGTGCCTGACTGACGGCCTCTGCGTAGGGACAGCCGGTGCCTGACTGACGGCCTCTGCGTAGGGACAGCCGGTGCCTGACTGACGGCCTCTGCGTAGGGACAGCCGGTGCCTGACTGACAGCCTCTGCGTAGGGACAGCCGGTGCCTGACTGACAGCCTCTGCGTAGGGACACCCAGCGCCTGACAGCCTCTGTATAAAGATACCCGGTGCCTGACTGACAGCCTCTGCGTAGAGACACCCGGTGCCTGACTGACAGCCTCTGGGTTGTGACACCCGGTGACTGACTGACAACCTCTGTGTAGTGACACCCGCTGCCTGACTGACAGCCTCTTTATACTGACACCCGGTGCCTGACTGACGGCCTCTGCGTAGGGACACCCGGTGCCTGACTGACCCTGACTGACGGCCTCTGCGTAGGGACACCCGGTGCCTGACTGACGGCCTCTGCGTAGGGACACCCGGTGCCTGACTGACGGCCTCTGCGTAGGGACACCCGGTGCCTGACTGACGGCCTCTGCGTAGGGACACCCGGTGCCTGACTGACGGCCTCTGCGTAGGGACACCCGGTGCCTGACTGACGGCCTCTGCGTAGGGACACCCGGTGCCTGACTGACGGCCTCTGCGTAGGGACACCCGGTGCCTGACTGACGGCCTCTGCGTAGGGACACCCGGTGCCTGACTGACGGCCTCTGCGTAGGGACACCCGGTGCCTGACTGACGGCCTCTGCGTAGGGACACCCGGTGCCTGACTGACGGCCTCTGCGTAGGGACACCCGGTGCCTGACTGACGGCCTCTGCGTAGGGACACTCGGTGCCTGACTGACGGCCTCTGCGTAGGGACACTCGGTGCCTGACTGACGGCCTCTGCGTAGGGACACTCGGTGCCTGACTGACGGCCTCTGCGTAGGGACACCCGGTGCCTGACTGACGGCCTCTGTATAAAGATACCCGGTGCCTGACTGACGGCCTCTGCGTAGCGACACCCGGCGCCTGACTGCGTAGGGACACCCGGCGCCTGACTGACGGCCTCTGCGTAGGGACACCCGGCGCCTGACTGACGGCCTCTGCGTAGGGACACCCGGCGCCTGACTGACGGCCTCTGCGTAGGGACACCCGGCGCCTGACTGACGGCCTCTGCGTAGGGACACCCGGCGCCTGACTGACGGCCTCTGCGTAGGGACACCCGGCGCCTGACTGACGGCCTCTGCGTAGGGACACCCGGCGCCTGACTGACGGCCTCTGCGTAGGGACACCCGGCGCCTGACTGACGGCCTCTGCGTAGGGACACCCGGCGCCTGACTGACGGCCTCTGCGTAGGGACACCCGGCGCCTGACTGACGGCCTCTGCGTAGGGACACCCGGCGCCTGACTGACGGCCTCTGCGTAGGGACACCCGGCGCCTGACTGACGGCCTCTGCGTAGGGACACCCGGCGCCTGACTGACGGCCTCTGCGTAGGGACACCCGGCGCCTGACTGACGGCCTCTGCGTAGGGACACCCGGCGCCTGACTGACGGCCTCTGCGTAGGGACACCCGGCGCCTGACTGACGGCCTCTGCGTAGGGACACCCGGCGCCTGACTGACGGCCTCTGCGTAGGGACACCCGGCGCCTGACTGACGGCCTCTGCGTAGGGACACCCGGCGCCTGACTGACGGCCTCTGCGTAGGGACACCCGGCGCCTGACTGACGGCCTCTGCGTAGGGACACCCGGCGCCTGACTGACGGCCTCTGCGTAGGGACACCCGGCGCCTGACTGACGGCCTCTGCGTAGGGACACCCGGCGCCTGACTGACGGCCTCTGCGTAGGGACACCCGGCGCCTGACTGACGGCCTCTGCGTAGGGACACCCGGCGCCTGACTGACGGCCTCTGCGTAGGGACACCCGGCGCCTGACTGACGGCCTCTGCGTAGGGACACCCGGCGCCTGACTGACGGCCTCTGCGTAGGGACACCCGGCGCCTGACTGACGGCCTCTGCGTAGGGACACCCGGCGCCTGACTGACGGCCTCTGCGTAGGGACACCCGGCGCCTGACTGACGGCCTCTGCGTAGGGACACCCGGCGCCTGACTGACGGCCTCTGCGTAGGGACACCCGGCGCCTGACTGACGGCCTCTGCGTAGGGACACCCGGCGCCTGACTGACGGCCTCTGCGTAGGGACACCCGGCGCCTGACTGACGGCCTCTGCGTAGGGACACCCGGCGCCTGACTGACGGCCTCTGCGTAGGGACACCCGGCGCCTGACTGACGGCCTCTGCGTAGGGACACCCGGCGCCTGACTGACGGCCTCTGCGTAGGGACACCCGGCGCCTGACTGACGGCCTCTGCGTAGGGACACCCGGCGCCTGACTGACGGCCTCTGCGTAGGGACACCCGGCGCCTGACTGACGGCCTCTGCGTAGGGACACCCGGCGCCTGACTGACGGCCTCTGTTTAGTGACACTTGGCGGTGTCGGTGACACTGCTAATGATCACTCTTTCCCCCATCCTCCTCACATATAGACCAGTTATACTGCAATCTGCAGGGAACTTTCTGTAAATTCATGCTCTGGGCGATCTGTAGATGAGTGACTACTACCCAAGGGACAGCTCACTCGTATCGTTCCGTCTCACCCTGCTGCTGTGCATTGAATACCTGCCATTGTTCTCTGTTATCAGCTGTTTCAGTCTGAATGTGCTGGGGACAATGACAAGAATCTCCATGATGCCTTCAATCTGGTCGACTTTAGTTTCCAGACCTAATAATGGAGCTGTATTTGGTCTGGAATGGTCGGGAGGCAATGCTGGGCGCTGTAGTTCATTTTACATGGTGTGTTCATCAGAAAGTAAGCTGAATGATTGTGGCCATAAGTTAGGAATCTGAGCTGTGACATAATTCTGCGCCAGGTGTAGTTGGATATCACAGCAGTGTGCTCAGTGACCCATTACCGGGCAGCAGAAGTAGAAATGTGTCCATCCGTTCAGTCTTCTATGACTTTCTCATATACTTTGTTTCCGTTTCTCGGAATTTTTAACACTTCATCTTGCTGTCAGTGAACTGAAACATTTCTGTTTGTTTTCACTATCAGCCATGTCCCAGTCCTGTCCGTGCAACTGAGGGTTCATCACATGGCATTGTACCAATCTGCAGGACCACGCCAGCTTCTGCATGTTTCCATTCACTGACAGCTAGCAGAGATAATAGTGAAGAATGAAGGCGCAAATCATGTGCTGTGTGCTGGACCTATGAGGACCCCTGTCCGTGCCCGGAACCGCAGCTCAGACCAGTGCTGTCATTAAGAGAATGGGACTGAGCTGCAGTGCCAGGAACCGCCACTAATAACTGTGGCACTGTGCTTGGCAAGCAACAGGGTGGAGGGGAGTCAGAACCCTTCTATATAGAAAGGATGAAGTGGAGAGAGGGCACAAACAGCGCCCTCTCTGTACATAAAGGATAGGCATGGTAGTGCCACCAGAGAAACTGGCGAGTGATCAGATTCAGCGCCCCCTCTGTACAGAAGAGATATGAGTGGTACTGCTACACCAGGTAAGCCGTGGAGAGTGATCAGATACAGCGCCCCCGCCATACATAAAGGATAGGGGTTGGTAGTGCCACCAGGGCAGCAGTGTAGAGTGATCAGATACAGCTGCCCCGCCATACGTAAGGGATAGGAATGGTAGTGCCACCAGTGAAACTGGGGATAGTGGTCAGATACAGCTTCCCCGCCATACGTAAGGGATAGGAATGGTACTGCCACCAGTGAAACTGGGGATAGTGGTCAGATACAGCACCCCCTCCATACGTAAGGGATAGGAATGGTACTGCCACCAGTGAAACTGGGGAGAGTGATCAGATACAGCGCCCCCGCCATACATAAGGGATAGGAGTGGTACTGCCACCAGGGAAGCTGTGGAGAGTGATCAGATACAGCGCCCCCCCCCATACATAAGGGATAGGAGTGGTACTGCCACCAGGGAAGCTGTGGAGAGTGATCAGATACAGCGCCCCCCCCCATACATAAGGGATAGGAGTGGTACTGCTACACCAGGGAAGCTGTGGAGAGTGATCAGATACAGCGCCCCCGCCATACATAAGGGATAGGAGTGGTACTGCCACCAGGGAAGCTGTGGAGAGTGATCAGATACAGCGCCCCCTCCATACATAAGGGATAGGAGTGGTACTGCTACACCAGGGAAGCTGTGGAGAGTGATCAGATACAGCGCCCCCCCCCATACATAAGGGATAGGAGTGGTACTGCCACCAGGGAAGCTGTGGAGAGTGATCAGATACAGCGCCCCCCCCCCATACATAAGGGATAGGAGTGGTACTGCTACACCAGGGAAGCTGTGGAGAGTGATCAGATACAGCGCCCCCGCCATACATAAGGGATAGGAGTGGTACTGCCACCAGGGAAGCTGTGGAGAGTGATCAGATACAGCGCCCCCTCCATACATAAGGGATAGGAGTGGTACTGCTACACCAGGGAAGCTGTGGAGAGTGATCAGATACAGCGCCCCCGCCATACATAAGGGATAGGAGTGGTACTGCCACCAGGGAAGCTGTGGAGAGTGATCAGATACAGCGCCCCCTCCATACATAAGGGATAGGGGTGGTACTGCCACCAGAGAAACTGGGGATAGTGGTCAGATACAGCGCCCCCTCCATACGTAAGGGATAGGAGTGGTACTGCCTCCAGGGAAGCTGTGGAGAGTGATCAGATACAGCGCCCCCTCCATACATAAGGGATAGGAGTGGTACTGCCACCAGGGAAGCTGTGGGGAGTGATCAGATACAGTGCCCCCGCCATACATAAAGGATAAGGCTGACACCTGAGAAGCTGTTGATTATGGACACTTAGAGCGCCCCCTACATGGATAGTGGCTAGGAGTGGTACTGCAGCTTTGGCAGCGATCTTTCCTCTGTGTCCCCGGACGGTGATGTGATTAATAAGTATGGTGGCCCTGTCACGGTCCGGTCGTCTCATCAGCAGCCTGTATTGTCAGCGACTCCCCATGAGCTCAGAGCGGTGTCTGACAATGGCGACCATTCAGCGCTGCCCGCACAGCAAGACAAGCGAGGGTTAATGACTCGGTGATTGTCGGAGGTTTATACTGATAAGTACTCTAATCGTCCCATCCCCAGCCCCCACACCGCTATGGGACCCTCATGAAGTATCATTTCTTCAGTCGATCAGTACAGATGGAGTCGTCACTAATAAATCCCCCCCCCGATCGTGCGAAATGACGACTCCCATCGTAAAGAAAAATCCCGTAGGTCAGGCGTAATGACCCCTGAGTATGAACGGCCCCCTTGATTGGCTGGGCAGGCATATCGTCACAGTGATGCACGTTACCTGCACTGATACATTGTAGCAGATTCTCAGCTCAGAAGAAGAGGACGGTTGTGTAGACTGGATACAGTTGTGACAAGTTGTTGGGTTTTCAGCCTCAGGATAGCAAGAAGAAAGTTTTCCATTTACTGAAAACAAGCAGTGATCTTGAAACTCGAAATATGCTGTAAAGTTGCAGAACGGTTTAACCCCTCGTGTGTTACACAACGTAACGGACATGGTGCCAGGAGGCCAGCGGGCAGGTCATGTCATAGTGGAGCATCCACCATGCTGCCTGCCCCCTTGTCTAAGTGTCACTGAACATGAACACTGCCCTCCTTCCACCCCCCTGGACGTGGCTGATTCTTGTGTATTGTGGCAGCGGACCCCCACGGGGGCTTCACTAGGCAAGAATTGGTACAGGAGATACAAGACCAGATCACTGTAGTATCGCTGCCCAATGCATGGCCGCCACCTCTGCCGCTGGGCACCTCTGGTTGCGGGAGGCTGGTAGAGCAGAGTCCCCCAATGATCCTGTGATCAGGGTCCATTGTGGGATTTGCCATCTGTGTTGTAATACTAGTGCCCCCTACAGGCACTGTACTCGGAGTACTACCATACGCAAGAGTCATTAAAGGGGGTTTCCTATAGTAGAACGTTGTCCCATGTCCAGACCCCCAGCTACACCGAGAATAGAGCGCAGTCCCATAGACAATGAATGGGGTGGAGAGAGAACAAGCACACCCCTCGTTCCATCCAAGATGGCCTTTTTAAAGGGGTCTTGTGGGACTTGCCCTTAATAAACTCGCTCTAATAGAGACTACTTTTACCACTGGACTTTAGGGAAACTCTGGGGAGAGGAACAAAGTGACCTGATTACTATGCCCCACCCCAATGTAAAATCAATACAGATAACGCGCAAAAACCAGACCCACCACTGATTCATTGTGACCCCCCCCCCCAACCCTGGGTACACATCCCTCCCCCATTCTCCCATCACTCTTACTGACATATTTGTCGCGTACAAACATATGGGAAGGTTGCGGTGTATGGCGGGTTTCAGATGCCGGCGAGATCCTCAGTTTGTTTTGGAGGTTTTTTGCGGTTGGTGCATAATCCAATTCTGGACTTAGAGGGAAACTCCTGTGCAGTCTGGGCGTCTCAATGTCATTACTTATTGGGGAATCCCTGCAATCATTTCTGAGCTTCTCTAATTTTTAAGCAGTTTATTATTTTTTTTTTTTTCTAGCTGTCAGCCCAAAAATTACGGTTAATGGGTTGTGTTCACAGAAGGGTCCTCTGACCCTGATTCCTGTGATATTACACGCAGTCACTTTGCTCGCAACTCTCCTGGCATTGAGCTCATAGGACAGTTGAGGACTAAGAATAATCCGGGTGTTCCTGGTAGAGGTTGGCAGAGTGTAGACGTCCCTCAGGGCCCGATATTCCCCAATGCCATGCTACTTTATTTTCCAGGAGGAGAGGGGCTGTGCCTGTCTGCGGAGCCGGGGTGACTGTGACTCAGTCTGTCCTATAGCTTTTGTAAATGGTGGACGGTGTCTCTCTTCTGCATCCTCCCCAGGCAGCACAGGGGGCTCCATTCTGGGTGAACATTTGCATGATGGGAATTTCTGGGGTCTTGGTATAAAATTTGTAATAACCCCCGTGTGTCAGGGACTGGTGTCCTCTGATACAGATATCTTTGTGGTGTGATGGCTCCTTGCGACCCCCGTTATATTCGGTAGTCGTCCTCCCCCCCCCCCACTCTCTACATGACATAAAAGAAGAAATTCTGGGAATTGGTGAGATGCGTCCAGATCTGATGGAGGAGCTCGGAGGGGTGCGATCCGCTCAGCTGCAAACCCAAAACACATGTGTAATGGGAGCGAGCTGGGATCCAGGTTATCCTCATTCTCCACGCTCTACTGTTCTGTGTTATCAGCCACATCTGTCAGTAGCTGCAGAAAACAGGAAGCCAGCGGTCCACCAAGGAATAGCGTCCTCCAGAATCACAGCTGGTATCCACGTATCACGCAGGATGGGATTAGATACATGGCTCAGCAGTCAGTATCACGCAGGATAGGATTGGATACACGGCTCAGCAGTCAGTATCACACAGGATAGGATTGGATACACGGCTCAGCAGACAGTATCACGCAGGATAGGATTGGATACACGGCTCAGCAGTCAGTATCACACAGGATAGGATTGGATACACGGCTCAGCAGTCAGTATCACACAGGATAGGATTAGATACACGGCTCAGCAGACAGTATCACGCAGGATAGGATTAGATACACGGCTCAGCAGACAGTATCACGCAGGATAGGATTAGATACACGGCTCAGCAGACAGTATCACGCAGGATAGGATTAGATACACGGCTCAGCAGTCAGTATCACGCAGGATAGGATTGGATACATGGCTCAGCAGTCAGTATCACACAGGATAGGATTGGATACACGGCTCAGCAGTCAGTATCACACAGGATAGGATTAGATACACGGCTCAGCAGTCAGTATCACACAGGATAGGATTAGATACACGGCGCAGCAGTCAGTATCACACAGGATAGGATTAGATACACGGCTCAGCAGTCAGTATCACACAGGATAGGATTAGATACACGGCTCAGCAGTCAGTATCACACAGGATAGGATTAGATACACGGCTCAGCAGTCAGTATCACGCAGGATAGGATTAGATACACGGCTCAGCAGACAGTATCACGCAGGATAGGATTAGATACACGGCTCAGCAGTCAGTATCACGCAGGATAGGATTGGATACATGGCTCAGCAGTCAGTATCACACAGGATAGGATTGGATACACGGCTCAGCAGTCAGTATCACACAGGATAGGATTAGATACACGGCTCAGCAGTCAGTATCACACAGGATAGGATTAGATACACGGCTCAGCAGTCAGTATCACACAGGATAGGATTAGATACACGGCTCAGCAGTCAGTATCACACAGGATAGGATTAGATACACGGCTCAGCAGTCAGTATCACACAGGATAGGATTAGATACACGGCTCAGCAGGCAGTATCACACAGGATAGGATTAGATACACGGCTCAGCAGGCAGTATCACACAGGAGAGTATTAGATACACGGCTCAGCAGGCAGTATCACACAGGATAGGATTAGATACACGGCTCAGCAGTCAGTATCGCACAGGATAGGATTAGATACACTGCTCAGCAAACAGTATCGCACAGAATAGGATTAGATACATGGCTCAGCAGTCAGTATCGCACAGGATAAGATTAGATGCACGGCTCAGACAGTATGACAGATGTTAGAATTAGGTACGGCAGACAGTGTCACACATGCTGGGCTTAGATACCCGGCTCGGCAGCTCTCTGTCCCTGGGCAGTGTATTACAGGTGGTGTACGATGACTCCACTCATAAAGCCTATTAGCTGATTACACCCATAATTGTGGCTCCACCCGTGAATCAGCCGTCCGTCATCGTAAGTTGTAAGGTGGAGCGAGCATCCACATGAAAGGGTCCGGACGAGTCAGAGGAGCCGCGGATTACAACCTCAAAGATCCTGACTACATCCACCATAACTACTGCCTTCTAATAATGCTGCCAGCGCTCGGTCTGAATGACCTGGAGAGTTGGGAGCGCTGGGCGACCAGTATTTGGGGGTTCGTAACGTCAGCCATATTGTGAATAGTAGTGATTACTTCATGATATCCGCCCAATTTCGGAATAACGGCTGACCATGAAAGCATGTTGGGAACACAGTCCCATGGTGATGGTGAGCGGCCAGTCTGGTGTAGAGCCTGGTCATCCTGCTGTGGCGTCATCTATTGTTCCCTGTTATCAGCCTCTCTCTTATGTATCACTTTACATTGTATTTTAGAGGACACTAATCTTTTGTGATTCTCTGCATTTGTCTTCTGTTATCAGACACTCAGGACATGTGACAATCAGAGATGGGGCATTGTATCTGAGAAGAAGATAATCTTTTTGTCATAAACTACAACTGTTCTTTATCAGCCGCTGTCTGGATGAAGCTTTTTGAGATGTTCAAGAAATTGGAGAGTTTCTGATGCTCAGGAGAAGAAATTAAGACGAGGCCCCTGCTGTGCCCCCCGCCGCCATAAGGGGGAATATAACCATGGATTAGAAATATGGCGGCTGTCAATATCAGGGTGGAGGCCCGGCGCCGTCTTGGGCCGGGAGGCGGGGGAGGCGGCCCGGCGCCGTCTTGGGCCGGGAGGCGGGGGAGGCGGCCCGGCGCCGTCTTGGGCCGGGAGGCGGGGGAGGCGGCCCGGCGCCGTCTTGGGCCGGGAGGCGGGGGAGGCGGCCCGGCGCCGTCTTGGGCCGGGAGGCGGGGGAGGCGGCCCGGCGCCGTCTTGGGCCGGGAGGCGGGGGAGGCGGCCCGGCGCCGTCTTGGGCCGGGAGGCGGCGGAGGAGGCCCGGCGCCGTCTTGGGCCGGGAGGCGGCGGAGGAGGCCCGGCGCCGTCTTGGGCCGGGAGGCGGCGGAGGAGGCGGCGGAGGAGGCCCAGCGCCGTCTTGGGCCGGGAGGCGGCGGAGGAGGCCCGGCGGCGGAGGAGGCGGCGGAGGAGGCCCGGCGCCGTCTTGGGCTGGGAGGTGGCGGAGGAGGCCCGGGAGGCGGAGGAGGCCCGGCGCCGTCTTGGACTGAACAGCCAAAATTATGGCAAACCTACTTGTCGACGGTTTTCACTTTGCCTCATTTTTTTTTGAACAGGGAACTTGAATGGGTGATGTGTAAATTCCTCAGGTCTTTGCTCATTGTAGAGACCGTGGTCACCAGGGATGACATGACTGTGACACTGGACAAGGTCAGACGCTCCTATTTTAGGACGCCACCAGTCACCTCTATGTGCAACTTCAATGACTTTCCTGACTCCGCTCCTTATAAACCTTTAATGAGTATTTACCCCGGGACTGTGACTATTACAGCTCGATCTTCTCGACTGATGTCAGAGATGTTTTTACAAAAACCTCCAGAGCTGTTGACCAAACAAGAAAGGCAGAAAATAAGAGAAGGAAACAGTCTGCGGGGCAGCGTGGAGTTTCCTGAAAAGTTCTCACACTTCTACACTGTAATTGTCTCCACTTCCCTACGGCTGCTGTACGCTCCCACCAAATATCCACAGAAACACACCAAGCTTGTCGTTCCTCTGTTACTCCTCCTGAAAATGCACTGTGCCATTATCCTGAGCAAAGGGGCGAGTCTCTGCAAAGTCTGCTTCTGTCATCTCTGATTCCCCATGTAAAGCCAGATACTTAAGCTATATATCAAATCGTTACATTGTTAGTGCTGCAACATTGTTACCCTGTGACTATAATGTTTCCAGATAACATGGCTGATACAATGATGCTGAGGCCGAAAAAAACAAAAATATACCTTTTAATTACATTTATTCGGCATAGTATTACAGGCACGCACCCTGTCTAAACACGTCCTGGTATGTATCACTTATGTATAGAGTTACCCAGTCACTGTGTTACATCTCATCCCCTGAAATACTTTATCATGATAAGGAATAGCCTAAAGCTACTCAGACCTGGGGGGGGGGGGAAGTAATTGTACAAAAATATACCCACTATAATACTGCTCCTATATACAAAAATATAACTACTATAATACTGCTCCTATATACAAGAATATAACTACTATAATACTGCCCCCTATGTACAAGAATATAACTACTATAATACTGCCCCCTATGTACAAGAATATAACTACTATAATACTGCCCCCTATGTACAAGAATATAACTACTATAATACTGCCCCCTATGTACAAGAATATAACTACTATAATACTGCCCCCTATGTACAAGAATATAACTACTATAATACTGCCCCTATGTACAAGAATATAACTACTATAATACTGCCCCTATGTACAAGAATATAACTACTGTAATACTGCACCTATGTTCAAGAATATAACTACTATAATACTGCCCCTATGTACAAGAATATAACTACTATAATACTGCCCCTATGTACAAGAATATAACTACTATAATACTGCCCCTATGTACAAGAATATAACTACTATAATACTGCTCCTATGTACAAGAATATAACTAGTATAATACTGTCTCTATGTACAAGATTATAACTACTATAATACTGCTCCTATGTACAAGAATATAACTACTATAATACTGCTCCCTATGTACAAGAATATAACTACTATAATACTGCTCCCTATGTACAAGAATATAACTACTATAATACTGCTCCCTATGTACAAGAATATAACTACTATAATACTGCTCCCTATGTACAAGAATATAACTACTATAATACTGCTCCCTATGTACAAGAATATAACTACTATAATACTGCTCCCTATGTACAAGAATATAACTACTATAATACTGCTCCCTATGTACAAGAATATAACTACTATAATACTGCCACCTCCTCTGCTGTTACAGTGTGATGGTTATAGCGGGATGTGATTTGGATGTAGGTGTCCTGTCTCCTTAGTATCATTGTGTCGGACAATCTCGGAGATGTGTGTCCGTCACCTAATGTCTGGATCGTGTATTTCTGCATTTCCTGATCTCTGGCTCTTTTCTATGGAACAGTCCCTGCTTTATACATGTGGGTGAGGAAGTGGCTGGAGGCGACTTTGCATTTAGAGAAAGGATCACGATTCATTAGGTCTCGTAACACCAGGGGATGTGAGCGTGGAGGGAAGCCAGATTTTGTTTCCCTTCATACAAGTGTTTTCATGACATATTTATTTATGAGCGGAGCATGAAGTGTTCTTTATAGGGTTCATCTCGGGGCATCATAGTAATGTGGGGTCGTAAACCGCGGGGGTCTCAGCTACTCCATGCCATGAGTAATTCCTGAATGGGGGTCTCACAGGTGAATCAGTTCTGCTTGTATTGCTTTACCAATGCAGTCTGAGACTCCTTGAAATAAGGTAATTAGTTCCCCCTGGAAATGTATGTCAAAACTGATAGTTGTGTGAGAGGATGGGGCAAGATGGCGACTTTGCGATGTAGCAGCATCTTTGTTGTGGCCCAGTTTGCCATTTAGCCCCAACCTTACCGTACCTGTTGCAGATAAGTTGGGCAGTGTTGTAATGCTTAGGAACGCAACACCCTCTGAAAGGGAATCGTAACGCCCTGCTGTCAGTATAGTCACGTCTTTCCAGGAGGAGTAGTAGAGGAATGGTGGGAATGATGTAACCTGGTCACAGGGAACAGTAGAATGGAACCCCAGCATTAGCAGCTCAGCTTCTCCATTGATTCTGGAGTCTATCATGAAGAGTGGTTATAGGGTAGATCTGGGACCCCCGCAGTGACAGGCGGGTGTTGGTAGGGGGGGGGGGGTTCACACGCTCATTTCCAGCAATCTAAGGTTTTTCTGCTGATTCTGTGAACATTGTGGTCAGGTGCCGGGTCAATACCTGCAGGAAAGAGCAGTTTAAGTGCCTGTTGTTTTGCTTATTTTGCTGCCTGGCAGATCTGGATCACTGATGAGGAGGAAAATCAGACCCTGTCCCATACATCGGGCACTCAGCGTATCGATCTAGGGGGTCTCTTTATCAGATCCCCTGCATGGATTTAGTATTAAGTAGGGAAGTCCATCATCTTTGGGGAAAAAACAAACACAGGCTAAGAATGGTGTAAAGCTACAAGCTGAGCATTACTGCCTGCGCAGTCACTGCTAGAAGTAAATGTGCAAAAAGGAGGAAAAAAAAGCACTAATCATAACGTGAAAAGATAACGGCACACATCTCGAGATTATTCGGGGACTCTGGGTGCTTGAGAAATGCAAGATTTTAGTGACGACGTGTGTTTGCACACAATGGAGCTTCATCAGGTGTTTGGATCCACTGAAGAACCGTTGTGTGCGAAATGTCCGTCATCCGTCCCTTGCGCCTGCATTCTCCTGCATCCATTTTTTTAATGATTTTCTGAAAAAAGACGTTTGTTATGGGACAGAGTGCTGCCTTTCCTCTTTGGAGCTGATCGAAGTTTTCCTACTTGCCAATATGTGTCTTTTAGAACCAGTGCCTCAAGCTTTCCTTTTTTGTTGTTGTCCCACCCCCTTGTCACTTGCTCTTTACAGACCAAACCTAAGATTGAAACAAAATGAGCGTAGACCCTGCTGTAAGGAAGTGATTAGTAACAGTACGTGTAAATAACATGGAGTACTTGGTAAACATTGCTCTTTGATCAAAAAAAGCGTAAAAGCCATCCCACCACGACAAGGTGAACCCCAATCGGGACGGTCCCATCCTCTAGTGCTCATCTCTGTCCCCAGGTCATCAGCGCAGTGTCAAGGAGGGTAGCTGATTTTCAATTGCTAAGCCAGGTCCTTTCTCTTCCTCAGCAGATGCGTTGACAGAAGGAGGCTGGCTTATCAGCTGAGATGAGCGATGGCCCATTCTCTGTCACAATAGATGCAAACATAGAAGGGGGCTGGATAGTTACTGAAGCAATCAGCCAGCCCCCTTCACACTACCAGATCTCGATCGGGGCGGTAGACTCAATACAAAAAAGGTATAGTAAGTCATCCATCATCTCAGCAATCTGGATGTGATGTCACATGGCGTGGAAATTGGAAACTTTCTAGTGACTCCTCCCAATTGTCCATCAAGTCACTCACACCTCAGACGTACAGTATCGTAAAAATTTACCCCATGGAGAAAAAGTGGAAAAACAAATTGTTGACGTGCCCTCGTTCAGGGACACCGGGTCGGGTCTTGGCCTCTTCTGCTTTCTCCGTCTTCCTCAGATTAATAGTCCAGGACAATCTTAATTCTGCATCTTGGATTGCTAATGGGACGCGACGGCGGATGATGGAGAGCGGCAGCTAATTAAACCCGTCCTCAGGGCCTCGCCGCCTGCGCGTCCCGATGAACAAATGTCAGTGTGCCCGCAGCCCACCGCACAGCGAACATTTCTCGACTTCAGAAACCCCCCAGCGAGTGTTCTATTCCCACAGAATGCCTTAAAGGGATTGTCCAGTCAGGCAAAATTACTCTAAAAAACTGTTCAAGATGGTCGAACGTAACAGAATGGCTATAACTCGCCTTTATCTATCCTGCGGTGCCCCGTCCCTAACGCTCCCTGGGTCCTTTGCTGTTTTTCGCTTCCATCTCCAGTGATGATGTCCCCAATCCCGGACATGTGACCGCTGCAGCCAGTCATTGGTATTTTTAAACGAAAAGTTCTAACATTTTCTAATGTTGTTTTGTGTTTCAATTCATCACCGTTTTTCAAGATGTCTGCTGGTTTCCATTCAGAGGCGGCAATGCTGAACATATCTGGTCCTGCTCTCCACGGTTAGAATGTATCCGGCGTAGACCATGCTCCGTGAGCTAAATTTCAATATAAATATAATATATATATATATATATATATATATATATATATATATACATACACACACACGTAAAATTTGTAAAGCTTGAACCCCTCCTCTGAGTGAGTGATCCTGATTGTTTGATGTGCACATAGAAAGATGAGACTAGTTGTGGGCATGTGTCCAGATCCCCTGTAGATCACCGCCCGGTGTGATCACTCTCCCTTGTGGGAGGTCCGCCCTGGCTTGTTGTGTCTGAAGACTGGACTTTGATCTCCTCCTCCTTGTGCCTTTTCTACAATATTCAGGACAGGTTTGTGTACCTCGCTGCATACAGTCGGATGCTATCCAGGACACCGGACATCCTGTGGGCCGGAAGACCTTTCTCTGATCTCATGTCTTGTGTTGTCCTCCATCCCTCTACAACTTGCTCTATAACTCCTCTTCACTGTGCTGGTGTGAAGTGGCTGACCGGAGCTCGGCACATTAGTTATTGTTGGGGTCCCCACAGATTGGACACCTACTGACCAAACATTTATCTATGGATAGTTGACAAGTGGCAGTACTCCCACCTCAGAGCTCTATGACCTATGCAAAGCATATCATTTGAATGGAGCAGTGGCCATGCCTGTGTACCTTTCTCCTGGCATCTGTCTCGTGATCAGAGTTAATGAAGCTGTGTAGCTTTCTCGTGGTCAGTGTGAATGGAGTTGTGGCAATGTCTTTGTAGCTTTCTCCTTGCATCTATCTCATCATTGTGTCTGGAGCGGTGGCTATGCCTGTGTATCTTTCTCTTGGCGCCTGTCTCGTGGTCAGTGGGTATGGAGCAGTGGCCATGCCTGTGTAGCTTTCTCCCGGCACCTGTCTCGTGGTCAGTGTGAACAGAGCGGTGGCCATGCCTGTGTAGCTTTCTTCCGGTGCCTGTCTCCTGGTCAGTGTGTATGGAGCGGTGGCCATGCCTGTGTAGCTTTCTCCTGGTACCTGTCTCGTGGTCAGTGTGAACAGAGCGATGGCCATGCCTGTGTAGCTTTCTCCTGGTACCTGTCTCCTGGTCAGTGTGTACGGAGCGGTGGCCATGCCTGTGTAGCTTTCTCCTGGTGCCTGTCTCCTGGTCAGTGTGTATGGAGCGGTGGCCATGCCTGTGTAGCTTTCTCCTGGTGCCTGTCTCCTGGTCAGTGTGTACGGAGCGGTGGCCATGCCTGTGTAGCTTTCTCCTGGTGCCTGTCTCCTGGTCAGTGTGTACGGAGCGGTGGCCATGCCTGTGTAGCTTTCTCCTGGTACCTGTCTCCTGGTCAGTGTGTACGGAGCGGTGGCCATACCTGTGTAGCTTTCTCCTGGTGCCTGTCTCCTGGTCAGTGTGTACAGAGCGGTGGCCATGCCTGTGTAGCTTTCTCCTGGTGCCTGTCTCCTGGTCAGTGTGTATGGAGTGGTGGCCATGCCTGTGTAGCTTTCTCCTGGTGCCTGTCTCCTGGTCAGTGTGTATGGAGCGGTGGCCATGCCTGTGTAGCTTTCTCCTGGTGCCTGTCTCCTGGTCAGTGTGTACGGAGCGGTGGCCATGCCTGTGTAGCTTTCGCCAACTTCCATAGAAGTAAACAGAGAGCTTTGCATGTGTGGTCCTCTCGATTTGCCGTGGCTTTGCTCTCGAGATGCCATACCTGTAGCCATGTCCAGTACGGTAATGTCTCTTTAACACCTGGAATACCCCTTTAATAGAAAGTATTTAAAATATTTGTCTCTATTTATTGCTCTATTAAAGGGAATTTTAAAATTTTTGTGACATTTTGAAACATGTTCTTTTAGTCTTACAAATCAATTCTGAGCTGCAGATTTGTCAGGATGCGATTGCTGCGGATACAGAGTAGCGGATACAGAGTAGCGGATACTGTACTCGTCGTATATACAGTTGTCGGGCAGCACATTCCCTAGCAATTAAACTCTGTGTTTTGCAAAAATACATTTTGCCTGGGAAGTTCTGCAAATAGAAATAATCTACGTGGTATTGGCGCACTCAGGAAGGAAAGGACGGGGGTCTTAGAGAGCTCGGCATAAGTCTGTGCTTTGTCCGCCGTCACCTGGGAAGTGCTCTGCGGACATGATGGCGACTTGTCAATGGTGGACCGGTCACTTGTGCGTATCACCATCCAGTATTACGGCCTCTTATCCCATATAATGAGCTCTCTGGGGGCACCTGATACCAGGGACGTCGCTGCTCGGGCAAGAGACGTCTGACCCCAAAATGTCAGGTCGATTCGGGCTGAGGACTCGCTCACCATCCAGACACACTGGCTAAGGATTGCCAAAGAAGCGGATACAAATACCACAATATGCACATTACAGCCAAATCTTACATGGACTGATACATTGTGACAAGGCCATCAGCTGTGTGAGCCGGACTAGGTTAGGGTGCGTTGTGCTGAGCTGAAGCTCGTTGTAGCTGTCCGACATCTGTCGTTCTGCGGCGCCCCTGTGTTACTCTTGTGTGCTGTTATAATACCGCCGGTAGTTGTGTGTACCCTGCTCTAACGCGGCTGGATTTTTTTTTTTTTTTGCAGAATTTGACCTTCACACAAAATGTGTCGTCGATGTGGAGAAAGATCAAGTCGTCCTTTACCCTTCCAATGCCAACTTATCCAAAGGGGATGCCAGGTAGGTGACCTTCTCCTGGAGCCCTCCAGCATTCACAAACTTTCTGTAGACGACAAGCCCAATTCATTATTTGCAGTTTATTATTTTTTTCTCTCCTGCCAAAATCCTCAAAATGGGGCACACGATTCCTGAATTCTGTGGCAATGGTATCATGCTCTTAATTTCAGTATTTTAACCTGTTTTGCAACATTTTTAGCGCAAAAGTAATTTTCTGCTAAAATGTATCAGAAATTGCAGCAAAATTTCAGTTGGCGAAGACCGTGGTACATCTGAGTTGTCTCATTTCTCATTTTTTTTACAAAAATTCTGAAATGGTGATTAACCCCCCAAAAAAGTAAAACCCATAGAAAGTTACTTTTAAAATAAAGGCACAAATAAAAAGATGAAAATGATGCAAAATAAACGTAAAAGTCGCTATAAACCGAGCACAAATGCAGTAATGTATCTGGCTGTTTGTTTTGGTTTCTGAGCATTTTCAGGATCTCCGCTTGCTGTCATTGCCGTCCTTCTTCAGCTGAAGTTTTGTTACAATGCTCCAGTATGGACGGCGATCTAGAAGATGAACTTGGCAGCTGCACAATCTCTTGTCCTGAATGTTTGCTTGCTAAAACATATAACAAAGCCTTCAGCTGTGTGAACAAACTCGTGACTTATAGTCCTAGGTAGTCTGAAGCCAATTTCAACATGGGAGCAACAAACGCTCTCTCCCTATGGCAGATATTGAGGCAGAGAAGGATCAGGCATGTCGGGATTTCAGTAGGCTTCATCTTGTATCATTCCCACCACCAGAGGCATCTAGGAGAAGCTTGTCTCACATTGGAAACATGTATCATAGTGGGTGTGGAGGAAGGAGAGCTCTCGGCAATTATCTTGGGTGGATTGGGAACTTAAAGGGGTTATCCCACCAGCCTCATTTATACTGTGTATACTTGATCTATAGGGGGTTTGACCCCTGGGACGCCGTCGATCATAAGAACAGGTTCTTGCGCCCCTCAAGTAAATGGAGCGGTAGTGCACGTGTCCTCAGCTCTGTTCACGTTGTTCATCTTGACGCAGGATTCAGCTATATGACCCCCACCGATCGTTCAGTTCTAACTTTATCGATTGGCAATGTGGTTTTCCTGGGATAGATAACCCCTTTAAGGAAGAACAACTAAACTATAGGCGCTAAGCAAATCATTACCATCTCTGTCTGACACCGTGCGATTGGCACTAAGTGATCCAAAGGAGCATCTCTGAATCCCCCCTCAACCATGACTAGATATAGTAGTGCTGAGTCTGTTATTTTATACTCCACTTTAAAATGTTTGTAGACCACACGTGCGGTCTGGTATGTGGGCACGGCCGGGGCGGAACATGGGCAGATTCTTCCAAGGTTCGCGTGCTTTTTCGCCGGCGTATTTAGTTGTGACTAATGGTGATTATTCACTGCTGGAGAATGCTAGATTAGGTGACAAAATCCTTTCACTTCTAAGCGGGCATCCATGTACATTTTTTCATTAGAAAAACATTAGGAAGCCTCGGTCTGTCTGAAGAAGACTGCAGCCGAAAAGCATTAGGAAGCCTCTGTCTGACCAGTGAGGGCTGCAGCCGAAAAGCATTAGGAAGCCTCTGTCTGACCAGAGAGGGATGTAGCCGAAAAGCATTAGGAAGCCTCTGTCTGACCAGTGAGGGCTGCAGCCGAAAAGCATTAGGAAGCCTCTGTCTGACCAGAGAGGGATGTAGCCGAAAAGCATTAGGAAGCCTCTGTCTGACCAGTGAGGGCTGCAGCCGAAAAGCATTAGGAAGCCTCTGTCTAACCAGAGAGGGATGTAGCCGAAAAGCATTAGGAAGCCTCTGTCTGACCAGAGAGGGCTGCAGCCGAAAAGCATTAGGAAGCCTCAGACTGCCTAGAGAGGGCTGCAGCCGAAAAGCATTAGGAAGCCTCAGTATGCCTGGAGAGGGGTGCAGCCGAAAAACATTAGGAAGCCTCAGACTGCCTGGAGAGGGCTGCAGCCGAAAAACATTATGATGCCTCTGTCTGACCAGAGAGGGCTACAGCCGAAAAACATTAGGAAGCCTCAGACTGCCTGGAGAGGGCTGCAGCCGAAAAACATTAGGATGCCTCTGTCTGTCCGGAGAGGGATGTAGCCGAAAAGCATTAGGAAGCCTCAGTCTGCCTGGTGAGGGGTGCAGCCGAAAAATATTAGGATGCCTCTTGTCTGTCCGGAGAGGGCTGCAGCCGAAAAACATTAGGATGCCTCTGTCGGTCCGGGGAGGGATGTAGCCAAAAAGCATTAGGAAGCCTCAGTCTGCCTGGAGAGGGCTGCAGCCGAAAAACATTAGGATGCCTCTTGTCTGTCCGGAGAGGGATGTAGCCGAAAAGCATTAGGAAGCCTCAGTCTGCCTGGTGAGGGGTGCAGCTGAAAAATATTAGGAAGCCTCAGACTGCCTGGAGAGGGCTGCAGCTGAAAAACATTAGGAAGCCTGGCTGCCCGGAGAGGGCTGGAGCTGTCCTAACTAAATAGCTACTATTGTTATAGTCAAAAGTAAGTGCCCCCTTTTATTATTAGGGGGATAAAATTGATGTATTTTCCAAAGTCCGTGCCGTCTCCTTCAGCTTGCGCTGAGATGATCGGTCTGACATGGCGACGACATACCGTATATACGTGGCTCTGTAATTTGGTGCTCGCGGTACGGAGGCATCCGCCGTACATAAGGTAATTATAATATAGGCAGATGGAGCGTGCGGCCCGATGTGCTCACACGCTGGCTGCCAGGCATTAGGCTGGCAAGGAACTTGACCTAGTTTAAGGTGGCAGCTGCCCTCCTTTTGTCTGATTAATTGGGGGGTGATAGAATCTGTTGCTGCTCTACTGTGGATTCGTTTGTCTTCCCGGGGGCATGGAGAATGCCCAGAAAGCATACTGCAGTGATACGACTGCAAAACCAGAGGGTTAAAGGCTGCTCCCCCTGATCAGAGCGGACCCCCAATGAAGCCGCTGCTCTGCTTGCCTGGGCAGATTTAATTTTGGGGACCCTAAATCATTATCTAATGAAAAAATCTGCAACTTTCTGATTTACTTTGCATTTCAATTTCTTATTATTCACAAAATCTCTGCTTGCTGTGAATGGGCAGAAACATTTAGGTTCTCATCCAGCGCTCTGTGATACTTAGAGCCTTAGTTTGTTGCAATGTATCATTTTAGCTATCAGGACTGTTTATTTTCCAGAGAGTAGATAAATACGGTGGCATGTAAAAGTTTGGGCACCCCTGCTCAAAATTAATGTTATTGTGAACTGTTAAGTTGAAGATTTAAATGATCTCTAAAAGGTCATAAGTTAAAGATGACACATTTCCTTTCTATTTTATGCAAAAAAAAAATACATATACACTCACTGGCCACTTTATTAGGTACACCATGCTAGTAACGGGTTGGACCCCCTTTTGCCTTCAGAACTGCCTCAATTCTTCGTGGCAGAGATTCAACAAGGTGCTGGAAGCATTCCTCAGAGATTTTGGACCATATTGACATGATGGCATCACACAGTTGGCGCAGATTTGTCGGCTGCACATCCCTGATGCGAATCTCCCGTTCCACCACATCCCAAAGATGCTCTATTGGATTGAGATCTGGTGACTGAGGAGGCCATTTGAGTACAGTGAACTCATTGTCATGTTCAAGAAACCAATCTGAGATGATTCGAGCTTTATGACATGGCGCATTATCCTGCTGAAAGTAGCCATCAGATGCCTGTTCTTAGCTGAGAGGAGTGGTACCCAGTGTGGTCTTCTGCTGCTGTAGCCCATCTGCCTCAAAGTTCGACGCACTGTGCGTTCAGAGATGCTCTTCTGCCTACCTTGGTTGTAACGGGTGGCAATTTGAGTCACTGTTGCCTTTCTATCAGCTCGAACCAGTATGCCCATTCTCCTCTGACCTCTGGCATCAACAAGGCATTTCCGGCTACAGAACTGCCGCTCACTGGATTTTTTTTCTTTTTCGGACCATTCTCTGTAAACCCTAGAGATGGTTGTGCGTGAAAATCCCAGTAGATCAGCAGTTTCTGAAATACTCAGACCAGCCCTTCTGGCACCAACAATCATGCCACGTTCAAAGGCACTCAAATCACCTTTCTTCCCCATACTGATGCTCGGTTTGAACTGCAGGAGATTGTCTTGACCATGTCTACATGCCTAAATGCACTGAGTTGCCGCCATGTGATTGGCTGATTAGAAATTAAGTCTTAACACACAGTTGGACAGGTGTACCTAATAAAGTGGCCAGTGAGTGTATATTTTAATCTTTTACATTGTAAAAATGACTAAAAAGGAAAACGGGCTGATGCAAAAGTTTAAGCACCGTGCATGGTGGGTACCTAGTAAGCACCCCCTTTTTGAAAGTTTTACACCTTGTAAACACTTTTTGTAGCCAGACGAGAGTCTTTCAATTCTTTTTCATTTTCATTCATTCTTCCTTGGAGAATTCCTCCACTTCTGTGACATTCCTGGGCCGTCTTCCATCCTCTGCTATTTTGACGTCTACCCTTAGATTTTCAATGATGCTCAGATCAGGGGACTGTGAGGGCCATTGTAAACACTTCAGCTTGCGCCTTTTGAGCATCTATTGTGAATTGTGACGTGTGTTTAGGATCATTATCCACTTGTAGAAGCCATCATCTTTTCAAGTTCAGGTTTTTTGTTTTTTTTTTACAGACTGTATTATGTTTGTATCAACAAACTGTTGAAATTTCATTGCTTCCTCCCTCTACCTGTGAAATGTTCCCGGTGACATTGGCTGCAACACAAACCCAAAGCATGATTGATCCTACCTCTTACTTAATGGTTAACGAAATTTTCTTTTCCTGAAATTCTGTGCCCTTTTTTTTTTCACACATACCTCTGATTATTGTGGCCACAGAGTTCTATTTTACCTCATCAGTCCACATGATTTGTTTCCAAAATGTATCAGGCTTGTTTAGATGTTCTTTTGCATAGTACTGATGCTGAATTTTATGGTGAGGATGTAGGAGAGGTTTTGTTCTAATGACTCTTCACCGCCATATGGGTATGAATTTTGTTTTTTGCGATTCATGCTTATAAATACATCAGAATGTAATGTACAAATGTGAACCTATACTGAGAAAGTAACTGCACCCCCAGTTTTCATAAGTCCTACAATTGTTTCTTGGATGTTTTTAGTCTGTAGGTCCTGGCAGATGGGAAACTCACTGGATGGGAGGTGGTCAAGCACACTTAATTACATCTCATATTGTCCTCAAGAGCTGCACTCACTATTCTGCAAGTGCAGTCACTGTGTACATACTGTACTTTACATTACTGATCCTGTACTGATCCTGAGTTACATCCTGTATTATACTCCAGAGCTGCACTCACTGTTCTGCTGGTGCAGTCAATGTGTACATACATTACATTACTGATCCTGAGTTACATCCTGTATTATACTCCAGAGCTGCACTCACTATTCTGCTGGTGCAGTCACTGTGTACATACATTACATTACTGATCCTGAGTTACATCCTGTATTATACTCCAGAGCTGCACTCACTATTCTGCTGGTGCAGTCACTGTGTACATACATTACATTACTGATCCTGAGTTACATCCTGTATTATACTCCAGAGCTGCACTCACTGTTCTGCTGGTGCAGTCAATGTGTACATACATTACATTACTGATCCTGAGTTACATCCTGTATTATACTCCAGAGCTGCACTCACTATTCTGCTGGTGCAGTCGCTGTGTACATACATTACTGATCCTGAGTTACATCCTGTATTATACCCCAGAGCTGCTCTCACTGTTCTGCTGGTGCAGTCAATGTGTACATACATTACTGATCCTGAGTTACATCCTGTATTATACTCCAGAGCTGCACTCACTATTCTGCTGGTGCAGTCACTGTGTACATGCATTACATTACTGATCCTGAGTTACCTCCTGTATTATACCCCAGAGCTGCTCTCACTATTCTGCTGGTGGAGTGTCTGTAAATATATTACTTATCCTGTACATCTTCCAGAGCTGCTCTTCCTCCAGTTTGTAGTCTGCCTTTTGAAGATCAGTGGGGGATGGAGAACCTTGTGCCTCACATTACACCAGTGAATAATTGATACACTGCATTCTACTCCAACTTTTCTGAATATCCAAAGTCATGTAACTTTCTTGGCCCCTGAAGTGGGGTTTTGGGGGCTGCACCATGCTGCTACTAACCAGCTGAGCTTGGGTTTGTATAGCTTTGCATTAGTGCTGTACACACCAAATTATAGTATATTTTTGTGCAACACTATTTGCAGAGTCGTTGTAGTTTTTTCATGCGGGGTCATTAAAGCAATGAGATCATGAGTGTGCATGAAGACAATCGCCAGCAGGGAAGCAGCATAATAAATGATTAGGGATAGCCCCGTGATCCAGTGTCGGTCGCCAATGACCCGATGTCAGCCCTTACAACCGCTGCATGCAGGAGAGCAGAAGGCAGCCTCATCAAATGCAAGTGCTGCCTGGTCAGGAATTGGGCTCAGGACGTTCTGCGTTTGTAGGGACACGTCACCCTGATCACAAGCTTCTGGGCAGAGTAACATTGGTTTAGTTTCACCCTCCCCGCCTGCTCTGCACACTGTCAGGTGATCTCTCCGCAGATGACATGCCAAGCCTGACTCTTTGCATTTTTCAGCTGACTTGTGCCCCCTGGTTCCTTGCCTCCTGGTGTATTTTACCTCTCCAGCTGGGACTGTCCTCCCTGTATGCTGCAGTCCTGCACAGCTGGGCCCCAATTTCCTAAGTGCGTCCTATAATTAACCCCTCTGCCATGAGCTGGCTTCCTATATAAAGACACATTCTCTGTCATTGTATACAGTGCTGTGCAAAACTTTTAGATAGGTGTGAAAATAAAGCTGGACTTTGGTAGATCAGGGTTCTGTGGGGCCGGATCATCACCCCTAGGGCTCCTCATTCCTAATTACATTGGCTGGATGTTGAGGGACACTGTCCGGCTGCAGAGTAAATTTGGAGATGATCAGTCGCCTCCTGGTAATATTACATGATGGGTAAGTATCTGCCTGGATTTCTCAGCATTGAGGACACCATTAATCGTGACCAAATCCACAATACCTGTTTGCTGAAATGCCCCCACAAACTTGAAGGACCCTCCACCGTGCTTCACTGCTCCTGCAGACCCTCATGATTTTGGCACTCTCCGGCATCCAGGGAAGAAACTGTCTTCATTGACACCCAAATATTTCCCATGTTGACTCCTAAGTCCTGAGCATCTGCTGACATTTTTGTGCACCCCAGTTCTTATGGTTTTGTATATAGTTGGGTGGCGTGTCCCTTGTTTCTATGTTAAAGGTTTGGTTTTTCCAATTCCTCCATAAAGATGACTTCTGGCCAATCAACTTCTAACAGTAGATGGGTGTAGGTGGTCCCATTGATTGCTGCCAGTCCTGAACTGGTGGCACTGCTAGACATCTTCTGATTTTAGAAGGGAAGTAACATGTGTCTTTCATCTGCTGCACTAAGTTTACTTGGCCGACCACTGCTTCTAGGATCCTCAACGTTGCCCATTTTTTGGTATTCGCAGTGCTTAGAAATCCAGGCAGATACTTATCCATCACGTAATCCATTAGTGAAGAAGAACAATGAGTCCTGGAAGTGTTGATCTCGCCCTGATCTCACATCATTCGTCTGTCTGACATCACATGAAGAGACAGAAGGATCTGCCCAAGCCTCGTACACAGAAGATCTGGGGTCAGTTCTACAAGGTGTTTAGAACAACTTCTCTGCAGGTTCCTTCGAAATCTGTGTAAGTGACGAGAAGTGATGGAGGCGACCAAATATTTATGGGATTTAGATTTTTTTTTTAAATTAATTTTGCTTTTTGTTAATTGAGAAAAATAAACTATCACTTGTATATTGGAACTTTCCTGCTTTACAGCTTTTTTTGTCCCCACACCTGCCTAAAGCTTTTGTACAGTTCTGTATTAGACTTTCACTATATGTCACTGAAAAGGAGGCTGGATCCGATTTTGTGGCAGGGGCCCCTCAGGGTCCAATTTTGTGGCCGGGGCCCCTCAGGGTCTGATTTTGTGGTTGGGGCAACTCTGCGTCTAATTTGGTGGGCGGGGCCCTTCAGGGTCCGATTTGGTGGGCGGGGACATTTTAAGGGACTGTAATGGGAGACAGAAACACCAAAGGCAAATAACAGGAGCCCATGGCAGTTTCCTTTATTTTTTTTCTATTTTTGTTTTGTGACTTCCATGTTGGCTCATAGGTACAGATGAAACCGTTTATTTCCGCTATGCAAAGACATCAGATTGTAAAAACACACATGTTTGAATTTTGCCCTTGAACATAGTTTACATAGGAAACTGCATAAACTGGACAGGCCACTCCCTTGTATATCCAGGTGTGTGGCTCTGCAGCTCCTTGTTCCATCTGGCCACACCACTTTCCTTCTTCACTTATAACAGGTGTGTTCTGCAGGAGGCCTCTCTTAATGTGAAGTGTTGAGTTCCTGATAGCCAGGTATAAAGCAAGGCTGCCACCTCCTCTGGAGTTTACTTTCGCATCCTATTTTCACTGATGTAATGTTTATACTTAGCTTTAAGCTGAACTTTTAACCCTATAGTTTTCTTTTGTCGGATCTTATCAAAGGACAGTTTCAACTACGTAATTTCAGACTTAACATGTCAGTAATTCACTCTAGAAATAACCAGAAACTTTCTACATGTTTTTAAAAACTGATTTTAAAACCTTTCTAGGATTAGCAGTTAAAGCAAACTGAAGATCCTACTTCCCACTAATTTTCTATGTTACATATTGTCCTCTTTGTGCAACAGTATACGGTACGTACTACAATACTGCCCCTATGTACAGGCATATAACTACTATAATACTGCCCCCTATGTACAAGAATATAACTACTATAATACTGTCCCTTATGTACAAGAATATAACTACTATAATACTGCCCCTATGTGCAAGAATATAACTATTATAATACTGCCCCTATGTACAAGAATATAACTACTATAATACTGCTCCTATGTACAAGAATATAACTATTATAATACTGCCCCCTATGTACAAGAAAATAACTACTATAATACTGTCCCCTATGTACAAGAATATAACTATTATAATACTGCCCCTATGTACAAGAATATAACTACTATAATACTGCCCCTATATACAAGAATATAACTACTATAATACTGCCCCTATGTACAAGAATATAACTATTATAATACTGCCCCCTATGTACAAGAATATAACTACTATAATACTGCCCCCATGTACAAGAAAATAACTATTATAATACTGCCCCTATGTACAAGAATATAACTACTATAATACTGCCCCTATGTACAAGAATATAACTACTATAATACTGCCCCTATGTACAAGAATATAACTACTATAATACTGCCTCCTATGTACAAGAATATAACTACTATAATACTGCCTCCTATGTACAAGAATATAACTACTATAATACTGCCCCTATGTACAAGAATATAACTACTATAATACTGCTCCTATGTACAAGAATATAACTACTATAATACTGCCCCCTATGTACAAGAATATAACTACTGTTATGCTGACATCGTAAATCTTTTTGGCTTTGTATTCTCTGCAACAAGTAATATGACCCACAGATTGCTTTTGCTCGCATCGTGTTTTGCTTTTTGGCTGGTTTTGTGTTTTGGATTTGTGTATTTTCCTCATAATTGGAGCTTGTGTTGTGCAGGATTTCTTGGCTTCTGGAAAATACTTGTAAATGTCAGTGGTGACTAATACCTTCATATAATGTGTTTTTCCCCAGTCCTGGTCCTTTACCCTGTGTGGGTGTTCCCTGAGTTTTAGTTGATTGATTTGTAAAATATTAATAATGTTACCGTGGTGCTTTTAAAGATTGCCGCTAACAGTAAGTGGGCACAGACCTAAACATTCAAAAATAATATAAATGAAACATTTGAGTATCTTCTCTTCCACAAAGAGACTTGTCACACGTTTTAGGTCGGTAGGATCAGAGTGATGAAGCCCCCAATAATCATTTAAACGAAGGAGCAGAAGCACTAAGCCGAGCCCCGGCCTCCTCCATGACTGTAGAGGCGCTCATACGCTTTCCCAGAGCCTTCGCCTACGAGGAGAGACCATTCATCTTTGTCAGGGATATTCAACTCCAATACACAGAGGGACAAAATTAAAAGTTTTTTTTTTTACAAAGTCGTGAGCCAACATTGATATTTATTAAAATAATGTCTACAATTGAGGAAGTTTTTCCTTAAAAAATATAACCAACGTTTTCACATGGAAACCATCTTAAAGGGGTCGTCCCACTAACAAATACATTTTAATGAATACATCTTAGAATAAAGTATTGGAGTAATATAATTTTATGGAAGTGCAGTAAAAAGCATATGGCCCGATGGCTGAATTTTAAAAATGTAATAACAAAGGATAAATAACCTTGAATAATAATAGATGACAAAGTATAATGCAAACAAAATTACCCCCACACACAATAGGTGTCCCCACAGTGAATTCCTCCACACGTACTGTATCATTCTCCAACTGTAATCCTCACACAGTCCTCCATACAGTATAATGGCCACAAAAAGTGCGGCATAAAGTATACTGAGCCCCACATAATCCTCCATATAGTATAACTGAGCCCTGCATTGATTTCCATACAGTATATTGGGCTCCACATAGTTGTCCCTACACTATAACTGGTCCCTGCATTAC
This sequence comes from Dendrobates tinctorius, assembly GCF_039654945.1. Lineage (NCBI taxonomy): Eukaryota > Metazoa > Chordata > Amphibia > Anura > Dendrobatidae > Dendrobates > Dendrobates tinctorius. Next base: position 1,386,535 of record NW_027361761.1, on the reverse strand, counting down.
TTTCCATACAATATAATGGCTCCACATAGGGCTTAATACAGTAAAATGGCCCCACATAGGGCTCCATATGATATAATGGCCCCACATAGTGCACCATACAACATAATGGCCCCACATAGTAGTGCTTACAGCATAACAGGACTCACATAGTGCTCCATAAAGCATAAAAGGACTCACATAGTAGTCCACACAGCATAATGGCCCCACATAGTGCTCCATACAGCATAATGGCCCCACATAGTGCTCCATGCAGTATAATTGCCTCAGAGTGCTGCGAACAGGATAATGAGCCCCACATAATCCTCCATACAGTATAAATGGGCCCTGCATTGCTTTCCAGACAATATATTGGGCTCCACATAGTACTTCATACAGTAAAATGGTCCCACATAGTGCTCCATACAGTATAATGACACAAAGTATACTGAGCCCCACATAATCCTCCATATAATATAACTGGGCCCTGCATTGATTTCCATACAGTATATTGGGTTCCACCTAGTCGTCCCTACACTATAACTGGGCCCTGCATTACTTTCCATACAATATAATGGCTCCACATAGCACTTCATACAGTAAAATGGTCCCACATAGTGCTCCATACAGCATAAAGAGACTCATAGTGCTCCATACAGTATAATAGCCCCACATAATGCTCCATACAGCATAAAGAGACTCATAGTGCTCCATACAGTATAATGGCCCCACATAATGCTCTATACAGCATAAAGAGACTCAGTGTTCCATACAGTATAATAGCCCCACATAATGCTCCATACAGTATAATGGCCCCACATAGTGCTCCATACAGTATAATGGCCCCACATAGTGCTCCATACAGGATAATGGCCCCACATAGTGCTCCATACAGGATAATGACACAAAGTATACTGAGCCCCACATAATCCTCCATATAGTATAACTGGGCCCTGCATTGATTTCCATACAGTATATTGGGCTCCACCTAGTCATCCCTACACTATAACTGGGCCCTGCATTACTTTCCATACAATATAATGGCTCCACATAGCACTTCATACAGTAAAATGGTCCCACATAGTGCTCCATACAGCATAAAGAGACTCATAGTGCTCCATACAGTATAATAGCCCCACATAATGCTCCATACAGCATAAAGAGACTCATAGTGCTCCATATAGTATAATAGCCCCACATAATGCTCCATACAGCATAAAGAGACTCATAGTGCTCCATACAGTATAATAGCCCCACATAATGCTCCATACAGCATAAAGAGACTCATAGTGCTCCATATAGTATAATAGCCCCACATAATGCTCCATACAGTATAATGGCCCCACATAGTGCTCCATACAGTATAATGGCCCCACATAGTGCTCCATACAGTATAATGGCCCCACACAGTGCTCCATACAGAATAATGGCCCCACACAGTGCTCCATACAGAATAATGGCCCCACACAGTGCTCCATACAGAATAATGGCCCCACACAGTGCTCCATACAGAATAATGGCCCCACATAGTGCTCCATACAGAATAATGGCCCCACATAGTGCTCCATACAGAATAATGGCCCCACATAGTGCTCCATACAGAATAATGGCCCCACATAGTGCTCCATACAGAATAATGGCCCCACATAGTGCTCCATACAGAATAATGGCCCCACATAGTGCTCCATACAGAATAACGGCCCCATATAGTGCTCCATACAGTATAATGGCCCCACATAGTGCTCCATACAGAATAAAGTCTCAGATAGCTCTCCATATAGTATAATAAACCCCACATTAAATAATACTCTCCTCTGCCCATTCCCCCGCTGCTCCGATCTCTTCATGGTGCCTTCAGATCCTCTGCACTTCTCGGTACAGCTGACATGTTATAATGACGTCATCGCGCCCATTACTTTGAGGCGTCAAATGCAGAGGGGGAATGATAGAGGGGGACGCTCCTTCCTCCATCATTGCTATCAGCTGTGTCTGTATCTAGGATGCCAATAAGAAAGTGCGATGCCGGTGTTGCTTGCCAAATATACTTGGGATACACGCCCGGCGTCGCAGGTCAAATATTCTCACCCTGTGGACCAGATTTAATCCTTGGGGCAGAGTTTGACATATGTGATCTAGGCTCTTTTTTTGTAACCTTTTTGTAGTGATTCGTTGTGGGTATCGACACCCGGATCCCCTAACATGACTCTAACATGTCCTGTTTTAGTTTGCATGTTTTCCTCAAAAAATTTTAAAAAAATCTACTGATCGGCCAATGAAAACTAACCCGCTAAAAAGAACAGACAATAGCTTGCTGTAAGACAAAAAAATGTAAAAAAATGTTGGGGCCTGAAAACCAAAATTAAGTTAATTCTTCATTTTTCGGGAGCACAGGGTTCTCTGATGGTGCTGATTATCTACGTGGGAAATAAACAATTATTATGAATCACAATCTGATCCTGAAACAATTTACACAACATGAATCTCAAGTTTATGGCCAGTTTGAAGCTTCTTCCACGTCGTGTAGAGGTTGCGTCGGTAGGAGAATCGTCTGACTTCTCATCGCTGGGACGTTACAGCGTGGAGATTCTTTGCTGGTTCTTGGATAGTCTCCCTTCATCCTCGTCTTGTGATACTCTTGGCTGAGAGGAGCTGGGATCTCCTAGATGAGGAAGTGAAATCGTTAATCCATTCATTCTTTGGTGGCCTACACAAAGACAACTTCTAGACATCCATACAAGGGGTCATCTGAGGACATGTTAACGAGAGTTAGATGTTTTATGAATGAGTTTAGATCCAAAATATTAAACTTGCATGTCCAGAAATTGGGATTCTGCACACAGGAAGGCGTTTGGATATCTACAACTTAAGTAACACCTGGTACCTTGTGTACTACGGATTGTAGCTGAAGATAGACTAAAGACAGTTGAGAAAGACGGGAACATCTTTAAATTCAAGGCATGTCAAACGTTTTGCAAGAAATGTTCTTTTCCAGGACAATTATTTGGGGGTAGATAACTGTACATGTTAATGGAGCCATGTCTAGTTATCAGAGAAGTTTTGCTGGATGAGGAAAACCTCGATGGCCCTGTTTTTAAAGAGCAATGGCGAAACGAGTTGCACCGTTGACTCAAAAGAAGGAAGTCTCCTTAGATATCTCAAGAATAGATGTTAGCTCTTCATACATCTGTTCCACGTAGAAGTCACTCACCTCATTCATTTTTTTGTCATACTCAGCATTTAGGGTGTAAATTCGGATCTGTAGGCACCTTTTGAAGTGGTGGTTGAGTATGTGAACGGGCATCCTCAGGGTTGTGGGGAAATTGTAGCTTCAAGATCCATTAGGAAGTAGTTGGGGCCATGTTTAACTCTCTCCACAGTCTCTGGAGTGTAGCGAAAGGAGCCTGAACAAACTGGGATTAGCAAATGGGGGTAAATCGAGTACATCAGGACTGATTTATGATAGACATATTTGGGAGAGTCTTGGTTAAAATTTGCCAAATCGGAATAACTCTAAGGTGCTGGTTGCATTTGCACCTTCTTTAATTTGTTCAGGAAAATGACATATTGGGGAACCATTAATCGGCAATTGTTCCCTGTCTTACGGTCTGGCCACTAGTTTATGGTTAGCAGATGTGAAGACACAAACTGGATTTAGTCCCACATCTGCCCCATGCGACCCCCACGATGGTCGCCGTGACTCTGTCTTTGACCACAGCAGTCACCACATCGAAGGGATTCAATTGTCAAAGATCATCTTGGCCGTCAACCTGTTGGTGAAATTGTCCTCATAAACAAAGTTAATGAAGGAATCTCTCTTCGGAGTGGCTTTTACGGCTGCGGTGACTTTTTATGGTGTCCTCGGTCTCCATGGAGCACAGACGTCGTTGTAATTCCTCTTTTGTTCTGGGAACTGTTTAATCATTCATTGTAGTGAGAGTTGTAAATTGGAATGGATTTGGTTTTCATGCAGTCTGTCATTTCATGGTTCCTTTGTTGTGTTGTCTTATTCATATCACTGATGAAGAACCTTGAATATTAGAAATTTGCAGGTGGAGTCTGAGGAGGGACTGTAGGGACATTTGTATGTTCTTGCTTGGTTCTTCTACCACTTAAATCTTGTGGACATCACTGTTTTTGGAAAATTCCCATAATTTAGACCAGGGGGCGCTAGGAAAGCTACAGTCTTTTAAGTAAATCTTAATGTTTTCCTTCTAGAGAGCAGAGGGTCCTTATGGGACCGGCTCAGCAGAGTTTAGAGGGGGTTGATCTCAGCTATGAAGGATTGTGAAGACTGCATCATTGTTATGGTCGATGTCAGGAGCCAGGCTATCACGAAGTCTGTCTGTATATCAGCTGCCATCTGGGTCTGACATCTTTTACGTCAGATAAACATTGTAATTTTCTTAAGTATTGCTATTGATTTCAATTAACTTGTATCTCTGCATTATTTTCATTAAATATTAACTTTTTCTTTCTTTCTCTTTAAATGCCATGTAAATGCTCTAATGTGCTCCACTAGACCACATCAACTCCAATCAGGGATAAATTGGCTCCATTAATGCAGTGTGGTTCCCTTGTGATTGGTTGTCATTCACTTCTGAAGGATACAGAAATTTTTACTAATTCCAGTCAGTTGTGAATGGCAGCTCAACTGTACAAGAATATAACTACTATAATACTGCTCTCTATATTCAAGAATATAACTACTATAATACTGCTCCCTATGTACAAGAATATAATTACTATAATACTGCCCCCTATGTACAAGAATATAACTACTATAATACTGCTCCTATGTACAAGAATATAACTACTATAATACTGCCCCTATGTACAAGAATATAACTACTATAATACTGCTCCTATGTACAAGAATATAACTACTATAATACTGCTATGTACAAGAATATAACTACTATAATACTGCCCCTATATACAAGAATATAACTACTATAATACTGCCCCTATATACAAGAATATACCTACTATAATACTGCTCCTATGTACAAGAATATACCTACTATAATACTGCTCCTATGTACAAGAATAAAACTACTATAATACTGCCCCCTATGTACAAGAATGTAACTGCTATAATACTGCCCCTATGTACAAGAATATAACTACTATAATACTGCCTCCTATGTACAAGAATATAACTACTATAATACTGCCCCTATGTACAAGAATATAACTACTATAATACTGATCCTATGTACAAGAATATAACTACTATAATACTGCCCCCTATGTACAAGAATGTAACTACTATAATACTGCCCCCTATGTACAAGAATGTAACTACTATAATAATGCCCCCTATGTACAAGAATGTAACTACTATAATACTGCCCCTATGTACAAGAATATAACTAATAATGCCCCCTATGTACAAGAATGTAACTACTATAATACTGCCCCTATGTACAAGAATATAACTACTATAATACTGCTCCTATGTACAAGAATATAACTACTATAATACTGCCCCCTATGTACAAGAATATAACTACTATAATACTGCTCCTATGTACAAGAATATAACTACTATAATACTGCCCCTATGTACAAGAATGTAACTACTATAATACTGCTCCTATGTACAAGAATATAACTACTATAATACTGCCCCTATGTACAAGAATATAACTACTATAATACTGCCCCCTATGTACAAGAATATAACTACTATAATACTGATCCTATGTACAAGAATATAACTACTATAATACTGCCCCTATGTACAAGAATGTAACTACTATAATACTGCTCCTATGTACAAGAATATAACTACTATAATACTGCCCCCTATGTACAAGAATGTAACTACTATAATACTGCCCCTATGTACTACAATGTAACTACTATAATACTGCCCCTATGTACAAGAATATAACTACTATAATAATACTGCCCCTATGTACAAGAATATAACTACTATAATAATACTGCCCCTATATACAAGAATATAACTACTATAATAATACTGCCCCTATATACAAGAATATAACTACTATAATAATACTGCCCCTATATACAAGAATATAACTACTATAATACTGCTCCTATGTACAAGAATATAACTACTATAATACTGCCCCCTATGTACAAGAATATAACTACTATAATAATATTGCCCCTATGTACAAGAATATAACTACTATAATACTGCCACCTATGTACAAGAATATAACTACTATAATACTGCTCCTATGTACAAAAATATAACTACTATAATACTGCTCCTATGTACAAGAATATAACTACTATAATACTGCTCCTATGTACAAAAATATAACTACTATAATACTGCCTCTGTGTACAGGGATATGACTACTATAATGCTGCAATCTCCAGAGATGAATGATGCGGTACTTCGTATTGTGCGTGTTTCCTTTGTGCAGTGAATGTTGATTGATCCGATCTCCGGTGTCTCCATTCTTGGAGCTCTTTGTGACTCCACATCTGTGCAGGTCTGGTTAACCCTACGATGGTTCAGTAGTGATCCAGGTGCTGTACTTCTGTCTCTCCACCCTCAGCAGCTTGCGCTGTCGGATTAATATTAGCCGTGTGTTAATGCACAATGAACGTGGATTACGTGGCGTCTCTCTGTGTTAATCTGCTGATACGTTGGGCTACAATCTGTTTTGACTTCTGAAATTGAAAAGACTTTTGAATAACGGTGACTTCTAAAATACTTTTACACAAGGCTCCCATTAAAATGATCCATGAGCTTAAAGGGGTTGTCCACCTCTGGTTAAACTTTTGGGAAGCCGTGCAGATTGCTGAATCCTATCGGAGCATGTGTTACACCTACGTGCTGTTTGGACATTGTTGGGAGCTGAGATGCATTGATTGGACAGAGTCTGTGTATTGGATGCTGGAGTGCCAGATTTATAAGGTGGTGCATGGGGGTTCTACTTCGACGGAGCACCGGGATCAACCAGCTCCTTGGAGTTGGGCCTCTGGGTCTTCTGGGGACAGGGACGACGGGGCTGGCCATAAAATATAATTACGGACAGCAGGAAAGTAACAAATTAACAAATTCATCTCTGCTACAACTGTAAGAAACCAGGGAGGAGCTGAATGTATTTATTTCATTTTTTTTTTTTTTGAGTGCACCATATGCGGGACAATCTGGATTCTAATGGCTAAGCTTTAAGTATAGGGTTTAATGCTCCAAATCCTTTAAAATTTGACTCTATCTTGGATTTGGTGGATGTGCGACAGATATCATCATACAAGCACCAGACACCTCACAGATGACAGCGAGAGCTCAAACCCCGACATAAGATATAAAGTGTCACACTAATCACTTAGAGCCGCAGACATTGTAGCTTTGTGGTGAAGACTGTCCGTATCACCGGGCGAGCAGTGCTGCCATCCTATGTGTGATGCTTCCTCCACAGGCATTCCAGAACTAGGGGTGTTTGTGGCTGGACCAACCGCTCAGATGCCCTGTAATCAGGTTCCTGGATCCACCTGTACAGTGACGGCCTGCCCTGCCCCATGGATTCTGTTTTCCAGGCCTGCTCTCAGGGGTTCTGTTGCATAAGTCTGCATGCCTCTTCTGTGGGGTGCTTGACATCTGTAAAGTGTGCAAGGAGGTCCTGATCTGTGGTGTAAGTGACCGGTTAAGGAATGTGAAGGGGGCACTCCGTTAATAAAAGTTCTGCAGAGCATGTTCTGCTCATGTCCGTAAAGTCTGTCGCTGTGCAGAGCGGACGCAGCAATTCTTGTCCTACAGGTCTGACAAGCTCATGCTGCGTGCGGCCAGCGAAGTACGCCCGTGCCCTCCCATCAGTCTAGACGTCTTTTGTAGTAGGGCGGCTCCAAACTGGAAATCGGCTTCTTCATAGCATTATAGTGTAAGGAACTTTCCAATAAAGCATGGTTGTCTTGATTGTTTTCATGATATTGGAAGTGGAAACCAAATTCAATCTGTAAGGAATTGAATGTTCAACTTATGGTAACTGTAGGGTGCTGCATGGACGGGTCGACTTTGCTGCTGCACCTGCCTGGCCGGTGGGCTCTGCTGCTGCACCTGCCTGGCCGGTGGGCTCTGCTGCTGCACCTGCCTGGCCGGTGGGCTCTGCTGCTGCACCTGCCTGGCCGGTGGGCTCTGCTGCTGCACCTGCCTGGCCGGTGGGCTCTGCTGCTGCACCTGCCTGGCCGGTGGGCTCTGCTGCTGCACCTGCCTGGCCGGTGGGCTCTGCTGCTGCACCTGCCTGGCCGGTGGGCTCTGCTGCTGCACCTGCCTGGCCGGTGGGCTCTGCTGCTGCACCTGCCTGGCCGGTGGGCTCTGCTGCTGCACCTGCCTGGCCGGTGGGCTCTGCTGCTGCACCTGCCTGGCGGGTGGGCTCTGCTGCTGCACCTGCCTGGCGGGTGGGCTCTGCTGCTGCACCTGCCTGGCGGGTGGGCTCTGCTGCTACGTTAGTGAAGTAGACTTGGCCAGTTTCGGCACATTCTTCAAATGCTCCAGTCACCTCTTTGTATTAAACTTCAGCCCTGGCAGCTTGTGCCATACAGGGTTAATCTCACATTGATATTTCCCATAGGGAGAACGTGCTCGGCGTAATTTCCTTTGTAATTACGGAACAATTAATGGAAGTGCTCATTCACCTGCCGCTCCGAGGAACGAATGATTAAATAGGAAGTACAGCCACAATACCAGCAGCGAGTGCCCGATGGTGTCCTGGCACGACGTGTATGACGGGCATCCCCTCCTGCCCTCCCATGATGTGCATGTAGAATACCTCTGTGATGTCTTCTGTGGTGAGGGCGCAGTCACTTGGGGGGTGGTTGGCGCACCCACAACTCCGGCCTACCTACTGCCTCTCTCCACGGACATGCCGAGATCTGAGCTGTGCCGAGGGGCTTTGCTCTCTCAGCAGACCCATTCTTTCTGGAAATCATTGACAAACTGGGATCACAGACTCCACCAGTGCCGCCATTAGGCCGGGACTTGCCCTTTAATCATCGCCTCAATTCTACAGGTACAGAGAGGGCCATGTTTAAAGGGCACCTGTCCCATGTAGTGAGCATCAAAGCTCTTCATGCCACTGCGATGCATTCAGGGAGATGTGGGGTTTACATCCGTGTATTTGGGTATTCCTCTATCTATTTCTAATGACTCTTACAGGCCCCAAAACTGAGGCTGCGCTACTGGCCACCATCCATATCAATATCTAGCCCTTGCTTAGCTGGTGCAGTGGTCAGTATGGGTGTATGTGGGGACATTGATGAGGATGGTGACCAGCACAGCCTCCATGACAGCACTGCTCCGTGCCATTACATGCTGTCAGCCTGGGGCTTTGGCTCTTATGTTTTAAAGACCGTATCTCTGCGTGGAAGTGAGATGTAATCTGCAGCATTTCTGCTCTGTGACACCACAAGTCCCAGCTTGCTGTGAGATGGAGTTTTCCAGCAGCTTTAGCTGCTCAGGTTGCTGCCTCCGCTCTACGTGTATGTCAGCTGTGTATACATAATATTCGATTTCTCTGCGTGCCTATGGGATTAGGCTGGGAATATTTACTAATGGCTTCCTCTGTTTGCTTCTTCCCTTCTTCTCCGATGGATTCCATGAATCTCCCAGGAACCAGCCAAAAGTAAGTAAAGTCTGCCTGTGTGCGGGGAATGCAGCAGTCGATGTCCCCCGGAGAGTGAGGAGCTGCTGGGATCACGGCCGGGGCTGTGGACATGTCACCAGATTGTGGTCCCAATCTTGGGGTCCGCACTGCCCCGAGACTCTGATTTATGATGTGTTTAGAGGATGTGATGTCATGAAAAAATGTCCTGCAGAAAGGAAAAGTGAAGTAATGAGTAGAAATGATTAGCGGCAGCGCCTTCCCTCTGCCTACTGGTTATTCCCTGGTTCACCCTTCTGCTTCATTAGACGCCAACCTAGAAGTGCCGAGAGGCTAGACAGGGTCACCTGTGTCCGGGGAGATAAAATGGCAGAAAGGTCACCGCAGAGGGTGCAGAGAACAGCTGTGTTCGGTCCCGGCACATACAGTACAGGACAGTTTTCTAGTACCTGGCTCAGTGAGTCTGCCAGAGCATTCAGTTACCCAGTATTTCACACAGGTAGTCCAGCAATGTGTGCAGACTACAGAATTTTATGCCTTACTTGGGAGAGTGTACACGTTCATTTTTGTACCTAGTACTGCAAGTAAAGAGTGATTTATTGGGCCTGGCTCGGTGAGTACAAGAGTTCTCTTTTGTGCTTGACTTGGTGAATACAGGAGTTCTCTTTGGTGCCTGGCTCAGTGAGTACAGTAGTTTTCTTTTGTGCTTGGCTTAGTAAGTACAGGAGTTCTCTTTTGTGCTTGGTCCAGTGAGAACAGGAGTGCTGTACTCTGAGCCAGGCATAAGAAAACTAAAGAGAACTACTGTACTTACTGAGCCAGGCACAAAAGAGAACTTCTTTACTCTGAAAGCCAGGCTCAAAAGAAAAGTTCTCTTGTGCCTTGCTTAGTGTTGTACAGGAGTTCTCTTTTGTGCTTGGTCCAGTGAGTACATAAGTACTCTTTTGTGCCTGGCTCAGTGAGTACATTAGTTTTCTTTTGTGCTTGGCTTAGTAAGTACAGGAGTTCTCCTTTGTGCTTGGTCCAGTGAACAGGAGTGCTGTACTCTCTGAGCCAGGCATAAGAGAACTACTGTACTCACTGAGCCAGGCACAAAAGAAAACTACTTTACTCAGAAAGCCAAGCACAAAGGAGAAGTTCTCTCTATTGTGTCTGGCTTAGTGAGTACAGGAGTTCTCTTTTGTGCTTGGTCCAGTGAGTACATGAGTGCTCTTTTGTGCCTGGCTCAGTGAGGATAGAAGTTTTTTTTTGTTTTTTTTTTTAATTGTTGCACCATCTGGCTCAGTGAGTGCAGGATAGTTTGCTTGAACTTGATGTGAACAATGAAGAGGTTCTGGTACAGGAGTGTGGGTCATTGTGCACCATTATTGATGGGAGTCCATATCCAGTTGCTTTAATGTCACTTGTACTTTTCTTTTCTCTCTCTAGGTCTTTGCATACGATCACTGCTTCTGGTCTATGGATGAGTCCGCTACGGAGAAATTTGCAGGTAATGTGATGGTTCCACCTAGGAGGAACTTGTCCAGAAGAATTCTGTGTAACATTGTGAGGACATTTTAATTTTCTGGGACCAGGTGCATACGGGTGGTGTCTGGTGTTAATTAACTTGATGGGGCCTGAGCTGCAATACCAGGGACATCGCACGGAGAATGGTGGAGCAAATTGGTGACAACAGCCTCCATCCCCCCGGTCTGTGCTGACTCCGATGGCTGCACTTGCCATATAAGTTACTAGAGAGAACTACAGTCAGGAGGGAAAGTGTGCCATCCCACACTCCACCTGGAGCCTACAGTTATCAGGCCAATACATAGATTTTTCTTTTTTCTTCCATAGGACAAGATGTTGTTTTTCAGTGCCTTGGTGAGAATATTCTCCAGAATGCCTTTGAGGGGTACAATGCCTGTATCTTTGCCTACGGTCAAACCGGTAAGTGCAATTTTATTTCCTCCAATATACAAGAGCATACGTACTATAATACTACCCATTATGTACAAGAGCATACCTACTATAATACTGCCCCTATGTACAAGAATATAACTACTATAATACTGCCCCTATGTACAAGAATATACAGTGCCTACAAGTAGTATTCAACCCCCTGCAGATTTAGCAGGTTTACACATTCGGAATTAACTTGGCATTGTGACATTTGGACTGTAGATCAGCCTGGAAGTGTGAAATGCACTGCAGCAAAAAAGAATGTTATTTCTTTGTTTAATTTTTTTTTAAATTGTGAAAAGTTTATTCAGAGGGTCATTTATTATTCAACCCCTCAAACCACCAGAATTCTGTTTGGTTCCCCTAAAGTATTAAGAAGTATTTCAGGCACAAAGAACAATGATCTTCACATGTTTGGATTAATTATCTCTTTTTCCAGCCTTTTCTGACTATTTAAGACCCTCCCCAAACTTGTGAACAGCACTCATACATGGTCAACATGGGAAAGACAAAGGAGCATTCCAAGGCCATCAGAGACAAGATCGTGGAGGGTCACAAGGCTGGCAAGGGGTACAAAACCCTTTCCAAGGAGTTGGGCCTACCTGTCTCCACTGTTGGGAGCATCATCCGGAAGTGGAAGGCTTATGGAACTACTGTTAGCCTTCCACGGCCTGGACCGCCTTTGAAAGATTCCTCCCGTGCCGAGGCCAGGCTTGTCCGAAGAGTCAAGGCTAACCCAAGGACAACAAGGAAGGAGCTCCGGGAAGATCTCATGGCAGTGGGGACATTGGTTTCAGTCAATACCATAAGTAACGTACTCCACCGCAATGGTCTCCGTTCCAGACGAGCCCGTAAGGTACCTTTACTTTCAAAGCGTCATGTCAAGGCTCGTCTACAGTTTGCTCATGATCACTTGGAGGACTCTGAGACAGACTGGTTCAAGGTTCTCTGGTCTGATGAGACCAAGATCGAGATCTTTGGGGCCAACCACACACGTGACATTTGGAGACTGGATGGCACTGCATACGACCCCAAGAATACCATCCCTACAGTCAAGCATGGTGGTGGCAGCATCATGCTGTGGGGCTGTTTCTCAGCCAAGGGGCCTGGCCATCTGGTCCGCATCCATGGGAAGATGGATAGCACGGCCTACCTGGAGATTTTGGCCAAGAACCTCCGCTCCTCCATCAAGGATCTTAAGATGGGTCGTCATTTCATCTTCCAACAAGACAACGACCCAAAGCACACAGCCAAGAAAACCAAGGCCTGGTTCAAGAGGCAAAAAATCAAGGTGTTGGAGTGGCCTAGTCAGTCTCCTGACCTTAACCCAATTGAAAACTTGTGGAAGGAGCTCAAGATTAAAGTCCACATGAGACACCCAAAGAACCTAGATAACTTGGAGAAGATCTGCTTGGAGGAGTGGGCCAAGATAACTCCAGAGACCTGTGCCGGCCTGATCAGGTCTTATAAAAGACGATTATTAGCTGTAATTGCAAACAAGGGTTATTCCACAAAATATTAAACCTAGGGGTTGAATAATAATTGACCCACACTTTTATGTTTAAAATTTATTAAAATTTAACTGAGCAACATAACTTTTTGGTTTGTAAGATTTATGCATCTGTTAATAAATCCTGCTCTTGTGTGAAGTTTGAAGGCTCTAACTTATTTGCATCTTATCAAACCTGCTAAATCTGCAGGGGGTTGAATACTACTTGTAGGCACTGTAACTACTATAATACTGCCCCTATGTACAAGAATATAATTACTATAATACTGCCCCCTATGTACAAGAATATAACTACTATAATACTGCCCCTATGTACAAGAATATAACTACTATAATACTGCCCCTATGTACAAGAATATAACTACTATAATACTGCCCCTATGTACAAGAATATAATTACTATAATACTGCCCCCTATGTACAAGAATATAATTACTATAATACTGCCCCCTATGTACAAGAATATAACTACTATAATACTGCCCCCTATGTACAAGAATATAACTACTATAATACTGCCCCTATGTACAAGAATATAGCTACTATAATACTGCCCCTATGTACAAGAATATAACTACTATAATACTGCCCCTATGTACTACAATATAACACTGCCCCTATGTACAAGAATATAACTACTATAATACTGCCCCTATGTACTACAATATAACTACTATAATACTGCCCCCTATGTACTACAATATAACTACTATAATACTGCCCCTATGTACAAGAATATAACTACTATAATACTGCTCCCTATGTACTACAATATAACTACTATAATACTGCCCCTATATACAAGAATATACCTACTATAATACTGCCCCTATGTACAAGAATATAACTACTATAATACTGCTCCCTATGTACTACAATATAACTACTATAATACTGCCCCCTATGTACTACAATTTAACTACTATAATACTGCCCCCTATGTACTACAATATAACTACTATAATACTGCCCCCTATGTACTACAATATAACTACTATAATACTGCCCCCTATGTACTACAATATAACTACTATAATACTGCCCCTATGTACAAGAATATAACTACTATAATACTGCCCCTATGTACAAGAATATAACTACTATAATACTGCCCCTATGTACAAGAATATAACTACTATAATACTGCCCCTATGTACTACAATATAACTACTATAATACTGCCCCTATGTACTACAATATAACTATAATACTGCCCCTATATACAAGAATATACCTACTATAATACTGCCCCTATGTACTACAATATAACTACTATAATACTGACCCTATTTACTACAGTATAACTACTATAATACTGACCCTATGTACAAGAATATACCTACTATAATACTGCCCCCTATGTACTACAATATAACTACTATAATACTGCTCCTATGTACAAGAATATAACTACTATAATACTGCCCCTATATACAAGAATGTATCTACTATAATGTGATGTATATTAATTGCTCATTATCTGTCTTTTTTGTTACTTGTGGTGTAATGTGGTTTCTTCCATCCTTACTCTCTTGCAGGCTCAGGGAAGTCCTACACAATGATGGGCACAGCGGACCAGCCCGGCCTGATTCCCAGACTATGCAGCACACTGTTCGAAAGAACTCAAAAAGCCGAGAGTGATGAATTGAGCTTTAAAGTGGAAGTTTCCTTCATGGAAATCTACAATGAGAAAGTCCGCGATCTGCTTGACCCGAAAGGGTAAATGGGTCTTAATCAAGTGTCAGTTTGACTTATAAACCCTCATCTAAGAGAAGTAAAACCATGCCACTTATGGCAGAAGGTGGCTAGGATGCCCCTTTATGCCCTTTGTGATGACCGCTATAGTGAGTCATCTACATTGTAACAATTCCGTTTTTCTTGTCTCCCCACAGAAGCAGACAGTCTCTTAAGGTTCGGGAGCACAAGGTTCTCGGCCCGTATGTGGATGGACTCTCTAAGCTGGCGGTCACCAGTTACAGGGTAAGTGTTCACTCTGCCATTGATAACGTAGTTGGGCCGAGCTGACTAACTCATGTGGCAAGTAGTAACTTTGTTTTTAGGTAGGTAGTGGAGATTTTAGCAAGATGTAAGCATGAGTGCTAATGACTGTTCTGTGCCTGGCATTGAACTGAAAAGGATGTGTAGGAGGAGCATTACAACTCTCCTCCCTTGAGTCCTTTTCAGCTGGATGCCAGACACCATATACATCTGATATTTTGGGGCCTGCTTCATGTGCTTAGTGGTTTAACCCTTTATAAACAACTCCTCGCATGACAATAACACTTAATAGTCTTAATGAGCGTCTGTTGAGATTTTTCTTTTTCTTTTTCTTCCAGGACATTGAGTCTCTTATGTCAGAAGGGAACAAATCCCGCACTGTAGCAGCGACCAACATGAACGAAGAGAGCAGCCGGTCACACGCAGTTTTCAACATCATCCTCACGCATACCATTACTGATGTTCAGTCTGCGGTGAGTAGTCTCTGGTGATATCGTTCTAGAAAATGTCAGCCATGTGGTGCTGGATTTCTGTGTTTCCAGAAAAGTTCATTGAGCTAAGTTAAAGAAGTGGCAAATGTTGGCGTAGTACGTGTAATGGGGAGGTGCAGTGGTCACAGCTGCACAAAGTAGTCCAGGAGAGGAGTGTGCTTGTGAGTTAAGGTGGGTTTACACATAACGAGCACCAATCGATTTTGTAAAAGTCGTTCAGCACTCCTTTAAGGTAATTTCATTGCGAACTTTGTTTTTTTTTTTTGTCCATAGCACATACCTTGAGTCGTGCACTGCTGCGTCCCCGCGTCGCGGAGCGATGCACTGCTGCGTCCCCGCGTCGCGGAGCGATGCACTGCTGCGTCCCCGCGTCGCGGAGCGATGCACTGCTGCGTCCCCGCGTCGCGGAGCGATGCACTGCTGATCATCTTTTCACGGAAAATGGCCTTAACTAAGCGGAGGAGCTGTGTTCAGCAGCACAGAGCCTTTCAGGATATTAGCGCTAAGCCTTGTATTGTATGAGCTGTTTTCTTGGTGCAGTCAGCACATTTTCTTGTGTTTTGTCACCTCATTTTTTCAGCATTTCTCATACTTATTTTTCTTCCCGCCTGACACTTCCTCTGCTGCAGCGATGATGACCTGCAGCGGTAATTCTTGTGGTGCTTGCTCTGCCAGTGCAGGGGGAGGGTGACAGCAGAGTCAGCAGCTATCACACCACGCTGCAGCTTATAAGTGTCTTACATAGTCCGGACCATTAATGCCATTTTCCTGCATTATTTCCATTGTGGGACCCCACAGAGCCTGTGACATATCACTTGCATTCTACCTGTTTGTTACAATTTATCAGCTTATTTAGCTCACAATGCATTATCAAGACAGGATACAGTGTAACAAACCCTCAGCTTTGAGTGTTCACTGCCAGCATTCATAGGAAATATGTCTCCTCCGCATGCAGGGATGTCCCTGTACTAACAGTGTCAGTCTGTGACTCTCCAGATCCGGTGTCATCTTCCTTGGCATCTGGCCACTTGACCTCTGTCCTTGAACTGTGAATCGCCCACTAGCCCGTTCCTGGCTCTATTCTCCCCAAAACCAAGATCACTTTTATAGGGACCCGTCCCCCCCCTCCCTCACTTTCTGGATGAGGAGGCCACTTATCCTGTCCTTTGTGGTGCAGCTGATTGATGACCTCTCCAGGGAAGGACGTGGAATGTGTCGTCCAGATTGTGCTCCTGCCTCCATGGCTTCTTCAGAATTCCTCTGTAACATCTGTGTTCATGAGCTCATGGTGGCTTCTGCCTACTGTGGCAAGACTGCGAGCCGGCGCTAATGACCACATACAGCTGCCGGACGTGGGGTCTACTGCTACTGACCAGTGTCTCTGACCTTTACGGGGGGGTCATTACTAACTAAAGCTGAGGGGAGTCCCACAATCGTATATCCGTGTGTGCATATATATATATATAATTTTTTTATTATTATATCTCTGACAAAAATGAACTTGTATCCACACATATATATTCTTTAATATATATTATATATATCTTAATTTTTTCTTTTTTTTTTTTTTTTTCTAGAAAATAAATATAAAATTAGGATATTAGACTTAAAAGTTTGCAGAAATAAAAAAAATAAAAACGCCAAAAATCTATTGTAACACAAGCATCTAAAGGGATAGACCCAAATGGTACGGCCCTCCACATTTTCCAGCAGCCCATTAGGCAATGAATGGAGCAGAAGTCGACCATGCGCACCCCGCTCCGTTCATGACTGGGCTGCAGAGGCCGGTTCCCATACTTGGGGTCGCTGAGGTTCCCAGCAGTCGGACTCTCAGCGCTTAGTAAGTTCATCCCTATCTTGTGCATAGGGGACAATGTACTATTTTTTTTTAATCTCATTTTTTTTTACCCCTTTTTTGAACACCTGTCAGTGAGCAATAAAGGGGTAATAGCGCCACTCTATATCCGGTGGGCTCCGCTGTGATTAGATCTGTCCATTCAGTCACTTGACCTCTGTGCTACCTACTGAAATGAGCCATGTTCCCATGCAGCACAGAGGATTTCAGCAGATGAATGTGCTGATTTTTGTTTAATGCCTCAGGGCCCAGCGGAGACCATGGGGGCAGCCGTCTTATTGGCCTCACCCTTGGCATTGCTGATCTACCATTTAGCAAATGGGGTACATGTGGTTCTGAGGGGGCTAATTAAGGGAGTTGTTCTGACAAGTACATGGATAGCGTATCCCCAGGATAATGTTATCCGTGTCTGATCGCCTTAAACCTAGCAGCATCGGGCACTAAGAAAGCGCCATGCCACGTCCTCTCCTCTCCACTTTATGCTGAGGATTCTCGCTCAGCCCATTTACCTCATTAAAAAAAATATATATTGTAGCTCACCGGGCGAGATGAAAGTGTGAGAATTGTCATGAAGACATGGAGGGGTCATTGTAAACATCCCGAGATAATGAGCCGGCCCCCCATCTACAGCCAGGGCTGTCATCACATTTATTGGAGAAGCTCAATCTGTGCCGTGTGTACACTGGAGATGGCAGCGGCTCGTACATGTCAGCGACTCGTCACACTCTCCGGTTACAGTGCAAACATGCCGTGCAAATAAACCCTCTGCCATACTCCCCTCACAGCGAGCGCTGACTGCAGCCGGCAGCGGAGGAAAAAATCTAATACGTTTATAGAACTTCTTGTACGTTTTTGACATCTCATTATACTTTTTGATACGTTTTTTTTTCCTTTATATTTTGTTTTGCTTTTTCATTTATTTTCCACTCATTCGATATTCATTTACTATTTCTATTTTTCGGCTTTATTTTATTTTTCTGCTTTATTATTTTTATTATACTACTGATTTACAATTTTATTTTTGCTATTTTTTTCCACTAATTATTTTTATGTATTTTGATTTTTTTTTTTTTTATTCGTTTTTTTAATCATTATTAGTCACAGGACACTTTTTTGCTGCGGTTTCCAACCTACGCTGATATGTCCCCTTCATACGACTTTAGTCCTGAGACTTTCCGTTCGCTTCCGTTACATGGATCTGTCCTGGCTATATTGGATGTTTCCTGTGCGCCTCTTATCTAGTGCACAGATAATCCCGGGTGACGAGGGATTTCCCTATTTTCTGTATAAGGCCTGTTTCACACTTCCGTTTTTGACCATCAGTCAAAATCCGCCGTTTTAAAAAAAAAAAAAAAAAAAAAAAAAAAAAACGGATCCGCCATTTTTTTTTTTTTTTTTTTTTTTTTTTTGGCGGATCCGTTCTTTTCTCCATTGAGATGCATTAGCGGCGGATCTTGACGGATGGCCATCCGTTGGAACCGTTTTTTGCGGATCCGCCAAATTTTTTGCATCCGCTGACATGCCCGGACGGACCATGCAACGTTATTTTTGCTGCAGGATCCGCATTTTAGAGTGCGCATGCCCGGAGGAAGGAAGTCAGCTGGCAATTTAACCCTGAAATCATTTCTGGCGCACGGAAAAAATTCCTCCTCTCTCTCTCCTCTCTCTCTCCTCTCTCTC